>NC_042519.1:21204774-21515928 GCF_900963305.1 Echeneis naucrates | reverse complement strand
TGTATACGTGGAGAATATTTGCTTGGGGGGTAAAAAAAAAAAAAAAAAAAATAAGCTCGACATCTCAAGGTTTCGTATCTTTTTCATAATTTCAGCAGCAGGGTTCATTCAGTAAGTGAAGCCCATAAAAGCCAAAATTAAAGGCAACAACAGCTTTGCTTGACTCTTAGACACATTACAGCAGCAGTGTGGCTGCAGAGTCTTTCTAACACATGAACGGGACTCAGGCAGTGAATTCGTGAGAGGTTTGACTGGATTAGATACAATTGGTGGCATCATCTCCGCCTGTAGCTGCGTGTGTGTCCTCGGAGGGCTCTGCTGGAGAGGCCTTGTCTTTTCCTGTTGATTCCCCACCTCCCCAGGTCGATATCCTCTCAGGTCCCCTTCGGTCCTCTTACACTTCTGGGGAAACTGGGGGGATCTGTGGAGACCCTGTTTTCTAATCCTTTCACTTTGCTTGAGGTAAATTGAGTGCCGCCAACAAGATCTTGGCTTAATTTGGCGCAGAATATAAGACTGCGTCTGAACGCACCGCAGCACGGACCAACCAACCTGGATAACTCGCCCCAAGACGAGGTCGACGGCTCAAAAGTGAAATCATTTTTTGGAATTTGAGGGTTTTATGCCAGATTTCTCACATCAACAAAGCAAAACGGTACTTAATATGATGCCTTTAGGGTCTTTGAAAGCTCTCCAAGTCAAGGTTGTGATGTGAATAGTCAGAAATTTGAATATTCCCTCAGTATTTTTGTACACTGTTTAATAATTCAGTCAAAATAGGGAGGAATCTGGCTGTGTTTGTAATATACATGACTCGGTCTAATCGTATGCTGAATTTAGTCGAGATGCCCGGGGCACTTCAGTCAACAGCATCATACTGCATGTGCAGCAATCACTTAAGCCTTGTAAATATTCTGGATGGATGGTGATGTTGGATGTTGACCTTGTTTTAAATTGCATATTATCGCATAATCATTGATTTGATCTTTCACAAAGCCTGAGGAGCTTGTTCCGTCAGCTGAAGCTGCAGCTACTTGAGATCAAACAAGGAGGGGGGGGGCTGAGGATTTAATTCCCCTAAGAGTTATTCTTAGACCAGGGTTTGACCAATTTAAGATCAAAGCTAAAACAGGTGGCGGCATCAGTTGCAAAAGCAGAGGTTAAAAGTTCAAAACTCGCTGGTGAAAAGAGAACATATATTTCTGCTCTTCGTCCTGCCAGCGTCCTGAAGAGGCTGAGGAGAAAACAAAACAACAAAATCCGAACGCTTGGCAGAAACAGTCGGCCGTCACTCTCCCGACGGCCCTGAAAAAACAATGAACACGCCACACTGGGTCCGCCATCTGCTTCGGAGGAGGAACCTCGCTTGGCTCTCGGTGTGGTTAGTGGGACGTAATATGAGCTTCGGTTACTGTTCCATTCAAATGCATTTTGGTCCTCGTTCAGAGCAGGTTTGCTGACATAATCTTAAAAAAAAAAAAAAAGTCCCCACTAATTTAGTTCTTCCTCATCCCATTAAAACTGCACTCCACAGGTGAAGCGCAATAGATTTTTACGAGCTGCAAAGTACTAAGACGAGTGTCCGATCATTCTCTTCGCTGTTTGGCTCGAGCCACTGGGGCAGCAACAAATTCACTAATTAGCGATAGATTATTCAGTCTGAGTGGGCATTTTCAATGTTTATAGACATTTTACCAAGTTTAAAGTAAACCCTGAAGGAGGGTCTTACATTCGTTGTTCTCAGCAATCAGCCAAAACTTCATTGTGGAAAACATCACAGCACTTCAACAAGATCTATGAAATAAGAACTTTTATTCATAATATATTCATACTTGTACACAAGTAAAATAAAATGCATATCTATGGTTCCTTTGCAATCTCCTTAAACAAATTGACAGCATTCTTTTGGTAAATGCTACCCATATACCCTTTCTGGCATGAAAATAGAACTGAAAACTGGGGGAATTAAACATTTTTGCTTTTATAAACATAAAAAAAAACGTAACATTACCCAACAAATGCATCACTTTGAATAAATAATGAAGGGGAGATCTTTTGTCTTCATTAAACGGACCCAACATTCTTTGTGTGCGCTCTTTCTTTGATTTCCTATATTTATCTTTTTTTTTTTTTTTTCTTTTTTATGGTTTGTAATTTTTTTTTTGTTTGCTGTTGTTTTTTCTTTTAGTCTTTTTATTTTTTCATCATCCGGTGGTCTGTCGAAGCAATAAAAGCTTTTGGGAGGGGGAAAAAAGGAGGAGTCCCCCCCCCTCCTCCTCCCCCGAAGTGTAGCTTAGACACAGTACAGTTAAGTACATAGAGAACAAACAATTTTGGGCACCAATTCATTATATACATTAGATCTGTAGTGTTCTGTAAAGGCATCCATTTTGTTAAATGTACTCTAACATCTTCATTATTGTGTGTCCTCGCCCACCGCGGGTCAATGACACTCTCTTAGCTTTTCAGTCACTGTCTGTTGTAGATGTCACTGCATCTTCTGTATCATTGTCATGAGCATCAACAATCTGGAGTCTTGAATTCAGAGTGAAATCAGGAGTCCTAAGACATGGCTAGAGATATCCAGATCATGGGAATGACGACAAAGTGCAGCACTTGCAAAGTAGAACCCTGGCCTTTGATGCAATGGGTATCTGATTTGGGCTTTTTGGAGCACTTCTTTTTCTTTTTGTTTGATGCTGTCGATGATTCCAGATTGTCTATAAGGTCAGGGTTTAGATTTTCCAAAGATTTATCCAGGGAGTTGGACAAGGTTCCCAGTGGTCCATCGTTCTGCTTGTTCTGGGTCTCATTTTTTGTTCGTTCCGGCTCCTTGTATTTAGTCTTGGACATGTTCTCCTTTTCCTTAAGAGGGTTGTTGGTGATTTGGCGGCTCTTGCCGGACAGGATGGAGGATTTGTCGTTATCTCCGAGGCAACACCTGGGAATGGTGTCCCCCAGAGGGTTTTCGGTGGAGGGGAATTTTCCAGACTGTGCCTTGGAGCTGAAGAGATTAGTCTGGATTTGAGGTGTCTCCACGCACCCCTCCAAGTCTTCGCTCTTCAGACGTTTTAGGTCCTTTCCTGCCAGTAAATCAGGAATATTGCACTCCAACTCGGAGCTGGAACCTTTGAAACGCTTGAACCAGTCCCACAAGGTCCTCGCCCGGCAGTCACAGATCCACTGGTTTCCATTCAAGCGCAAATACTGGAGGGACACCAGCGGGTCCATTGTTTCCCCCGACAAGACTGTAAGATTGTTGAAGAACAAGAACAGGGATTTCAGTTTACCAAGATCATTGAAAGCCCTGGGTTGGACATAGATAACCCGGTTCTCATGAAGCAGCAGCCGATCCAGATTGATTAAGCCTCGAAACATGTTGTCCGTTACTATCTTGATCTTGTTGTTGTGCAGGTATAGGTAGGTGAGGTTGGCGAGGTCCATGAAAGTGTCGTCATGCAGGGTGAGGATGTTATTGTCCTGCAGGTAAAGGTACTGTAGAGAGAACATTCCTCGGAACACCCCGATGGGGAGCTCCGACAGGCCGCACCTGTGCAAGTGGAGGGTGTGCAGCTTCGTTAAGCCCCGGAAAGCCGTTGGGCTGATGGTGCGGAGGTTACTGTTGTCTCCAATGTCCAGCTCCTCCAGTTTCTCCAAACCGTAGAAGGCTCCGGCCTCGATGTAGCTGATGTTGTTGGAGTAGAGCCAGAGAACAGTGAGATTGTGGCAAGAGCTGAAGCTGGTGGACCTCACCACCGTTAGCTTGTTGGACTGGAGGAATATCCGCTGGCTCCGCACGGGGATCT
Organism: Echeneis naucrates; assembly: GCF_900963305.1. Taxonomy (NCBI): domain Eukaryota; kingdom Metazoa; phylum Chordata; class Actinopteri; order Carangiformes; family Echeneidae; genus Echeneis; species Echeneis naucrates. The sequence goes on along the minus strand of NC_042519.1, from coordinate 21,512,122 downwards.
CAGTGGGGATGGAAAAAAGTCCTTGTTGTTGGCAGGCCACAGTGGGCCTGGGCTCACTGTAGCACACACACTTGGCAGGGCAGCTGTCAGTTTGAGGCACGAGGTTCAGCCACATCACCAGAAACAGGAGTCGCCCCCCTGAGGAGAAACAGGACAAGACAGACGATTAGTAAATAAGTCAAAGTTGTCATAAAATCATTGAAGCGCTTATAAAAAATAAGGTGAATGTGCTTAAGGCTAAGGTGTGATTTTTCTGCTTTTTATTATTTTTCAAAAGACACATTTCTTCACATTATGAGCCAAAGTTAATTTGCGTAAAGTTAACATGCTCACAAATAAAATGCAAGATTAATCACCCGCCCCACAAGAGAAGAACAGTAAACAGTCAACAGTAATTCAGCATTTAACAGTGACACGTCACACGTCTGCTTCCTCTGCTGATGTCAAAACCCAAGCAGTGAACTTAAGCCCTGTGAGGTCATCCTCATTTCAACTTGGGTGGATGAACTTAATGTGGAATTATCCTGCTCTACCAGGATGGACATATCTAATGGCGTTTCAGCCTCCCTGAGGTTGACATTCAGCCTGACGTTGGGAGATAAGTTTTCATGTCGGCCATGAGACTGCAGTCAAGGTGGAAAAAAGCAGCTACAAAGGCCCTGCTTGAGTTTCCACTGCGGAGGCTTGACTGAAGCTCTTTTTTTTTTTTTTTTCTCCCCCTCCACCGTGCAGCATGAAGATTAGATATACAAGAGGCTTGGTAGCGTTCAGAGTGAAGCTTGTAAGATTCTTGTATGTGTTTGCCCTGAAGGCATCCATGTTTAAAGTAAAATGTATTCTGCATTTGCTCGCATTAATTATTTCTGCCCGTCCGCTGCCACGGTTCAGGCCAGTCTGCTGCACAGCACCATCATGAATGAAGCGGGCAGCCATCCCGTTGGACATTACACTGTTGTAGGTACAGCTGCGTTCAAAAGCCGAGTGCATCTGTTTGGGCTCACACATTCCTTCATGCGGAGATGAAAGTGTCGAAGTGTCACTGGGATGTCTGGAGCCGGTGCATCACGGCAGGTGCTCCTCAAAGTTTCCGAATCCTTTTCACCTCCTGTCCTTGGTGAGGATTTCCAATCTCTGCACCCCTGCACTTGTGAGGAATCCCAGGCTCGCGGGCATGACAGGTAGCGAGGCCCTTGGAAAAATGCATGAGCCTTACTCAGCCCTCCCTCCGCCCCCGCCCCCCCCCTCGCCTCATTCCCCCCCTGCAATGTGTTTTGGTGCAGCTCATCTCTGGACCTTGTTAAACGGAGCTCTGGTGTGGCCTGACAGCAGCCCTCTGCTGCACTTTCCCTCCAATCTCCCTGCTCAGCCGTCAGACTGCCACCGGAAAGCTGTCAAGACTTTCCACCGTTTCTGCATCGCAGCGCTTTTCCCCTCAGCACGCCCTAACAATAGCAATATTTTATTGTGCGGCAAGCTTCATGTATCTATGCTGCCGTCTTTTTTTTTTTTTTTTTGTGCTGTTCATTAACAGGCTACTTCCACCCACGCGTTGCATGTCAAAGCCTGGTTTCCTCAGCTCTCGGCATAATATGCTTTGTCTTTGTAAGCATCTGTTGAATGACAGCGTGAGCCCCGCAATGCCATCGACTTCATCCCAATTATTTTTCGCTCACTAACAGCATCTTCAAATCTGCACGGCGCTGATTGCATTACCATATGTTACAAGCATAAATCTCGGAGCTGCGTCTTCCTGACACCTCTGAACTAATTCACCTTTTCGTAATCACACTGTTGGAGTAACCTCTGCATGACTTCACAGTCAGACCTCTTATCTTCTTCTCTGGAGGCTTGAACTGTCTCCATATGCAGCTGATGTTCGAGCTGTGTTCACACTATTGATTGACCAGCAGGCAAACGCTGCTCTTTCCGCCCAGATTTTCATCACCGCTTTATTGTCTTCGCCTCAAATCCAGCAAGCATTATACCGGCCGATATTTAGCCCTCATGTTTGGCATGCTATTGACACAAGGCTTAATATCTTTAAAAAATACGACGTGGTTGTGGAGGAAAGAAATAATGTATTCCTTATCGGCTTCTCTCAGCTTCAGTTTCAGCTCTTAATCTTCTTCTATCTGCTGTGTCAAAACATTGCTCTGAGCATTGCCTTCCTGTTTCAGACCCTGCCAGTGGCCTCTGTTCTAAGAGCCGTATTATTGTACAATAGCAATCATCGGTCTGTTGAGAAGGAGACAAGCCACTTTGTTTCTTCCTGACTGACACTTTGGCCCCTTCAGCTTTGAGTAAAGTACATTATTTAACCCACACACACACACCCTGACCCTCTCTCACCTCCAAGACAAGCACTTCTGTTTACAATGGGAGCCTGACAATTTATGGCAGGTCAGAGAATTGCAGACTACCACTGTTCTTCGGTGGCTCTGGTTCATCGCTCAACTAATTAAATTGTCAGTCAAAAGAAATCGTGACGCAGCTGAGGACAGTCTGCTTAAGTTGCCACTGATATTGGTCTACTGGATCTTTGGCCTTTCAGCGTCCCTTCTCTGTTGTTGTGAAGCTGAAGATGGGATTTCATTCGGTCAGCTTCCAGGCATGACAACCTGTAGGACCTGCTGCGAATCCTGTTAACAACTCACCCAAAAGAATTTAATCGCCGTGGAGTTCAGGGAAAGTTTGGCCTCACGGGCAAAAAGGAGGATTAAATATGAGGGACGGGGGGGACTCTTTGGCCATAAAAGAACTCAGTGTTGCAGATAAATCATACCAGCTTCATTAAAAAAACAAAATAAAAATGGAGCGCTCTCGTAGTAAAGGACGCTACATTCAGTTGCAGAAACGGAGCGATGCCTACAGGGGTGGTATGAGTGGGCGCAGACAGCTTTGTTTGCTTATCATATGAGCGTATCACTTGAGCAGACTCCTCATTTGCATGTTTGGAGCTCAGAACTACTTCTCAAACCTCAGCATTTTGTTTTATTGCAATTAAAAAAAAATCTAAACAAAAAAACAGCCTGCAGTGAACAAACGGGGGGCACGTCGGGACAGCGCATTCAGAGGGGCATCCAATTCATCATGGTGGCTTTACTTTGAAGGACTGGGGAGTGGGCAGGGATGGCGAACATGACAGTCTTATCCCCTTGGCCCAGAGTGGAAGTGATGTCTCTGTCAGAAATGAATCACAGCAGCTCTCCAGAGGGGCCCCCTGGAGAACTCTTTCTGAAATCATACATTATTGTGCTGCTCTGAGGCCGGCCCGCATTTAATATAGCAATGTTCCCTCCCCGTAAGGTCATGTGTCTTCTGTGGCTCCAGCCACGCATACATAAATTGTTTTTATATCATGTTGAAATGAATAAGTTGGAGAAAGTGTGCAGGATATGACAGTTGTGTGGAGCCCAATTTTAGAGCAGCCTGTGCAGCTGGAAACGGCCCCGCAAGCTGAAAGCAATGAAGGGCAATAACTCGGCGCAGCACAAACTCACAAACAAAGTTTTTATCACTTGGAACAAATAGAAAGACTCCAGCGTTCATACACGAGGAACAGCATAAAAGTTGTCATCTGTTTTTGAATTTATTTACTTTTCTTGAAGGCTGTTCTCTGACTTCTAACTTGGCTTTTACTGAATGTGTTTCCTGGACAGCTTGGTGATCGGTCATTTTTAGCAACACTAATAGAGAAATGCTTTCAAATTGTGAGCAAAGCAGGAAGGTTTGCAGAAATGCTCCTCAATCACACTCATCCGGAAGAAATTGTGTCCAATTTTAGGCCCAGCCTTAGAAATCAAACCTGACTTCTGACAAATATTTTAAAGCTTCAGGCACCTTCTTTTGTTGAAACTGCTCTTTTATGAAATATGGGGTGAAGGCACACATCGTCCCTTCGCCCCATATTTCCTTCACCTTTTGGCTCTGACAGAGTTTTTAGTGATGCCATCTCTGATGGATAGCTACTAACTGTTGCTCTTGTAACCGTAGATGAATCATTTTTTCTTTCCTTGTCTTTTTTTTATTTGGAGGACATCCTAAAATCACTTCCTCTACTTTTACTTATGCAGAGCTTTTGAAACCCGAGAATTACAGCGTGGCCTACAGTTACGCTGTCATGGCAGACCAGGAGAATATTCAATTTAAGTTTGCTTTGAACATCTTTTCCCTCATAAGCCTGTGAAAAAAGTTTTATTACAGGGAGGAAATGTGGTCTTCACTTTCAAGAGCATCGCTGAATTGCAGAGGGACGGGTCTATAGGGCATATTCATATGGAAAAGGTTGTGATCCACCCTGTCGCTGAGAGCATGGTACTGAAACGAACTACTTTTCTTCTTTCGCTCAGACTTCAATGAAATTACTGTTCTTTTTTTTTTTTTTACAAGTAATATCTCTTCCCTTGTGTTTCCAACCTGATGCTGTCTAATTTCGCTGCATTATCTTAACTTCTCCAAGAAAATCTGCTGGTAAGGAAGACTGTGACTTCGCTTTTATTACTGAAAATATATCTGGCTGCGGAGCTGATTAATTTTCAACGCACTTTCCAGAAGAAGGTGCACACCCATCAACAAAACAAACACACAAAGCACACAAAGGCAGGTTTGTGTTTGCCGCTTACAACATTGATGAACCAGATGCCGTGATCTCAAATAAAGATCAACTCGTCAGATCAAACAAGTTATTTAGGACATGAGGGACCATAGTGAGTCGGGCTAGAGTCCCTCGGCTTAGCGGCAACTCCATGATGTAGCCGAGGACACAGATGAGGTTCTCCATGACACACATCTGACACAGCACTCAACCAGATGGCTCGTGAATAACTGAAGGAACCGGACGTCGTCTGGCAGAAGGTAAACCACAATCTGCGTGTTGAACGATGGTTTTCGTAGACCTGCATGTGGGCATGTTTTAGTGCAGCAAAAAAATTAAATCGGCCTCAATTCACACGTAGGAAATAACTCCGGCCCAGCTGCGGCAGGCAGACAGTTGTCATGTCGCACAACTGAGAAGTGGCAGCGCTAACAATAGGCTGCGGGCTGGCGATATCTTCACAGAGAGACAATGAGCTCGCAATTAGATGGCTGTCGGATCGAATCCCTGCTCCACTTGGTGAGCAATCGGATGGGGAAGTGGAAGAGAGGAGTTCTCCCTCACAACAACTGCCATCAAATTACCATCGACCCCTGAGTGATGCGCTGACCTCCCATCTGCTCAAGCTCTTACACAGCTGGCCATCATTTAAGACTGTGTTGTGCTCAACTTTTAGAATCTGCTGTTGTATACAGTGGTGACAGGAAAATGGGCGAAATTAACTGGAGTGCTCTATCTAAGTACTTCTGCTGCCACTTCATCCTCTGTACATTGACAGCTGCAGTTACATTCAGCAAATGACACATCATACTAATAATATGGAAGATCATTTTGTTGAAGATACCTGGTTACCTGTTAGATTAGTGTTTATTCCAGACTGCTCCGTGCTGCTTACACATGAATTCTCCAGTAATGTGTTCACTCTTAATACTTTAAGTGCAAATTTGTATTTTTTTATGTAAGATTTGAGCTGCAGGATTATCATTTCTAACGGAGTAGCACACATCGCACGATTGCAACTTTAACTCAGACCTACATCAATGCTCTATGATTGCACTTCCATCAAATTGGAAGCAGGCAACCGAGAAATATATAATAAAAGAAAGCGGTTAAAGTCGAGTACAGTCTGAGAGATTCAAATTTTTAGTCCCTCAGTAAAACTCCACAAATGATCGATCTCATGTCTATTTCAAATTGATGACTACTCTGTACTGGACCTATTTTGAAAAAAAGCTGCGGTTAAAAGAACCAAGTACTGTCACTTCAGACTGGACAAGCTCCCTCAAAGTCATAGAAAGTACCATTGAACTGTTTGTTTGTATGTGAAATGGATGAAGTGTCCCTTTTTAAGTGAATCATTGATACAATATCTTGCACAGCGGACTATATGTGGGCAGCATTCTACGGCTATTGATCAACAAAGCTGCTAAAATGGCAACGCTTTTTCTTCGAAGTTGCATTAAAACAGCGCTGAAAGAGATTTAGGTATGCTTAAATGCCACTACAGTGGATTAATTGTAGCACGGTGGCATGGTGCCTCTGGATTAGAGGACAAAATGGCACATTCCTCACCACTCTATTGTATATTTGGCAGCAAACCAAGTTGCCCTCAGTGCTGCTACAGCTCACTATGAAATGTTCCACGGAAGGCATCAGTAGTCAAGTCTACCCGTGAGGTTCTGCAGAATGGCTCAAATCCAGCTCCGCGCCCGCCTCCACATGTCACAGACATGGGCAATTTTCCCATGTGAAACCATGTATAATGCATAATTCAAGTAATGTAAGCTGAAAATAATGCAGGCATCAACTGAGCGTGAATGTGAGGGGGTGTCCAGATGTACTCCTCGAGCTACAGAAGTGCTAAAATTCAGAATGCCCTAGTTTGGGTTTTGGGCCGTGCAGGACTTATCTTATCTACACATGGCTGCAGAGAAAATAAATCATACGGTGCATGCCCCACATGTCGAGTCATGGCTCTCAGTGCAGGTGTGCGCAATACTTTTAACAGGCATTCTTGTTTTGTTTCAACCAAAGTGTGTCACCCTCCTCTTCATACGCAAATTGCCAAGTTGCAAAAAGAAAAACATGAGTATGAGGAATGCATTACTGAACAAGTTCAGTCTGGCTCCCGCGGAGTATCGAACGTCTGAACTAGGTGCTAATTGAATTCTAATTGAATTACAGGGTGACAGCAGGGTCACATCCACCAGCTGAGCCTCGGTTAGATGTGCCACATGTTGGTATTATCAGGACAGACTACCGATCAGTTTCATGGGTTACCTTTTGTGGAGTTTTGTCACCACAGTCCTCGACATGCTTTTGATAATGTTAACAGAAAGTATCAAATTGTCGTAGATTCACTGAATCACTGAGCTCTTTGTCTCCCCGTATTTGTTTACATTGCTACTTCTGCAACAATAACGCACTAATGCATCGACATTTCACACTTTCATTGCAATTGATGGATAAATCAAGTTTTAAATTCATCTACTGAACTCCTGTCACCTTCGAATTATGTTTAACTGTGACCAATTGCATTGGCCGTTAATGTAAATGAGGATAAGTTGTTCATTTATGTATTTGGCAAAGAGATTGTTTGTTTCTGCTTCCGCAGTAAAACATCCACATGTAGCCAATATGGCGCCATAAAACTCCTCTAAAGGTTATGTTTCCGCTCACACAGCAGTTGGGTAAGATTAAGGAAATCCACTATGACCGACTCCTTATGCTCTTCCTAAATGTAACACATTGATGAAAGAAATAAATAAAATTCACGAATCAGATCCAGACGGTGACAATATGGCCAACACAACATTACTGGGGACACGGCTGAGGTATAAATGAACATAATTTCTAAGAGACAGGTTCATTTAGGGACGTTAATTGAGAACAGATGTCTGCATCACTGCAAAGAGTAATTGGATTCAGAAATATAATGTGACGTACTTCGCAATATCGAGACGCATATAATCCCAATCCCATTTGACTGTGTTGTTATATTTCAGGGATTTAAAAAAATAAAATAAAATAAAATAAAAATAATAAAAAAAAAAAGCTAACCCTAACCCTCAAAACTAAATCATGCTCTCTCATGCAATTCTAGGGCTCTCAAATCATCAATTTGAAATGGGTGAGAATAGCGGGCCCTCACAGTTAATGCATCGCGCTGGCACGAAGGCCTAATGAATCATTGCTGCATTATCTGGAAAGTATAACAGCCTCAGTAAATATTGGACGATAGTTTGATATAAAGCTAACACCTCCTCATGTGAAGTGTCAGCTGGAGAGGGAGAGAGCAGCGGCAGCACCCACAGGCAGCCTCGTCGGTTTTTGGGCATGTGAAGATGAGAAAGTCACGATGAGGCGGTTGGAGCAGAGCGCACGCTGTAATGGGCGGGTACACAGTTTGACGCCGTTGTAGTTGGTCTTCTGAAAGAGCCGGGGCACAAATGATCCAGCCCTCATCTCTCCGGAAGCTTCATTACTGCAAAATTAGGCAGCAGCTCTGGATTGCAAACTTCTTGTGCTTTTTCAACAGAGACAAGTTCTTGACGAAGTGTGAAGGGAGTGTGAGTTATAATTTGGGGGGGAGGGGGGCAGTCAATCTCTGGCCAGTTAACACTAAAGTCATTGTGTGAGTAATCCAGTTAGTTGGTTTAAAGGGTTGCTGTGGAGAAAAGAGCAGCTGAGGCGGAAACTGAACGTGATTTCTCAATTGTCGGAGCAGCGGCAGATTTAGTTTTTGTCGTGCACGCCGAACTTGACCTTGCAAAGCATTTGGCCCCAGGGATGAAAAAAAAAAAATAATAAAAAAAAATAAAATAAAACAGCTGCAAGTTCACACATTAGTCATTCCAAGGTTGTGCATATGTGAATGAATGAATACTTTGAGTTGGTGGGTTTTGTCGTTCATGTGAAGACGGTAGATCTACAGCCTCGGGGCAGGAGGCAGTGAGAATGAGCCGAGGAATACTTCACCTGACAGACCATGACTGAACTTTTTTCAGAAACGTCACAATGTAAAAAATAACCTTCCACGCTCTTCTCCTGTTTCGCTGTATTGCACTCTGCTGGAATGGCTAGCTGACTACGCAGAGCTGCTGCTAACGTACCATCTGCAATCAAATCAAACCAAACCGGAAGACCTGGCTGAGACAACTGTGGCTTCAAACATCACTGAAGTGGCTGTAATGCTTCCTATCCCCAAAACACACACACCAACTTCGTATGCTTGGAAAAATATACACTACTTCCACATGTAAAATTAACCATGGAAGATTTTTCTAACGTCGCCCCATCCTGCATTTCTTATTATACAACTCTGAAGATCTATCTGCTGTGAAAATGTCAACGTGTCCAGAGAAAGTGCATATTCAGATAATGACTGCTCTCAGCCATGACTGAGCCCCAGTCCAACTGGACCCGCCATCCAATTTTGGACTATTGTGTTCCCCAGAAAGCAGCTATATTTTTATTCAGTCATGCAGAAGAGTCGGTCATCTATTGTCATCAGAGCTCCAGAGAAAAGCCTGAGAAGACACGCAAAACTCCACCAACATGATTTATGGTTCTTTGAACCAAAAATTTAGCTTCTTTTGGATGTCAAGACTTAAAATTAAACAAAGGTAAAGTGTAAAATATGGGAAAATTTATATTCATCATAAAGTTAAAACTATAGGGCGTGACACGTGCTTAAAAATGCATTAGGCATATGTAAATGCAGTCTGCACGTCATTGGTCAAATGTTGGTGGTAAATCCTCGTCTCTGGCTCAGTGAGAAAGGCAGCGGAAGAGGAAACGCCACCGAAAAGTCAGACAGACAGAGCGACATAGCTGCCCTGCCTGTGACACACGAGAGGGTTGTTGTTTGGAGAGGAAATCGAGAACTCAACATTTTAATAATGTGTGAATAGAGAAAAATGACAGCAAAGTCAATCTGGAAGAAGATGAATGGGGGAAATAACAAAGTGACACTCGGGTTTGCAGTTTGTAGCGACCGACTGGTTTGTCGTTTGTCGCACTCGGTCACGTGCTCCAGCTCATCACATTAACGCCAACGTGTTGAATCACTCAGCTCATTTGCCGCACATTCGATGACTGCAACACACATGCTCTGAAGTGCCATTTCATAAGATGGGCATTAATTACCCATTTCACAATCAGTGACTGCGGAATTTAGATTTTTGGTCCTCCTGCGTGACTCATCTGACACACAGAGGAAGGACTGCAGATGCACTGTGCGTTTGGAGAGAAATTGCCTGCGGGGGCGGGGGGGCGGGGAGAGGTACGTCCTGAAACTAGCAGAAAATGAAAAGGATAACATAAATAAATTAGGCAGATCATTGTGCGAGCTTTAACTAATTCTGGACAGCTTTCTTGTGGATCCATCTATTTTAGATGTGTAGGCAGCCTTGGAGGCACAATGACCTGAAAAAGATGAACCTCTCTGTTTCCTTTCATCTTTGGAGTCAGCTCCTGCAAGCGAATGCATTAGGGCCAGCAACACAAGGCCTACCTCTGCTGTTCTTCCTCGTAACCGGAGCCGCCGAGTTCTCAGCAGTGTCGCTTCTCTGTTTTATTTTGTTTTCATCATCGCATTGTTGTTGTTGTTTGTTTTGTTTTTTTTTTCTTAACAGACATCTCTTTCCAAAATACTTGCCAGAAGGATACGTGAGGATATGTTGCGCAACAACAACAACAAAAAAAAAAAAAGGATTGAAAATCTGGTAAACATTTGTGGAGGCAGCAATACTCTGTGAGCATATGTAGGTGGATTTCTGACACTACTGAGGTATAGGATCTCATATCTTCCTCTGCCTCCGCATATATCTGATTCATTCTCCACCCCAGACCTTCCACTTACACTTGAAGCATGTGAAAACTGTAGCGATGAAACCGAATTTGACCGACCTCTGACTCAAACAGTATTTGCTGTATATTTTAAAGCGCGGCGCAGAACCGAGACCTTGAAGCACGCACTAGCAGGTCTCCTTTTTCTCTGCTATGTTTTAAAGAGAAATTCCAGCCTTGCAGCAAATGGACTTAAAATGAAAGACCGCTGGAGTGTTATTGTGGGATTGTGTGAAAATTTAAGGTGATTGACAAAATCACATTTTTTTGAAATGGGAGGGGAGGTCTGCTGGTCGCTTTCATATAAAGGTCACAGTGGTACACGTCAGGAAAGGTGAGCAAGCCTCCCAAACTGGGATTCAATCAACCATTGCTTTGAGTCTTGTCCAAAAAGACAATGACCTTCTGCTTCTCTTTCTCACTCTCTGTGTAGTAAATGTCATAAACCGAAAACTTGCCATGCAGAGAATCCACAAGAAAGTCGGCCATCTTGTCTTTCGGTAAAGGGATCAACCAAAACCCAACTGCGGGATCTCTACAGCGTGCTGAAGCAAAACACTATTTAGTGACTTTGTTCCATGTGTGCCCCATGTGTATTTTTCTGCCAGGGGTGAGGGTTGAGGGAGTGGAATAATGGACCCTTGCATGTGAGATGTGATTTTTAGTGACATTCTCACTTTTTCCTCTTGTCACCCTCCAATCCCCGCTCCCTGGTTGCAGCCTGGTTGGTTTAATAAGCCCACTTCAGAGAGTGTCTTATAGTGAGCGCTCGATCCTTTGGAAGAATGAAAGGAGAATGACTTGTGCATTATTTACCACCTGCCTCAGTACTGAGGCGCTGCGCGCAGACAAAGCGGCCTGCAGCAGAAAAATGGATTTCTCTACAGAGGAGATCCGATAAGAAGGATAGAGGGATGAAAGGATAGAGAGCAGAAAAGGAGGGGATGAATACAGAGTGACATTAGTAACATCCCCACCCAGCCGACCCCAAAATCATTTAAATTTCTTTCCTCGCCTTGTCTGCTATCTGCTCCTCTTCCTCCCCGTTGGGCTGATAAGGGCACTTCTTTACATCAGAGGGCTCCACGGATCAGTCACCTTTTTCACTGGAAAGGTCGAACGCTTGCCTAAAGCTCAGTTCATGCTGGGGGATTCATCATCCCCTTGCTCTTTATCTCCCAGGTGAGGGATGATCCAAGACTGAGTGTCATGAGAGTCTGCCCCCAATATGGCCCCTAACCCCTTCATCTCAACTCCCCTTACAACTCCTTGAGCTGCATGTGGAGAGATGGGAGCGGGCGGGGGGGGCAGTGACAGCACCTCACAGCAAACTGACCATCAGATAACACCAGATAGATCTAGCAGCTGCAAGTTGTCACGGTGCTGCTGCGGTATCTGAGTGATGGGCTGGTCAGGCTAAACAAACTAAGCGTCAAGATTGGGAGGGGGGATAAACATGTCGGCCTACAGCAGCCATCTACCTCCCAGAACACTTCTCCTGCACAATCTCCTGCAACCTGCACAAATCTCATCCATGAATTCCAGCACAGGTGTGTGTTTGTGTGTGTGTGTGTTTATGCTAAATTGTCTGCAGTTGGATGTGGAGTTCGCTGTAGCACTGTAAGTGATGCGCTGGCGCAATTTGCATGTCACTGTACTGTGGGACGACCCAACTGACAAGACTTCCTGCTTTGCTGCCTGGGTAATGAGTCATTCCAGCCCTGGAGAAAAACAATCTGGTATTTTTAAACTGCATCCTTCAGCTGTTCCTTTTCTCCCCGGAGCTCCCGTTCGTAAGCGCTTGGTGGATTGTAGTAAGAATGGCATTTCCAGTGTCTGTGCTAATGGGTCGGATACATCTGAATAATACAAATGCATTACAGTGCTTTTAATGGTAGTCTCCGTCCATCTATGGCTTGCTAAGACTTAATGCACTTGCACAATGCAACTAAATGAAACCTACCAGTGAGGCGACTGGTGATGTGTGTTGCCAAGTTCTAACACTCAAGTGCTTTGAGTACTGAAAAAAGGACGAGATTATTAGCATTTCTAAAGCATACTTTCCCTCAGGCCAAAGGTCTCCACTGATTTGAAAGATGTGAAAAAGAACTTTGCAAGTATGGAAAGGTAAAAGATGTCAAAGTCTAGATTCAACAAATTCAAAGAAGCAGATTGAATCCAGACCTAAAACATACGAGTGTCGGAAGTCTTCTCCTTCACTTCACATGTAACCTGTAAGTCTGTGCACAATCCGAAGACACAGCTTCATAGTTAACTCACTTAATTACCCCTTTGCATGTAAATAAAACAAATCTAAACAGATGAAATATTTTTGGGTTGTTTAAATGTGTCTCACATGTCGTACGCTGTGAGTATTTTCATTTGTCAAACCTTTAAGAGAAAAAGCACACACACAAAAAAAACAAACGCTGAATTCTACTTTCTAATTTTAATTGGGTTGTTATTTTTGATGCTTTACTTTGAAAGCAAGCATTTTTGTTACACGACCTTTAGTTCATGTATGACAGTGAATCTGGTTTTTTGAGATGACTATATTAGATCCTAAGTTGGCTCTTTGAAGGAGCCTTCTGAAATATAAGAGAGCCGGAGTATAAAGTAGCACAAAATTGAAATACCATAGCAACGTAGTGTAATATTGTACTTTGTTACTGGAAAATAAAATCATTAGCTGTCTGGAAAGAAGGTCTTTGATCCTGAAATGAATAGGACGTTGGTAAGAAGACACCTTTTTCACTTTTAGCCACGTTCTTCACGTGTTGCGGTTCATGCGAACACATTCAGCATCCAAGCTGCTGGTTGTGAAACATCATCAAGTCTTTCAAGTGAATCCTCTTTTCTATCACGTCCTTTTGATTGATAATTTATGCTAACATTGACAGCGGCGTGCGTGGACTGTCTGTCCATGTGATGCATGACTTTTCACATTTCGGATGCGTGTTTGCATTTGACATGCAGCCCTGTCAAGCAAGAATAAAGAAGCAGACAGTGCAGAACCAAATCCCTCTTGATCCCCCTCTCATATGAAAACATCTGAAGACCCCCCCCCCCTTACCTCCGGCTCGTCTGCATTCTGCTTAGAGAGGCAGTATAGCATTGGTGCGCGCCACCTGAGCAGCCATCACCTGACAGCAGGGATTTCAATCATTCTGCTGAGCTCGTAACCCTGTCCCCGCCGCCGCCGCCGCCTCTTCCTCCTCCCTTCAGTCCCGACGCACCCATCCACCAGCATCATGCTAATTTACTAGCGCATGCTGATGTGAGCACTCAGGTTTTTAGAGCTTTCTCATGGACCACATCATGGGCTGGCAATTAAAGGTGTGCACGATTTGAAAACGGAGCGCAGAGGGCGATTGTTTCGCAATTCCTCCTGGGGAAAATGTGCTCAATCAAAGGTCATAAGACAACAGTGCTTTGTTATGCACACATGGAATCCAAAGAGGGAAAACAGCTCAAAGGTAGATGAGCTGCAGTATCTACATGTAGCTTCGCAGGTGAACCGCTTCATTTTCGACGGAGCGTCTAGAAATAGCAGCTGTGCAACAACTGCAGTTGTTAACAATGGATCATCTTTACTCTTCCACTTTTGTTGGCTGTATCTTTGGTAAACCGCCCCCGGTAAAGAGGAGTAAACAAGAAAACAGAGCGTCTGTGTCTGCTCTGAGCAACATATCACACTCCCACAGATTATCATTAGTCTCTGTAGCCAGCAGAAAGTAAGGCAAGCGGGTTGTGCCTCCGTGAATTGAAGACAGACTTGGTCATAAAGAAGGGCAATTAATCACAGCGTATTTGTTGTTAATTTGCGTACGAATCTAGTTTAACAAACAGAAAATCCGAAAACGGGCTCAACAGTGATGCGTTTTCTGAGCTCCCGGAGCCCCCCACACCTCTTCATGAACATGACATGCCATTTGTGATTAATGGCATTACTGGCTGGCATAAGATAAGAGCTCAATTAGTTGTGTGGGCACGGACCTTGACTCTATCTCCAGTGACTAATCCCGTGGCTTTTGTTATGATCAGCAAGAGCAAAGTTTTAATCTTGGCTTCTGAGTGTCTGGCGTTGGCCCAAACATAACAGATTCATTAGCAGTTAAAAAAGGAAAAAAGCACTCCACTGCTGTGAGACGCACAATTCGGCACTGCTTGATGCACAATCTGCCAATCTATTGCCATTTGTGAGCTTTGCTAATATCAGAAGCAAAACTCAATTGGCGATAAATTGAATTACGTCTTTTAAGTAAAATGAAATCATCTACTTTGTTAATATTTTAGAAAGAGGGGCCTCGTGAGGACTATCATCCATACTAAGCCCACTCATCCTCCCGTGTGGGTGTGCTGCCGTCACTTTACTACAAACAAGTTTCCAGTTACGGCTGTAGTGCCCAGGGAGTTTTTGCTGAAGCCCATAATCCCTACAGAAGTCAAGAACTGACAAATGACAGTAGATTTCAGTCAAATGCTAGTACAAAAAGGTCACCTAGCTATGCTAAGACAGTCAAGGACACTCCTTTCAATGTCCCAGCTTTAATTTGGCGTGAAAAACTTTTAGTGAGGCGTTATGATGGTTCTTGGTTAAATATTTTAAAAAGTCACACAAAGATCAACCTTTCAAAGAAGAAGAGGGAATGCCACAGTTTGTAGGAAAGTAAAGACACAGCACAACTCTGCCACATGACATAGTGGCGCTTATTTATGCTGGTTGGACTCGAACAAAAGCACTTTGCTCATCGTCGTGCAGTAATGAACCAGACCTGCGTGATGCTGCACTTTGCAGCGCTCACCCTCTGCAGGGGAAAACGCAGCGCACCATCTGTTCCCCCGATGCCCAGCAACGAGCAGCAGACAGACCGACGTAGGCAGACGGACCTGCAGGCGCAAGCAGGCACCGCTCCCGCACCACCCAGCAAAGGATTGTGGGAAGCAGGGAGGCAGCTACACAAGGCGTAAGGCAGCTAAATGCGGGATGAAAGCAGTCATCAGCTGCGAGGATTTGATCAGGAGGCCCGAGCTGACACCGCTCCCCCTGGAATGATGTAAATTGAGGCAGGCACTGCAAAGGAGCCGCTGCACGAGAGACTCGAGGGAGAGGGAGACGATGGTGCTGGCAGCAAGAGAGAAAGAGAGATGGAGCGAAAGAGAACGTAGCTACCATTGAATATCTAAAAAGATGGTCTGCAACAACTACAGACTTGACAATGTATGTTGAGGGGGGGGGTGCAGTCCTATTGTAAATCCAAGATGCCAGGCATCTGCACGGCTCACCTGAATGTGAATGCTAAGTAGCATCATGAGCATTATTTAATGTGGGTGGTCACCACATGCAGGCCCACACCCAAACAAATACCAGTGACACGCGATGTCAGCCTGTCGTACGGCACCGCAAAGCAAACACACCATGTGAAGTGCTACAGGACGGGGAGAGGAGGAGGAGGAGGAGGAGGAGGAGGAGGGGGAGATATAATCGGCCAAATATGCTGTGGACATGAGAAAAAGAGGCTTAAGCTTGCCCCCTAGTGTTCATCCCCGTCCCTGATGGCATCAGAGCAGCACAGCATCCCTACAAGCTCTTATGTCTGTTATTATATTTAAAAATTGAATTTCCTCAACACAAGCACAAAAAGCTGTAACAGTGGGCCGGCATTAACATTTGACCTATTTTTAACAGACATTGTACCTTTCTCTTTTTTTTAGTTGAGTGTCTTGCTCTGTGTTTCAGTGCCTTTTTGTCAGCCTTGTTCTAATAGACCAAAGAAGGAGAGCTCTGTGAGTTCTGATCATCAGGGGCTTAAGATTTGTGGGTTTTCCTGTAGCCACGGGTTGTAATATTCACATTTCCACTGCTGTGATAGAATAATTAGAATAGTTCAGATCTTTTTGTTTGTTAAAACAGTGTTTGCTTTATTTGATTCGTTACTACAAATTGGCTCAAGAAACTGATGTTCCAGACGGAAAGATAGACAGACGTGTAATGTGTCGATTCTCTAACTAGTTTTCAAGTATGTTGATGAATAATAAAACAGCCTGGCATCAAAGGCCAGAAAAAAAAAGCATGTCCTTCAGAGGAAAAAGACAAAATAAAAGTAGACGGCTTCATGACTAATGGTTTATAAGCCTGTGGATCGACATCAAAGTCAGCTCTACATTAATAGAAACATTCATTATTTCAGAGATAAAAAAAGAATGCCATCCATTAACTAGACCTTTTTCCGCCCGGCTCTGGAAATTCTCCATTTTGTATTGCCAGCAGCAGATTTGATTTAATAATGTGCAATGATTCAACAGTGAAATGCCAACACCAGGCAGGCCAAATGAAGAAAACACACCCACAAAAAAAAAAACCCACTGACATTCAACACGCGTGAACTGAGGAACTAATATAAAGTTGCCTCATGAAAATGAAATTGGACAGAAACGCTGCGGGATTACTGTCATTTAACTGCCATAATCGTGAGGTTTGTAAAAGAGCAAAACAGAAACAATAAAAGTCCAACGCTGAGATAGAAAACACAGAAATTCATTCATTTTGGAAGGATGTGTTTAGACGGATGGATGACTCCGTGGAACGGTTTGTGCTGTTCATTTCTCCCATGGAGCCGACCGTCACGGCCGCTTCTTTGTTAAACTTTTATTTTCTACCACATAAATCATGTGTTTGTCATTGTTACCATGACAACAACGGCCCCTTTTAAGAAACGTGGGGTCGTCTCCAAAACCCAAGTGAGCAGGTGTTTCTACCTAAAACCGTGATTGGTCCAAGCTGGTCCGGCTGTGGGTTTATTATTGTAACCATGACGACAGAAGTCAGCTTCACCCGTCGTCACCTGCAGGTCGTATCCAAGAACATGAAGTAAACCGGCTCCTTTTTATTTTATTTACTCATCTTTTGTTCATCCAGGAAGGCCTTTGTGCAATCGGGCAATATGTGCGATATCTGCGTGTGTTGCCCTTTTGTCCGTGCTTTACACCAGAGAATTGTCTTAAACTTTCTTTTTTTTTTTTTTTTTTAATTTCTCTCTCACATTTCATTGTTTTGAGTTACACTTCCCAGTTTGACAGCTCAAATCTCGGGAGCCGATGATATAAGAGGCGAATCGCAGCGAAGACTGTAGCAGCTTTGCACGGTTATCAGCGGTGTTGTATAAAATTGTCAGTCAGCGGCGTCAATAGTCCTAATTAAAATAAATTCCTGTAATCAACAAGGATTTATACTTCTGTTTGCTCATTATAAGAGCAGACAAGACAGAAGCCTGATCATTAGTCGATTTGTGAACAAAACAGAACTTCTTCAAATGTGATCTGAATGTACTGTATATCTAATATGACCATGCATCTGTCTGACGGTTAATTCAATTTTTCCTCCATGAAGCACATCGCGTAGAATGCGAAAGGTGCTTGTTAGTCGGATTACTTCGGCTCTAAATGAGTTCACGTGGCCTTTTTCTGTTCAGCGTCATGTTCCTCTTAAACTACGTGAGTCTGCGTTGTTGGCCTCAGTCGTGCAGCGTCATTACAGTGTTACTCAGCTGTGTTTTTCGTTTCTCTTCGCTTTGCAGTCTGGGAATCCTAACACCGGAAACCCAGACTGTTTACAACCCTGGCTCCCGGTCAAGCCGCTCGCTCGCCGAAGGGCCTGCTCTCGGTTGGGGTGGGAAACGCCCACATGCACCAGGAGCCTTTGTTATATCGGGCTGTTTATTTTGGTTGTGCCGGACGAAATGCCAGAATGTGAAGACGCTTGTTAATGAGTGTGCAAGAAAAGTGGCATCACAATGCAGGAAAGGCCGCGAAAGGGAAATCTACGGTCTAGTCCTAGTTCACTCTTTTAGCTTTTTGTCAAGTCTCTTTGTCTTCTCATTATAATTTAACAGGGCAAATGAAAACCACGCTGACAACCCCCTGATATTTAGACCTATTATCTGAGCATTTCTGCTTCCTGGTGGAACAAATTGGTTGTCTTACCCACGACTCCTTCGCACAGTGCCAAAAGGGAAAAGGGTCATGGGAGGGACAGCAAACGTTTCTCAGACCAGCGGATATCATTCAGAAGATTCCCTCCACATTATTTCCTGTGATATTTTGTGAGCCTTGTTCTTGATTGGGCGACGCCGACCTGGACATGAGGGTTACATGACCTCGTGTTTCGACCCCAGATCACCATGACAAAAGGATCCTTCGCAGACGAGATAAGCACGAGCCCTTTTAACGGAAGTAGCCTGTTAAATGGGATTGTTGGAGCTCCTCTGTGAGGGTTGGCCTCTGATACTGTCTGCTGGCTTAGAAGGGAAAATGCAAAGCCATCACCTTAGTGCTGGGCAAAGCAAGACTTTGTGGATTACCTTTTATATATATATATGTATATCATTTTTTTTTTTCTTATACTGAATATCGTAGCACAAAGCAGGGATAAGCAAACAGCGAGAAATCCGCTTACGCTCAAACTATATCAAACCTGTTTGTCTTTAAAATTGCTTGCAGTCTGAATTTTCCATATGTGTGTGTATGTGTGTGTATATATGTTAGAAGCTCGGGGGATTTATTTCCCTGAGAAGCTGGCAGGATTGATGTTCACTCAGACCTCACCAGCTTGACCTTATCAGCAGCAGAAAGGAGCCAGCAGGTTGAAAAGGGACTTCTGATCAAAATCAGGCATCAATGGACTGTTGTCACCTGAGCTAATGCCATTATTTAAACTCCAGTATTTTGTGTTCTGTAAGCAGGATCTGGCACTGAGCGCTGACAGGTTGCTGATTTCTTCCCCAACTCTGGAAGTGATATCCGACTAGGGCGACTTATCTGATGGGACCTTCCACTTAAATCGACACTTTGAAGTTCAGGACTGAGGTCACCATTTGGAGTCTTTCCCCTTAAAGAGCTTATGCTTTTTTTCTTCTTCTTCTTCTTCTTCTTCTTCTTCTTTGAGATGTGAGAGTAGACACACTGCCCAAAACGGAGTCAGTAAAGTATCTGCTCATCAGGAGAGCGTGACAGCCTGAGAGATGAGACCACATCAATCATGTGGGTTCCTAAAGCCACTCTGCGGCTCAGATAAAATAGGGCGCACAGACTGGCGGCTCCTTAAATAGGCAGCAAAGGAGCCAACTGGAGACCTTCTCTGTCCCGCTTACTTGGAGAGAGGTCAGGAGGTCTTTTACGCCACCAAGAACTTTTCACAGCTGTATGGATGCTTTTGCCATGAAATGAACTCTTTCTTTTTTTTGTTTGTTTTGTTTTTATTTTTCTTTCCTATACCTCCAGGAAAGAAATGAAACACCACGTACACTGTTGAGTAAGAAGAGAAAGGAAAAAAAAAAAAAAAGACTAGTTCGCCCACCCCCCCTTCTCCCCACACTCCCAAAGTAACTTCTACTCAGCCTCTTCTCAGCCTTTTCATTTTCACTTCTCATTTCTGCCAAAACAACCTTTTGCAGAAATGCAAAACGAGATGCGTGATGAACCCAAACAGGTTCTGGCACGGGCTCCCCGGGGCGACTTCAGAACCGCCAAGTAACACCAGCAGCAGCTGTTGTCTTCTGGCACCTGTTGACTGAGGATGTCACCCGAAATATGAACACGTGTCTGTGAGCCGCTTTTATGTTACTGGGGAAATCCTGGAAGTTGTTTGGTTTGTTGGTGTGAGAGTTTTCAGACGGAGGTCCCACGCCGCACTCTGACCTACTTTCCCTTTCAGAGGCGTATTTTGACAACTTTCTGTCCAACATCGAACCCTGCAGTGAAACACTGTCATTCTGTGTTTTACACAAGAATGACTGAAGTTAAATCTTTCTCACGCTGCGCATTTACTTTAAAAATACATTCTTAATGTTGTGTGCCAAATTCTTTCCCCGGGTTATTGAACATACGGAACACTGGATACAAAAAAAGAAAACCCAAACAACTCGGCTGTTTACTCAGTGTGACCGAGCTCCAGTCACACAGTCACAGCTACGCCGCGGGGCATGTGTCAAAGAAAAGTAAACCTGCAGGCTGAAAAGTCTGCTCCAGTAATTTTATTTTATCAAGGTCGGTTTCACTCCTCGCCTTGAGGGTTAGTTTACAGCCTGTCAAAAAGCAAATCCGTGGCTGCATCCCAATTCAGGGGGCCGCATCCTCCAAAGGATGCGTCAGCGAAGGCCACGGTCATTGACCGCAGAGGCTGAACATGGACTGAGTTGAAATGACACTGTGGGGCCAAGCATTTCTACTTTCCTCTGTGTCCCCTGCTGTGGCGGTCCGTACCGATGCACCACAAAGCACTTCACAACACATACATTTGTTTTTCTTTCTTGAAAACGCTCAAGTTTTAGGTGCCTCACTTTTTTTTTTTTTTTTTTTTAATTCTTTTTCCTTTAAGTTGTACTTCCAGCTAATTCAACGGCGCTGAAACCCAGTACTTTGATTTTAAAGCGTAATCACCTGGCTTTCTGTTCTACCATGAATGTCCAGCTGTTGGGAGAGCCCTGAATTGGGTCATTAGTTCATTTCATGGATCCGTCATCTCGGCGTCTGAATGTTTGATGGTTCCCAACATTGCATCTGTGAGGAATGTTGTTGTCTTAATGAAGCAGCAATGAAACCAATGCAAAAGTGCCAAAAAGCGCAGTTCCTAAACAGGCCACTTAAGGCTGTTAGTCCGACAATAACAAACGTTAAAATGATACTTCCTGTTTACAGCCTACTGGGTGGATTTATGCTTTCTACAAACCTGCATGCACCAAAATCTACAAAGATGGCAAGAGACATCTAATGGGCTGAGCTCTCGAAACGACCCATTTTCGTTTGTTTTCTGATGCTTCATACACCAAACTCATCGTCAATTAATTGAAAATAAGGGCAGACCGGTGCATCATGAAAATAGTAGTTGCAGCGCTCAATAACATAAAAATAAACTGGAAACACGGCACCGATTCTGAGGGCAGGAGAGGTCAGCTGATCCAACAGGCTGTAAACAATCTGAACATAAAGCCATAAAACATGTGCACACATGAAACGTGGATAATAATCATTGGACAGGAACAATGTGTGCATGCTGCTGTTGTTGTTGTTGTTGTTGTTGTGTTTATGCCTGACAGACTGCCCACGTGTCTCTCATTCCTATTAGCTCCGTTTCAGTAGCTAACTCGGTGAGTTATTACTTAAAAAAATGCAGTCATTTTTTTTTCCTTCAGTGTGACTGTGGTTATGTGTGGCCATATGGGCCTTTGAAAATCACCCCTTACATCTCTGCCCATCCTTGATGCAGACAGAATCCCAGCATCAGTCAGTTTCATCTGTTTTCATCACCTTTTTGCAGACGCATAATTCATACGGGCATCTCCTTGGGTATTTGCTGTTACAGTATTCAGCTAATGACACAAGTATAGAACCGCAGGTGCCCCCCCGCCCCCCCCCGCCTGCCATTCATCTTCCTACTGCCGCCATCAAGTCATTTAGCCTAGTCAATACGCTGTGTCAGTTACTACCCACATTATACCATAAGTAAATTACTTCTATGCAGAGCAGGCACCTCTATGAGCTGACACCAAGGTCAAGGCAGTTGGATGGGAATCAGGGTGACAGATTGATGGCCTCGCTTTGGTGATACCCTGGGGACATTATGTGGAGACGGGGATAAGGATAGTAGGCATTGTTAGATAGTTAATTCCAAAGTTGAAGTGCAGACCTCCAATGCGCAGAAGAGAGAGAGAAATAAGAACAGCATTAGTATGCACGCTGCCACTCTCCTTCTGTCGTTCTCATTTCCTGGAGTTCTCTACAGCAGTTTGATCTTTTTGTGCCATCACCAGCTCTGCTACATCATCTTCCAAGATCCTTCATACCATGTTTTATCTTAAACATGTGACGCCTCCTGACAGAGACGCCCGCGTGGGGAAAGAGAAGCCGAAATCTTCTGAGAAGACGGCGGGGGAAGCTGTTGTGACACCCGATCTCTTAACATTCGTGCTGCCAGCTGGCTCTGCGAGGAGAAGGAAGAAGGATGTGCGCTCCTGCCAGGGGGACACGGTTAAAATTTACTACAAGTTTGGAGACAAAAAGACAGCCGGGGGAAGAAACTTTCAAACAGACCCAAGGCCGATGAGAAATATACGGGGCTGAGGTGACAAAGGGGGCGGGGGGGGGGGTTCGTCTTTCAGTCACAACTACAGATGTATGTTTGTTGTACGGTGTCAGTCCATCCAGAG
Source organism: Echeneis naucrates (assembly GCF_900963305.1). Lineage (NCBI taxonomy): Eukaryota > Metazoa > Chordata > Actinopteri > Carangiformes > Echeneidae > Echeneis > Echeneis naucrates. The sequence continues at coordinate 21,489,475 of NC_042519.1, read as the reverse complement.
TGTTTCTCTTTCCCTGCTGATCTGAATGAGCTATTAGAAGCCCACGCTGACTTATATGGACATTATTTAAAACATCTACTTGGTATTCACAACAAGTTGCACTTGGCTTGACTCTTTTAATTTCCACACCACATTTGGGAAGCATGCAGCATTGCCAGGCTTTCTTTTTTTTTTAAAAACAAACTGAGCGGGGAACAGCTGCAAGTCTAGTTTTTTTTTTTTTTTTTGCCGACATGGAAAACAGTCATTAACACAGTTACTTGGAGTGTTTGTGAAGCCCACTTTGCGTCCCAGTGAAATAGGACTGACACCTGGGAATCCGAGCAAATTCACAAAACCTGCTTGTCTCGGTAAATATTAAAATTTTGTGTTATTAGGTTTAATACCTGCAGCCTTCACATGTTATTTAAATAATGATTTCTCTAAATAAGTGAGAAAATAACAATACGGCTGCAAGTGTCCCATTTTTGCATGGCTCAAATTTCACGCTCATCTTATCTTATTCCAGCTGAATGCTAATGAACCTGACAGCAGCGTGACTGAAATATTAAACCTGCAATTGGCTGCTGTGATTTAACAATATATGTCACTTGTTTTCTCTGAGATCAGAGCTGGACTGTCTGCAGATAGGATCGTCATTGTGGGTCGACGTGATTTGGTTGAATGGAGGTTAATTTGGACGGCACCAGAATTTGTGAGAGAATGAGCTGCAGTTGATGACGGAGGCGTTGTCTTCCACGCAGATCAGTGTTCCCAACCTGCATGTTGTCTTCCCTTTCCTTATTTTCATTCTCTCTCTCTCTCTCTCTCTCTCTCCTTCCTTTGTGTCTCTGTTATTTTGGGTTCATTTCGGTCGCATTGCATTTTAATTTGGGCTGGCATCCTTGAAATTAAAGGAAGATAAAAGGGAAAGTAGCGCTATGTTAATATCCCTTTGAAGATGGAGTCAATCTGGCAACAGAATGCCTAGCCCTTATTTTCCCTTCCCTTTCCCCTCTTCCTGTATTGAGCACGGTGGATAAGAGATAACTGCAGACTCAGCTTAGCAACAGCTTACCTCAGGTGGAGGAACTCTTAAAGCCCTCAGCTTTCATCTTGATCCTCGTGGCAGAAATGGGGCTTTGTTTTGTCTTCTTTCAATCTACATCTGGACACAGAATATTTATCGATGTAATTTCTGCTTATTCTGACATCCTTCCCCACAAAGATAGAGAGAGGGAGAGAGCGGGAGAGAGACCTGTCTGGCTGTATTTTCAAAGGTATAGATTAACCTCCACCACGGCTGAGATGATGGGTGTGTGTTTATATAGTGTGTGTACATCAAGCAGGGAAAGTAAAACACTTTCTGCAGGCTGTTGTCAACCGCTGTTTCTGGAATAATGGCTGCACAATAATAACGCCTTCGTGTGTGCAGTCGTGGCCATTATGCTGAGTCCTTCATGCATTTAACCTGCATAATCCTCCATTATCATTGCAGATAATGAAAATGTTACAAAGCAGAAACAGCTTGGTAGATTGCGGTGCAAAACTCAGTTAATCACCGGACAATTTTATGTAGATTCTGAAGATGTAACCTACAATTTCTCCACAAGAGTCACTCTCAAGACATGCTCAAAGTACAGCAGAGTTGCACTACTGCTCACCTCACTTCCTCAAATATCCAAATCTGCTCCTTTGTCTTCCTCTTCCTCACACTCGCACCTTCACCAGTGATCATCTATACTTCTCTATGAAAGAAGAAAATACAGGAGCTCCCCTCCTGTTAGCTTTTCATTTGCACCACAGTTTCATTACAAAATCATGTTGGATTTTTTTTCTTTTTTCTCCCTGCTGATCCTCGAGGGCAAAAAAAAAAAAAAAAAAAAGTGTGAAGCATGAGAAGCAATCCACGCATCTTTTTGATGACACCCATATCAGCACCCTGCACCTAAGCCTCCATCTTGTCTTGTGTGAGAGCTGGCGAACATGTCACGCTGCGACTTTAATACCCAGTTAATTACGCTCATCCTGACCTGCCGGTAAAATGAGCCCGGCTGCCACTGCCGCCCATGTTTTTGTTATCTGTGCAAAAAGGCATTAGCCTGTGTCCCCTTTAATGGCTTTAATTAGTCGTGAACGGAGCTGATTCTCCTGTTAAGTGGATGAGTATTCGATACTGTAATACAGTCCCAATATGTTCCAACTCTATTTCATTGAGAAGGAGGTGCATGGGAGGTTAGTTTGCAAAGCAGTGACAGAGGGCGGGCTGGAGGAACCCATTCAGAAATAAAGACAGCATTGCATCGTACTGAACTCTACCAGGCAGCACTCAGTCACTGCTCTGATGTGAAAAAAGGACATAATTAGAAAGCTGCTGTACTGACAGGAATCCTCATATAGGAGCTATTTCAATGTCAGTTACATAATGTGAAGAGAAAGTTTCCAGTGGAGCAGATGAAGCACCGACAGGGTCTAAAGTCTGCACATGGAAAGAGAATCATCTTCCTGTCAGAATAAACATATTCTTGGTTTGAGTGAAAATAAACATACAGCAAATACAGCAAAACTGAGGGGGGAAAAAAACAAACAACTAATGGTACAATCAGCCCGATTTCTCACGCCTTACAAGACTAAAACAGCTGACAGTGTTTGCCCAATAAATATTTCCCAAATAATAATAATAACAGTGTTTACTCTAAATAAAATAATAATAATAATAATAATAATAAAAACCCCAGCAGATTCAGGAAACGAGGCAACTTTGAGGAAGAGAGGCCCATAAAAATCCATGTCAGTAAACTGTATCTGCTTTCATCTGCTCATTTGCAATAAAGTTTCCAGTCTCTAAAGTCTCTCCATTTGCTGAGTAATGCCTTGCCTGGCATTGGTGAGGTGCAGTGCACTTGCGCCGGAGGAAGCTAATGGCTGTTTATGGTTTATAATGCATGATGCTATAGCTGTGGAAACAACAGAACCCAATTACGATGTGTGCGGGTAGAATCTACTGGCAGGAAATGCTGTGGCACAGCGAGCGACCGTCTAGATTTTCTCAATGGGTCCGTCTTAACTCCAGCGGTGTGTTAACGTGACGGCACTTCTTTTTGAAATACAGCCAACTCTAAGGTCGTGCTTGTACGTCGGAAAAAGAGGTCCTTCAAATTTCAGCGAATAGAAAAATAGAAAATAAAGAATGGGAAATAGCTATTTAAGTCAAAGAATGAACACACAAAAATAGAAACAAATCGACACGAAAGGTGTTTGTTTGCGCGGCCATCTTGTTTCTATTAAGAGGATCTGTCAAAACATCAGATTTTAAATGTACAAAGGAAGAATGCTGTCGGATGTTTTTACTCCTCTCATGGCAGCAGGGTCATATACGGGGAGGGGGGTGCATGTTCATACCAATCTTTGAGTCAACCCTTTCGCACACCGTTTGAAATGAAGTCATTTGGAGGCTACATCTGAAGATGAGCGATTCAGGCTCACATCATGTAGGAGCGTGACGCCCACTGCCAGACAGGGAAGAGGAGAGAGGGGATCAGTGTGCTGTCAGTCCAGACCTCGAGCACGGGTGGGCTCGTGGAGGGGGGGTTGTTGTCATTCAGATGAGTCCCTGTCCTCTGTTGCCTGCTCTGCACACCACACACAACTTATACAGTCCACGCCAACAATGCTTCCCCAAAAAAAGCAGCCAAAGTGACAATAAAAAAAAAAAAAAGAAACTCCCACCAGATGTTATTGGGTTATTGATAAAGACGCATCAATGGATTGGCAGCATTTTATTTTGTTGCACCTGGTCAAGTTGGAGCTGTTTAAGAGAAGATGACAAAACCGGTAGACTTACTGAATCTAAAAATTACGATGCTGGCTGCAGAAGTACAAAAAACGATTGCTTGTTTTTTCTCTCCTTTAGTTAACCTTGATATTTCTGTGAATAGTTTTTATCAAATTCTAAATCTTTCAGCTATAAATGGAAGAATCTGACAAAGGCAAAGAATAAATCATGACACATTATTTTTTTATTGTGTTTACGATATTTACTTGAGAATAACTGAGGAAGAATTAAAACATTTTAATCATTCATTAACTTTCAGTGTTTTTGGACCTTCAGAATAAGAGCTGAAAACTGTGGTTGATCTTTGAGTTCTTGGATCTTCTCAGTAACTCAAGTAACTGGACAGACATTGTTTCTAGAAGGACACATTTCTATTTAAATATAATTTTCAGCTTTTAGCCTCATTTCCTACTTGGGTGATTTCTACATAAAATTAAGATAAAAAAAAAAAAAGTTTGCTTTTAATTAAGTATTCAACTTCATATATTAGGCATTTGAGTTGCATTGGACTTGATTGTGATGCATCCTTGTATTTTCTTCTTACTTATTCATTCATTCATTTTAAGTTTATGCATCTGAATTTACTTGTGCTGTAATCTTCATGCACGTTCCCAGAATAGCTCTAATGTAGACATCTGGCTTTTATAAAGTCTATTTATACTCCGCGCTGTCCAAAAGTCTGAGACTACTTTCCCACGAATGGGATGATTGCTCTGAGGTGCAATTGATTTTAAAAGTACCTGCGGACTATATATAGTAGCCTTTCAGAGGGTTTTACATTAAACGTGATGTTGTTTGCGGAAAAGAAGCATTTCCGTGAAGATGCAGCAGTTCTCTGTCAAACTGTTGCTGTGAAAACTGCTGGAAATGAAGGTTGTTAATGAGGTAAACGCTGCACGAGATTACAGATAATTCATCAGCTGTCTAAAGAATGCACGTTATGGTAAACGGGGCTGCTGACGTGAGCCGTAATGAATTTGGAAGGAAAGTATTTCGGCGTCTCTGGTGGAATTCCTATGTGTGAGGTGCTGAGCTGCTGATCAGATTCTGCAGAGCTTTTGGCCCCAATTTCAGCGTCATGCTGGAGTAGGTCACAGTAAACCAGTGGCGAACCTGGACAGGCTGCGGTGTCTTTAACTCAGAGGGGAAGTTATACCTATTTCATGGCTCTTTCTCCGGAGTTAACTGCAGGAGATTGGGATGTTACGTGCACTCACCCCTCCTGGAAAATCAGCTCCGCCTCTTAAACCTTGTGTGAGTCAGCAAGCAGCGGGAGATTGGAAGGCGGCGGCGGCGGTGGTGGTGGTGGTGGTGGGGGGCTCTAGGAGTCAGTGTCTGTAAGCGTGTGTGTGTCTACCTCACCCTGCTGAAGTGTGTATGAGCTGAAACGAAAAGTGGAAGACGACTGTGCTCTCTCTCTCCCCCTCTGCCGCCTCATATTTCTCTGCGGTGTAATGTGCCGCCTATTCATGCGATGCCTTTTAGAGGCATGGTGGGAATCGCTTCACACACAGGCAAGAAACTCAATATGCTAATGCCTTTCAAAGGAGCGATTCGGGCGGGGGGGGGGGGGGGGCATAACCTGTCAATTACCCGTGACAAAACCACTGAAAGATTTATTGAAAACCACCAGAGCACGGATACGTGATAGCTCAAAATACGAGTTGCTGGTTGTTTGAGCAATTAGAAGATCATGTCAGTCGAATTAACCTTCTATGACTTAATGGCACTAAGTTGACTTAAATCAAAGAAGCATATTGCAATTGTTTCTCGTTCGACTGATTCTTGAAAAGTTTCAGTTCCATTCTGATTTTTGAATTATCTTTACAAAGAGAACGCTTCATCTGTCAAAACTCATTATCTAAACAAGTGGAGCGCGTTGTGTACATTTTTTTTTTTGTTGAGAGATACAAATATGGTGACGGAAAGACAAAAAAACAATCCGGCATAGATACACGGTGCATCTGGGAGGCACCGCTGTAACAGCCAGCTTCCTCCTGTTGGCGTCGAGATTGTGACTCCCATGAGTATCTGTTGGCTGACGACCCAAAAGTCAGCACAGCGGGACCATCAGAACTCATATCAGACTTGTCTCAAACAGACATCATCAAGACCTCTTCAGCATAATTTGTTTACAGCTCGGAGATGGAGTGTTGGCACTGCTCATCTTCCTCACTGGAATAATTGCTGTGGCGACAGGCTTTGCTGGAAACGCGCACAGGCATGTGAAAACAAGCGGCGTTTCTCATTAGGGGGTTTTCAGACACCCCAGCAGGTTTGGCGTGTCCACGACAGAAACACATCCCCAGAACAATCTTTTTGCTCATCGGATCAAGTTCTTCCTTTGTGCTCTCCAATTCCTGAATGTCAAAGGGATTCCATGGGATTTATTTTTTCTTACCGCAGGTGTAATGTGTCGAGAGCCGTGTCGAAAGGTTGCGCCGCAGGATCAAAATTCTGTTGTTTCAATCCTGCAATATTTATAGAGGGCTATATTTCAGTTCTGACACTACCGCTGATTGATGTACTCTGACATAGAAAAAAAAAAAAAAACTGTATTTGCTTTAACCTGAACTCTTTCTTGGGATATATCGGGGACTCGGGAACAGGAAGTGATGCATTTTGCGGGTCCGACACCAGCATTGATGGGAATGAACACAAAAACGGGGCAGTTATCATGATCACTTATTTGCTGCCAAATGGCTAAACAGACAAACATCATCACACGCTTGCAAAAGTGATACTTGGGGAAAAAAAAAAAAAAAAAAAGGACGTAGATTAAGACGTCCCCAGGGAGGCGTAGTAGAAAAGTTCTGTAAAAACAGGATACAGTAAGAGGGAAAGCGAGGTTGCCGATGTTTTATACAAAGGTCCAACGCCTCAGCTACGTGCTGAAACAGCCTTGAATGGCTTAAACCAATGGATGGCACATCCACAGTATTCCATGTGAACCTCATCGTAGGAGAGAAAATCCATATCAGCCCGTCTCCTGCTGGCTACAGAATCCATGCTAACCCCCCCCCACCAACACACACTTCTATCATCAGCTCCGTCTATCTTCCCACCCCTCCCTGCTGCTTCCCCTGAGCCAGCAGATTACAGATATCATTATAATGGACATCCTGGCAGGCTAGCTGCGGTCACATTTAATTTGCCATGGTCTGATATCTACACAAGATAATCAGCATTTACACCTGAGAGTCAAGACCGAAAGATGAGCGACAGTGCGTCTGCGGCTGAGACAGTAATAGAATTAGAGGAGAGCCACCAACACGTTGCGAGACGAGTCGGAGAAAGCAAGAGTGAAGGAAAGATTGTGAAGAATCAGAGGGAATATTTATTCATGCGCACAATCCACGGGGACAAAAGGAGAGTGCCAATGGAGCACACTTGTCAGATTTGCATTTTAATAAGAATAACCTACTTTGGGCCCCTGAGATGACTGAGAGCAAAACCTGATTCACGTGGACGTCCCTGAACACAAATGTTCCATCTTAGCTCGGAGAGAGACGCCTTTCCTTCACAGGGTATTTCGCCTCGCCAGGGCAGCCTTGTCCAATTACATGCAAATAAGCAATGGTGGGTTTTTTTTTTTGTTTTTTTTTTCGAGGGAAGGTTGTAGGGCACTCCGATTGTAGCAGACAAGTGGGATCGCCATTGATTCCACTTTTGTGCTCGTGGGTATGTTTAGAAAGTCTCTCATTCCTCCTACAACGGTTAGAGGATTATGCATTTCTTGCTCGACAAATCCTTTTACCCCCACCTTCAATTGAGGCCGTTGATTTGTGTATGAAAGAAATTTATATCTGCCACCTTAAATAAATAAATAAATAAAATGGGGGATTCTTGTGTAAAGCCACCAGAACAGGTATATATTATATGTTTAGCACCTACGGAATGAGCTTTCTCATCTACAACAGATCAATTTTCCCTGAGCTGAGGAGTGACGACCTATTTCCTTTGAAGGGCTCCCCATACATATTTCAGCTGTGAACTACCTACCAAGCTCGGAGCAAGAAAAAAAGAGAGAGAGACATCACTGTTGTGGATGTATTGCAATGTGACTGTATGAAAGTGCAATTTGTCACCAACTTTGTGAAAGCCTTTGTTCTACCTCGGCCTTTGATGGAAGTGCGACACACCAGAAAATTTAGGTTTCTATCTATCCGTCTATCTGTCTAGATACAGCCTCAGAAGCAACCAAGAACATTTATAGAATATCATTTATACCAAATCCAATAACTGTGCTGAACTAATAAGTGTCATTCACACACAAATCATGTCCCTTAATGTTGTTTGTATTGTGTGAGTTGTGCAATTTTGTAAGTTGTGGATTACAATAATGTTCAAAGCAGCCTGTGATGCCAAAGGCTGAAATCCATATCTGTTGGCAATAAATATTCTTATTGTTGCTGTTATCATATCTACTGCAGAAAGGATCAATCTCAGATTCTCAAAATGAAGACTCACTTTGTTTTAGATGCACAAACATCCCGTACAAATTTACATCTGATGTGATTTTTTCAAATGGTCCAAAAATCAGATGTATTCCTTCAGCCCATCGGGGGAAAAAATCCAGAATCTATTCGTCCGTTCATTATCTTTACATCTTCTTTGTGCATGGGGGGGGGCTGGAGCCAATCCAAGCTGACACTACCAAAGGCATGGAAGAATAACCATTCGTGCTCACATTCATGTCCACGGGCAATTAAAACTTCAATTAGCTGTGAGGCAAACGTATCATCACCAGGAATCTATGAAAACATTTCTTTCTGAAACTGAAAATTGACTTAAAGATATAATAGCAGAGGGCGGATGCCAGAGAAAGGGAGATACAGTGATAATTCAGCAGCTTGGTTATTTACTGGCTTCTTTACTGCATCATCTCAAGCTGTATTTTTTGCCCTTTTAGCCCACCTTCTTCAGAAATCTTATTTAAATATGAGACCCGCCCCCAAAATCCCCCATTTGGCTTAAGTATCCCAACAATGTTGGTGCCAGGGATTGAGCAAGACACAGCATCAAAACACCAACTCCCATCTGTCGAGTTTGCAAACTAATCACAACAACGGGCAGACTCTCACAGGATGATCAGAGGGATTGTGTAAGGAGTCCATTTTGCATCACAAACGCTAATGAGATCGATGCGGCTAAAAATACCCAAGAATATTTATATTTACGCCTGCATGAAGGAAAACGGTTCTTCTTCAGGATATCCTTCCCCTGAAACATTTAGTAGACCCACTGCCACCCGCCATGCCGTTAGTACTGACTGAGCGCAGACTGCAGATCGGGTGATATGGCGGCGTAATGTGGCTAATTTTGTCGAATTGTCTTCTGTGTTTACAGAGGCCAAGTATTGATGGACCTGCCTGTTTTCTATCGTCAGGCTCTCCGCTGTGGAAGGCACAAGAGCAGACATTAATGCACAAACTGTTTAGACACGTCTGATCTTTTAAAAAGCCGCTCTAAATATAACTTGTTTGCCATTTTCGTTCAGTGAAATCCACTTTTTCCTTTGAATGAGAAATCAACAGATTTGTGATGTCTGTGTTTGTGAATGAACAGGGATCTTGTAACTCTTTTGGTCAAGCCAACAGAGTTATTAATAAAAGGCCGGTGCCTGAGTGTTATCCATGTTCGTCTGCCTGTGCGTGCTTTGGCACTTAACCCTCCTCCCAACATGGTGATCAGTGACATTGTACTCGTGCTCACGTCTTGGATCAGGCGGCCACTTTATCTATCTGAGCGACACCGCTGCCTGCTAGAAGAGGAGCGGAGCAGGGTTGACTTATAAGGATGACAACGGCTCCATTCATGCGTCTAATTTAAGAGCGGCTTCTGCTCTGTCTAATTAATAATGTAGTGGGCCATCAGTCAGCCTCCCCATTGTGGTGTAATCAGCGTCATCAGTGTTCAGGCAGCTTGTTGAACCATTTCGCATTGACAAGGGGATTTAGAAACAACCGTGCCACTTTCAAGGATACACGGACAGAATATTGGACATCATCAGTTCCAAGGACACAACGAAAACGGTCGTGAAACCTGCTCAGATTGAAAAACACTTTTGTGCGACGGGATGAAAGGGGCAGCATGTTTGACAGATTAGCCAGCTCTTTGACTTTTTTGCGTATGCTAGGCGACACAGTTGTAGGATGATAACAGAGGGGGTGGCCTTTCGTTTGCTTCGTTGGCTTGCTGGCATGACTCATTTGTGAATATTCACTTCTGATTCAGCCGTATTTTTTTTTTCAAGAGTTGGGCTTAGCGGGCACAGTGCAGGGTTTTCTCTGCTGTGTCGCATGTAGGCACCTTTAAAAGATTATGATACAGTGTCGGGGGATTTCTGTAAAAAGACAGAAATAAATCCCCCCATAAAGACGCCACCCGCCTCAATACCCAAAAGTTGCATAACACCAATATGGTCCTCCCTTCACTTCGGTATCCTCCCCAAGACAACAGCCAACACTTTATTAATATTATTTTTTTATTTTAGAAAAGAAATGTAGGGAGTAGGTGGGTTGGGGGGGGTTAGCATCTATAGCATGTTTTCTGTTAGTTGTCCCTCCAAATATTCTGACAGTATAATAATAACAACCCACAAAGAGGATTAAGGCCTGGTAATCTGGGGGAATAGTGTATTGCATTTCTACTGCTTTCTGTATTTTTTTGTTTTTTTTTCTCTTTGGGGGGGGGGGCTCAGCTTCCTCTGTATAAACAAATAGAATTTCACTCGTTTATCCACTTAGTTCCTCTGTCTTGCTGATTAGCAGTGAAGGGCTGGGAGACTGGGATAACCTAGAGCGGATGGTTCCAAGGATATCTGAGGCCAACATGCCTGTGTGAGTATCAGTGGGAATCTGTGTGTGTGTGTGTGTGTGTGTGTATGTGCGCATGTGCACACACTGTATAAACAAATGCACCGCTGCTTGAAGGGCGCGGCCAATTAAAAGAAGCCCCTGAAGGAGTGTGCTCATCAGGATGCAGTGAACATAGCAGATCCACTCTCAGATAGCCTGCTGCAGTCTGTCACTGTAACTGAGGCATTAATACCGCCACGGCTCTGTGGCATAAAATATTGGCATCTTCACGCTTTAGAATTTGAGCATTTAATAAGAATTGTACAACGGTCCCGACCGATCACAGATACACGGCCTGAACAGCAATTTTATCTTTCACTAACAGAAACCAATCCAAATTTTGGATGCATTCTGTCTTGTGAGTGAGATGGAAATACTGTCATAATTTAAATGTTGGCGTGAAACCATCATTAGAAATCCCAATTTGAAAGTATTTTCAAATCAAACATTACAAATTGCCAACGATGGGTCATTAGACTGTTTTAAAAGTGACACCTTGTATTGGTCTTGGCCAGCATGACTTAAATGAAACATCTAACTTCATGGACTGACTGATATTTAATTTAACTCAACTTCAGCAAATTACAACATCCAATGGTGCTTTATATGAAGAGGACACTTACACTGTGGATGTATTTACAGTGATTCAGACTCCTTTTTGGAAAGTTCGAAGCGCCCTTATCACACTATCTGTTGAATCGGGGTGAATGAGTGAATGTGTCAGTGGTTGAGAACGTTACTGAGCCAAACAAGCAGATTCTGTTGTGATGGAGCGATGGAAGTGCAGTGCCAGGCAGAAAAGTGGAACCAACGCTGGGCGGCTGGACTGGGCTTCATCGAAATCTCCAACTAAATTCTGTTTTTGTCTGCTGTAGCCAGTGGCAACGAAGAAGACAGCGCTGAAGTGGAGCTGTAGAAAGGAAAGAAGCTGCACACAATCTACGTGCTTCCCTTCTACAGTACCTGAAACAGCTGTATCAAAAAGGGGGCAGTGACCTATCTGTGACCTTTATCAACCTCTGCTGGTGACCGAGGTGGTGCAACAGCGTTGAGAAGAACCTATCATATTCCTCCTCCTGGAGCTGCACAGATCTCTGGTGCAGATAATGATGCTTATTAGTCTTCATAGTTGAAAGGTCTTGCTCGTAGCGCCGTCCTCAATTGTTAAAGACTTGGAAAAAGTTAGTAAATGAGGCTGGGGAGATGGGGAAGGTCTTCACAGTCAGGATGAAAAGTCGAAACGAGAGCCAGACATCTGCACTTGGACGGAAAGTTCAATGAGTCAATTTCATTGATCGACCACCTTCCCAGGTGCAGATATATGTTTTCATTTTGTACTGTAGGAATGTAAAAATTCTACACATTTCCCCTCCGCGACCTCAAGAGAAGATTTCTGCCTTTACTGATCCCATAGCCGGCTTGAGCAAACCTCAAAGAGAGCCAATCTGAATCTAAATATTCCTCTACTTATTTTGCTGCAGCTTCCCTTGCACTTGACATCGACTAGAGGACGCACGGGTGGCAAACGTTGCACAACCTTCACACTTCTTTTCTCTTTCTCTCTTTCTTTGATTCTTTCCCTCCAATGCATCTCTCATCCTCGGACCTCCTCGTGTACTCAGAGAACACTAGGCTGCACCCACACACTCATTATCCCTCACATCCCTCCCTCTGTGCTCATAGATACACACCCATACAAACACTAGGATGGATCAGTTTCACATTCCCTTTCAGGCCGCGGAGGATGCCATGTCTCATTGTCAGTTTATGGCATGATGCTTCATTCCACTTAATCTTTCAATGCAAATCCGCTATAGTTATTCTTTTTTTTCGCGTGCCAACTTTTTCCTTTTTCTTTAGGGCTTTATATTGTTATAAACAATTATCTCGCCACCTCAGATGCTGCATCTTGTAACCCATTTTTGAAAATGGGGCAGAGTTTTTATTTATTTATTTAGCTATTCTTTTTTGGCAGGGTACCGCCAAAACAATAACAAAGTTAACTAATTGAAAAAATGCCCTCATTGTCGAGTGGTTTAAAACCCCTGAAGAGAAAGCATTCAGTTCCGCCATAATGGTTTTATCCATTCATTTGGGCTTTATTGGCTTTGCTCGGCAGTAGACGGGGAGCGACGGCACCCCCGAGCAACAGCTTTCCCAAAGAGGCATTTGATCATATGCTGACTGGGTGAAAACGAGTCTAAATTAAAGTCCCACCTCAAACTGACACTTTAAACACAAGACACGACAGGCCATATTTTCAACTCCAAATCAGGAGCCTGAGAGATGGATACCAATTACAATTTGGGGTGGGGGGTGTTTAAAAAAAAAAAAAAAAAAAAATCAGACATAGGTGTGTGTCACGAGCCCGGTGCTACATCACACCAGCAGTTAGATGATGAAAACCTGCCTGTAGGGTCTGTGGGACTCAGAGCCATTCTGTGCCAATGAAGGGGGTGTGCACTTGAATTTGCATCACCCTGACATATCAAAGGGAATGCAAAAGTAGATGTGCCTCTTTGCATTTCACAACCAGGAAAATCAAAGTTGCTCTGTAGGCCCACAATAATCTGCAGCTTTCTTACCATAATCCTGCAGTTTTAGCCAAGTAATGAACTACGTGAGGAAGAGGGAGTGTGTGCAGCATGTTGCATAAGGACTCTGTGTGTTTGTGTTTGTGTGTGTGTGTGTGTGTGTGTTTATCCACGTTTTTAAACCTTGTGGTGGTCCCCACAAACACTGTACTCTGGTTTGCAAAACAGGCATGATAAAGTCCTGTTGTCAATTTTGGTAGTGTGTGTGTGTGTGTGTGTGTGTGTGTGTGTGTGTGTGTGTGTGTGTGTGTGTGTGCAGCGGTTGGGGTTGGATGGCGCTCTTGATGGAACAAACTGGATGTTGTATAGATGGATTTATCTAATCAGGCATCAGACGCCATGTCTGTGTTCTCCTCCTCTGCACCGCACTAAACACACTGACACACAACAGGAAGGATCAGGCCTGAAGCAACACACGCACTGACACGCCAGGCGCTTCCTCCACCCACCACCTCTTGTGGGGCACGTGCACGCACGCCGCCCCAAGGCAGAGCCCCCCCACCCCGCCGGCCAAGAAATGAAATAATTCTCATTCCTTTTTTTCCCCCCAGAGGGGGACATGAAGAGCATCCCTGTTTTCATTTATACAAGCAAGACCAAGAGACATCAGAGAGGAGGAGGAGGAGGAGGAAGGGGGGGGGGGGGGGGGCGATTTCCTGCAACTTCCCTGTAACCCTGAGAACCTTTGAGTGGGATGAAGCCACAAAAAAAATACACAACAATCACAAAGAGGAGGAGGGGGGGGGGGGGGGGGGGGGGGGTCAGGAGTCGAGCTGTACAACTGGGCCGCCAAGCGGACCATCTGCAGACTTCTCCAAACGCTCAGCCTCCAGCTCCAGACGGGCTGGAGCGGACTCCCGGCTTCAGTTGCTATATCATGCAGAGCATATTGACCAGCACAGACACTCACATGGCCACGCACACGCACACGCACAGCACACACACACACACACACACACGCGCGCAAAGAGAGGGAGGAAGGTGAGGTGGGGGGCAAAATCTGCTCTGAATTATGACTCAATTAAGAACCACCGAGTCAAGGTCGTTTACAGGCGCCTGATCCGGACTGTGGCTAAAAAAAAAACAAAACCCAAACAACAAAAAACACAGAGAGGACTTTGTTACTGTGCAGATTAGGCGGAGGCTGATTTGCGCATATTGTCAGCCATGTACCAGTTTAACCAAATCCTGGAGGAGCCGGCAGAGCAACTCCAATTAGGACGTGTGATTTATCTTTAGCCGTGTCTGTTCTCCACAGAGCTGAGACTCTGCCCGATGTGGATTCTTTATTTATTTCTTTAATCGGAGAGCAGTCGCCCGGCAGAATCCTCCGCTCTGCTTTATGCCAAAACTTTACCGAGACGTCCCTGATGTCTAATGTCTACTCACCATCAGTAATAACGGTCTTCATGGTTTTAGGTGGGCGGTGGGAGGGGGGGTGGGGGCGAAATCCAGAAGCTGTGGGGCTGTAAATCCAAGTGGATTGAATCCCAGTGCGCGCGCAGGGCGACAGATAAGGTATCCGCTGTTTGATTGCAATTTATGGGTAATTGCAAATCCAGTGCACGGCGGGAGACAGACAGCCTGAGGCGATCCGGGCACCCTTCAAACTTTAGCCGTAGGTCTTCCCGAGTGGGGAGCCACGTCTCCGGCTGCACCCGAGCTCAGTCATTTTTTTTATTTTTTTAACCGAGAGATTTAAAAAAAAGTCATCAATAAACATCCAAAATGGGAACAAGAGGGACAGAAGACTCGACACACCGGTCAACACCTCACCCCCCACCCCACCCCCCTTATAAATAAATATATATATATATATATATATAAATATATATATATATGTATTTATATATAGGACGCGCAAAAAAAAAAGCTCCGGAGAAAAAGAGCTCAAAGTGTCAAAGTGGAGAATCAGCGACCAAACCCCAGAATCTGATCCATCTTTATAAAATAGCAGCACATATCCAGTCCGATCATTTGGCCCCCGCTGTGTATTTCCCAAGTAGACGGAGAAAAGTGTGTGTGTGGCGGATGCGCACGGATCTCGGCCGCACTGGTGCGCGTCGGTGTGGGTTTGCCAAGGGGAGGTGGAGAAGGGAGGGCGGGGCAGAGAGGTGCGTTTTGGCTGATGGAGAGAAAGAGAGAGAGAGAGAGAGAGAGAGAGAGAGAGAGTTCAGAGATGAATGTTTTATGGCTCTCTATCACGCTGCAAGAAATAGTCCGCCCGAATCTCAAAGTGGGATATTCAAGGCGAAGCGGATTGTTTTTGTTCTGTATGTCTTTTTTTTTTTTTTAAATCCACGACGGTCTACCTGCACTTATTAATAGCACCCCCCCCCCCCCCTCCTCACCAGACACACAAAGACAGCAGGAAAACGGTTTGATTTTAGCATACAACTGATGGACTTTGTCGACTGGACGCGTGAAAGTGAAGTCAATGATTTATCCAGACGGACATTTCTTGCAGCGCAGGGCCGCACTCTAATGAATGTTTTATGGGTGTGTGTGTGTGTGTGTGGGGGGGGGAGGGTGACGTGAGGCGAATCTATTTGGATCGGACACTGTCAGGCACGCACCTGCATACGAAAACAACCCCCCCCCTCCCCCTCCCATCACCACCAAGAATTAAAAAAAAAAAAAAAAGACTAAGGCGGAGAGCCAGGCCTGCTGCTGGGACCTGTGCTTCCTCTGGGGGACGGACGATTTGGCCGCTCCGCTGTCGTGGGCGGAGTTGTTAAAACCAGACAGGGATAACAGAAATCTCAGCTCTGCTTGGTTAACCACAGGCTGACAGAGTAACACTTTGAAATCGTCAGACTAACCCCAGACGCAGGACTTTTACTTGATTTAAACAACAACAACAACAACAACAACAACAACAACAAAAGTACTCTTTCTTTACATCATCTGGTTAAAATAAACATTCAGGGGCTGCCATTCTCATTTCCCACCACCACCCACCACTTCATCTCTTCCTGCTCCTCAAAATAGGTTCATTTTTTAGATGATCGTTATTAAAAAATTACTACTCTTGTTATAATAGAACAGACGGCTTTCTTTTTCTCCACATTTTTCGCCACATGAAAAATATAACTGCCTGCAAGCGTACTGCAGCATGTCCTTGAAGAGGTAATGGTTGCTTTAAAGGAGAAAATGAAAGAATAAATAGAAAAAGTGATTGAGTCTGTCGCGCACCAAAGACGCACTGTCTGGAGCGAGGACCAGTTCTCAGTGGATCTGGTCTCCTGCAGCCGTTCTGGGTTTGCAGAGCTCCAGAAGGACCGGCTCCTCCAAGCAGTGTGTTTTTATCTATTGGTGCCAGACGCCCCCTACTGGCCAACAGAGACATAGACCACCCCCCACCACCACCACCACCACCACCCCCAGCACCATGGACAGAGACATAGAAGCCTCATCTGGGGAGGAAGGAGGGGGGGGGGGCGATTCCCTTCTCGCCTTTTGAGGCAAGTGACGAATCATCCTCTGAACACCATATGGGTTCTGAAGAAAAACACTTAAACTCACCATGGAGACTGTGGATTTAATACATTTCCTATACGGGATTGTAATATTTCCATCTGTTTGCTCGCACAGTCATAATGACATGGCATGACGTGTCATAATGAAAATGGAAGTTCAGCATGTACACACACAGACAGCTCTAACTTGTGTGTGTGTGTGTGTGTGTGTGTGTTTTGAAAGGTGCGCTGGCACAGAATCATTAATTTGGCCTGCATCAGTTACAATCTAGTCCGCATACCCAGATGGAAAAATAAAAAGGACAAGAGATTACCAGGGTGAATGGAAACGGCATCCAGGTGGGCGGTGTAGCTGAGCGAAATGGGGTTGTGGCAGGCTAATCCCAGGTTTAAAACTACCACCAATACTGAATCACAGCGTCGGAATGTGTCAGTAAGCCACTCGGCCGGTACTCGCTCACAGCGAAGAGCCGGCGGGGCCAGATGGCCAGTGGAGACGCAGTCCAAAGCCACCGCAGTAGCCGGCTGAGAACGAGGTCACACAGAGAGGAGGAGGGAAAAAAAAAAAAAAAAAATACAGGAGGAAATGCTGTCACCTTTCACAGTTTGTCTCGGCCCCTCTGCTGCTTCCTCTGAGTGCCTCCACGAGGTCAAACACATGTGTCTGCATAATCCTGTCATCCATGCTGCTTGTTTGTGTCCTGGAGTGCACCGTAACAGGCAAAGTAGCATTTCCTGTGCTGGGGGGGCGGGGGTGACAAGCAGTTTTATTACTAAAAAGGATGGAGGGCAACCTCCCGTACACAGAATAACAATATAAAGTCCAAAATATGCATCCTGGAGTAATCTAGTTCTAAAGACATGTTGATGTGCTTGCAGTTAAACAGGTCTTTCTTTTTGGGGGGTGGGGTGGGGTGGGGGGGGTGCGATAGAAATAGAAAGCAGCATGGGGCGCATATAAAAAGGATCCTAATTAAGTTAAAGTGTGCAGTGTTGACATGATCAGAGAAGTTGGCTGCAACGAGGCTTTCCCAGAGAAGCCCTGCCTAAATATATCAGCGGCTGGAAAGACACTCATTCGGCCTCCCCGGTTAAGATGTCTCTTATTGTGGCAGGAAGTGAAGGGTGTGCTGCAGATGATTACTATACCTCCCCCACCTCATTATACAACATGCCCACTCACTCCCGAGTTCCCTCCGCTCCATTCCATTATAGTATAATCACAATGATACGTGCCAGCAAGTGAAAAGGACACAGGTAAATTGTCACGGGAGCGCCGAGGCTGGAGGCCTTCAACAACGAGTGACTGTAAATTAACTAAGGGCAGATCATTGCCATGCGTATGGCAGCAGGGAGGGGGGGGGGGGGGGGAAAGATTGGGGATCTTTAATTCATGACAGTAATGAAATGAGTCAAGCTGTTGAGTCTCAAAGGCAACGGATCCACAGGCTGAGGGCTCTGCTATTCTTTTTATCACGAGTCTGACAGATCAAAAGGAGAACGAGGGCACAAATGACTTCCTTTAGTAACGGGAGAGTTAGTAGTTCTACTGCTACAGGAGGTACAGTAGGATCAGTGTTAATTACAGTATGGGAATGAAAGCTGAGGGAAAGGTTTATGTTAACTTAAAGGTCATGCGGGTTCCTGGAAGCGATCGTAAATCCACCAGCATATTCAGGTTTTACTCCTGAGCGTTGCTCTTTTCCAAAGGCCTCCAAAATTTCTAAAGGTTAAAAATGGAGACGTTCAGCTTCGCAGCACATTCTCGGCTGAGAGCTGGAGTAGCACTTCGGTCTGGTCATGCGATCCTACTCATTTCACAACTTTCTACCCAAGTGCAAAGCATAGTGTGGTTAAATGCTTGGATTAAATTGAATGGACAACATCTAAATTCATATAAGGAAAAGAAGAATCCTCCTCTGGGAGAGAATCCACGCTGGCTGGTTTGTGAAATACGATGATTGGTTAAAACCAGTTCAGAGCAATGTTGGCTTTTTATGACATCGTTTTGGTTTTTATTTATTTGTATGTATTTATTTATTTATTTATTTATTTATTTATTTATTTTTCCACAAGTGACAGGAATAAGAGTTACATTTATTGGAATTGTAACTGTGCATGTCATAAAAGAAAAGGTAGAGCTTTCCTCCAGGTCACATTAAGAAAAGAAAGAAACAACACAAACACAAAAGTGGTATTTAAAATGGATCAGAAAGTACAAAGGAACAAAACCCATTTAAAGATCACCTTTGTACAGAATAATTGGAGCAGCGGGGAGTTATTCAACTTAATTGGACAGAAACAGGCATCATCGGTGCTCAGATATTTATACTTTAGATGTGCTTATTTTATCCTCATTAAAACCTTAAAGCTATATTTGATGAAATGCAGACGTGACCCTACGTAAATACTCCTTCCACACCAACCAATTAAATATTTTGTAATGTTTGTGTTTCTTTTTTGCCAAGAGGTAAAAAAAATCTCATCTTACATGGTGGTGGTGCTATTAGGCGAGGCGAGGGGGGAAGTTAGATCAATTAGATGTCTAATTTCCTCATGAAACCTCTAAATGAGACTCCAATGAACCTGAATGACTTTTTTATTTATTAAAAAAAAAATAAATAAAAATTCAGCTGTCAACATCACCCACGGATAAATCACCACTATAATTACACCATGTTTTACACTGAGGCATCTGAGAGCCTTAAAAGATTTTCTCCAGCAGAAAGAATGTTTAAAAGTATATTTATTGGAAAATTAGCATAAAATTGAGGAACGTCTCAAGGTGGAAGAAAACAAAGCAAAACTATGTTAAGTGTGTCGTAAACCGTTAGAAAGGGTGCAGGACCCCACACAGAACATTAAGTTTAAGATACATAGACGATCAGCAGCATTTTATGACTCCTGTCTTTTATAAAGAAAGAAAAACATAATAATTTCCACATTTAATGGGTGATGCAGACAATGATGGCACTGTGAGGGGGAAAAAAAACACGTGCCTGATTGAATTTTGCTCATCAGCAAAATGACTGGCAGAAATGTGAAATCTGAAAGCAAAACAAGAAATCAAGCAGACAACAACAACAAAGAAAGGTTGTGGTTTAAGCTATAGAGAGTCTGTGTCCTGATTAGAGAGAGTACAAAAAAAAAAGGAAAGTTCCAGCTGCTGTATGAGGAAACATACAAACATCTGTCTAATAATGCCACTCCAAAGACATGTACACACTGCTGTGTGTTTTAGTGTCCAGCCATCAACGAGGACGGTGTCCAAATATATACGCACGGCTCGACGTGGAGAGGAAAGTGGATATCAAGCACACGTATCCCACCTGGATATCAGACTTTCGGGGGAATATGCTTGAACACAAAGCAATGAAATTAGCTGTAATTAGCGTTGTTGTTACAACCATTTAAGTCTGTCTGTGTGTAACTGAAACACTTGGAGAAAATGGTAAATTCCCCCGACGGTCGCGCTGATAAGGCGGCTCTGTATTGAAATTGCCCTCCAGGCGCGGAGTCCTATCAGAGAGATGCATTCCCTTCACAAGTGCCATTACTCTCTGCACCATTCATTTCTTCTTTTTATTGTTATTTATTTATTTTCCTCTTTCCTTTCTTCTCCGAAGTTGCAGGACAAAGAGTCGGCTCAGATCGCCCCGTTTTGCTCATTAGGCCTCGGAGTCAGATATTAATTCCGGCCCGCTGCCATTAAGATTGGGTGACAGCTCATTTTCCTCGGTGGCCCGCAGAAGACAATAGCAGTGATGGAATTGTTTCGTTTTTTTTTTTTCCCCGGCCTCTAACCTCATTAACTCATTGGAATAAAGACAATGTGGAGTTGTTTGCATTAAGATGTAACTATGCTGATTCCCTCGCTCTCTCTCTTCTTTTTCCATTTGCCATTTTAATTAGATTCTCCTCCACTCAAACGCTAACAACGTGGACTTGCTTTTTGGCTCGTAAATTAAGTCCCTGCCTATCCAATCACTCTCCGTGTGTGTGGACATCGGCGTAATGTGTGTTAGCAGAGGGGACAGTAACGGAGGGGTCGCATGCAAACACGCCATACGTCTTCACTAGCCATATATTTCCTGGCTCGACAAGGCTACATTCCTCAAGACTGTCGGCGGGTCAGAAAGGACCAGCATGTGGAAATTTATTCTCCTCCAGTCTCACGTGTTTGGTGGTCTGACCTTGATTTTTCTCTCCTTCTCCCTTTTCAAGTGAGAGCAGGAGTGTGGAGGAGAAGAAAAAATAAATATATAAGAGAGAGAAACGATGGAGAGTCAGTGAGAAAGAGCGACGCTTGGATGAACACAGTCTCATGTGGATTTGATTTGGTCTTGTCTACCAGGTGATGGGGGGAACAGATAGCAGATGTCGGCCAGGACTCCTTCCTGCCGCATTATTCCATCCCTGGCAGTGTAACCATTCGTAATTTCCCACTGAGGTAAATAAAAATTTATGCAAGGGCAAAATTCACAACATACTTCAGAATCAATTAGTGTCATTTCAGGGAAATCTCAAGTGCTTGAGAAATATGGCCCTGTCTCTAATTACCTGGAACAAGATGGAAGATAAATAATCTCAACCCCAAGTTTGTTTGTTTGCCTGTCAGCTGGAAATCTCACATCTATACTGGCACAGAAGTTAAAGCTTTGGACATAGGCTTCAAGATTTCTTCAGCTTTTTTTGTTCCCACAGAGCTGTTAAAAACAAACCTTTGTATCCGAACGTCAAGTGAAAACGGTGTTCTAAGATATCAAGAAGTCAGTTTGAATTTTAAAATGAAATCAGCCAGCGGGAGAGTTAAGAATAATTCACTGTTGGCAGCATTTACTTTCTCTGGGTGGTTTTAATTTGTCAGTAATTATATAATGAACAATAAGCATGCTCTGAAAATAATCTTTTTACAACTTCTGAAAACCTGCTGGCAAGTTCACACACTTTTACATTTGTATTAGATTAAAAAAAGGCTTAAGGTCTGGCAGCTTCCAGCCGGCACAGCATTCTTTACACCTCCTGCGAAAGTGTTGGCGAGTTTAGGAGGACACACTCGCGATTTCGTTCATCTTGCCTTGCAGAGGGACTGAGAAGATGACATTTTCCTCGATGATTCCAGGGGAGAGAAGGCCACGGGGTCAGTGAGACATCAGAGTTTGTTCCCCTGGGAGCGTGGATGCGCTCAGTATGTAGCATAGCGGCGGTCTACAAGATATTGGATGTGCTATTGAACAGGGCTAATGGTGCGTCCCAAATGTAACCTACATACTAATTCAGGAAGTCAGCTTCTGAGAATGCTTTGTGTCTACACTGCAAACATACGTAGTGTTAATGCTAACAACGAAGGACGCCCACATCCTCCCACAATGCACTGCACGAAAGCGATGGAGGAACTGATTTAAGCTGCCAAAACACTTTGGGGCGTAATGATTGTGGTGAAAATAAAAGCATCTTTTCATTTTAATGATCGATGTCTACGGTGCGGCAGCACGGCGTCGCCCCAACCTGGGTCCTTTCTGGGCGGAGTCTGCATGTTCTCCCCGTGTCAGCGTGAGTTTCCTCCCACGGTCCAAAGACATGCATGTCTCGGTTCGCTGATGACTCTAAATTGTCCGTAAGTCTGAATACGAGCTTGAGTGGTTGTTTGTCTCTGTTTGTCTTTGTGTGTTGGCCCTGTGATGGACTGGCGACCTGTCCAGGGTGTGCCCCGCCTCTCACCCAGAATGTTGGCTGGGATTGGCTCCAGCAGCCCCGTAACCCTGAAACGGAAAAGCGGTAGAAGATGGATGGATGTCTTCGGTGCTTCTTAGCATAATGTCTTTTTGGTAGAAGAGGTAGATTGCATTGATTTTCTTTCCCAGGCTAACTGCTGAAACCTTAGCATGCTAACGCTAACATGATGATGTTTGGCAGGTTTCGTTATTGTGTCATTTTGAACAAAGTGAGATTTTTACATCTTCTTTAGTCCTTTGTTCAAAAACCGAGCTGTCGGGATTTCTGTAACTTTGTGATGTCACAAAGTCCGCAAGCTCAGCCGCACTTGACCAAACCAGCCAATGAGAATGGAGATTTAAATCACTATAAAAACTATATCTTCTTATGGGGAATTGAAGCGTTGGGGCGTTTGATTATATTTTCTTTATTTATTTTCTTTTTTTTTTTTCATTTTATAATCAGCACTGAAAGACAACGTACAGCTGAGAAATGCTTTTATTTATTCATAAATCCGCCCACTCCTCAAACAGAATCTGTCGATCATGAATGCCTTAATCAAATTTTCATGTTCATCTATTCAAGTTTCTCACGAGGTCTGAAAGTTAACCTTGTGGTTGATTAAGAAGCAGTCAACAAATCCTAACAAAGTTCTTATAATTCATGGTCTTTTTTTTTTGGCACTTCATAGCGACCCCATCTAATAGGAGTCTGGACGAAGGTGGTGGACTGACCGCTGCCAGCTTTTTCCGTCGTCTGAATCTTGACCTAATGGGAGGACTGGGAAAATTGAGACGCCTTCTGTTTGACGACGATGGTCTTGGCTTACAGACATACAAACAAAGTAATTTTCCTTTGAGGCCTCTTTGGTAGCAGGGTGATAATTAAACGGCAGTTAAGGTTCCACATCTCTGTGTGCTGGTCTCTGAGCACTTTGTCATTTGAACGGCTCTGTTAAATTCCGCATTACTTATTCATAAAGGACAAGGATTTATTGGTTTTTATCACACAGTGTGTGGTCACTGCATTTTAAAAACAGGCAACTCAACCGCTCAGCGCTTGTTTCCTCTGTAGTGTGCTTTGTGTAAATGCCATACATCATTACAATTTGTTCCGACTTGCCCTGAATACAACACAGGAAAAGAAAAACCCGGGGTCTTGCTTAAAGACGCCGCGTTGTGCTCCCTTGGATTTCCGGTCGATGCAGGCCAGATTAAAAATCTACAAGGTGATCTGGGGATCAGTGGCTGAGAAACTGTTCTTTTAGTTAGTTTTTTTTTTTTTAACCCAACTCATGCCAGATTATTTAGGGGTCTAATTCCGTCGCCGCAGCAGATAAAGCCGATTAGACACCATCTTTAAATGGAATTAGGTAATTTTCCTCTCTTTGTTCAGTGTAATCTCTACCACCAGCCGAACTTCATCCACTCTGCCACTCCATTTGATCTCTTTTTTTTTTTTTTTACTTTCACTTTCAGTTTAAAAAACCGGGAACATGGCCGTTTGGAGATGTGCCAAAAGGTCGTGTTAATTGAAACAAAGTAGCCAATTCTCTTTCAAAAGTAGAAGCCAAAAAACTCACAAAATGGAAAATGGTTAAAAAAGAAAACAAAACAACGACAAAAAAAGGAAAGTCAGTTTCACCCATCAAAACCATTCAGGGAATCGAAGCTTTGACATCAAATTTCCAGGCTGTTTTGGGGAGGTTTGTGTTGTTGCCAAACTGAGTGAAGGCACATCTCATCGTAGTTCTTAATCAGATTGGATTATCAGCTTAGTCTGGTTTTCGATTTTTTTTTTTTTTTTTCCTTCTTCTGTTCCCTCATTGCATCCATCTTGGGAAAAGCACCACAAGGAGTGCAATGATGCAGTGCTTTCTCCCAGAACAATCAGATCTGTTGTATTCCTCATGACGATTATCGTTTAAGGTCATTCCCTTTCAGTAAATGTTACGCAATATGCCACACAGTTATTTCAGGAAAATGTATTTATTGATGATATTTCAGTATGCCGTCCCCGCCCAAAGTTACCGAGTTTAAAACATGAAATCATATAATGAAATCTTCCCAGATACACTGATGTTATCATACGATGACACAAGTAATATGTGGCACACGTGTGCTGCACAGCGATAGAGCGAGCACAATGATGCACGCTGTTCGTGTCTCCATGTTCGAATCTGAATGCAGCCGTCAGTTTAAATCTTTCTGAATAATATGGTTTCCTCTGAGCTATTGAGATTCTGTGGGAATCTATAATCAATCTTACATTAAAATCTAAATCTTTTCTCTAAGCTCACAAAAGACGATAAGACACAAGAATTAAGATTGCTGCCCACTGACCCTCGGACAACAAAACGTTACATTCCCTCAGTAATCTCAGTCCGGTCTGCACAACAACAATTCATTATCTTTTTGAAATCTTCTCTTCCTTCTGGAAAGCAAAGACTCCAAAATCCTCTTAGCAGAACACATACATGTAGATCATTTTCCCAGAAATGCCGTGAAAATCTTCCTGATCCATTTCACAGGTACTCTGCTCCAATGAATTACAGATGAGGCAGTTTGTTTGGTTTGAGGAACCTGCACCTGCCAGGGTCCTTCAAAGTTGCCCTGGGCAAGAAGCAACAGAGGAAGCTGTACAGCCCGGAGCGTGGCAGGATGCATGTGCACGCTTTGTGTATGAATTTGATGGAAAATCACGAGGGGTCGACCCCGAAGAACTTCGTTATCCAATAAACAGGATGAGGCTAAATCCAAGGTCTTCTCTCCAATTCAGCTTTCTTTGGGTTAAAGTAGAAGCTTACTAATGCGACTAAGTTTGGTCTGCATTTCACAACAGGCAGCACTAATGTGTTTCCCAGTGGGCGTAAGCATCCATCCAAAGACTCATATGGCTATCCCATTAAAACCAATACATGAACCACTCTAAGTGAAGTAATGACTTCTGCCCATGCTAGCCTGATGTCGAAAGGAGAAAAGGCGCTCTGTCATCTGAACACAAGGTCCTTACGAGCTTAGTGCTCAGTGCAGAAATTAATGAACAATGGATTACATTACTCATAAAAGGCACCAGGGGAGCATGTATGGACAGATGTGTGCAAATTTAACACAAACTCTCACACACACACACACACACAAAGGCAAATCCAATTATTCCATTGTAAACTGGTCGTCTTATTTCGTCCTTTTCATACACAAAACAGCGATGTTTGACACCTTTCCCCTGCCACGTGACAGGCAGCCTTCACGCTCATGTGTGCATGTGGTTAAACTATTTGTAGCCGTCTTGCATCCTGGACTGAGTGGGTATTATTATTATTATTATTATTCAGCGGCGAGCTGTAAGCTGCTGAAGAAACAGAACAAATCGGAGTAATGTTAGCGAACATTTGTTGCACATTCTGGTGGGAAATGATATCCTCACGGCAGCTGTGGGGTTCACTGGGTGGGAGCAGTTTGACTTATTTCCCTCCTTCAATTAGCATGTGTTACGCTGTGAGCCTCCACTGTGTCAGAGACTTGTCTCCCCCCCTCCTGTTGTGAATGGGAAGAGCTGCACAAACGCAAACTGATGCATCTCTGGTTATTCGATGCTTAAACGTAAAATGGCTGCCACTTAGCTTTGGCGTGATCATACAGACATTACAGGGTGTTGACAGGTATTAGCTTCGGCAAAATGAACTCAGATGCTCGTAGAAGATCTGGAACGCTGGCTTCACTCAGTCCTGTGGCAAACAGTTCTCACTTTGTCTCTCTGCAAGCGTCTGGCCTCAGGCTACTAGCTATATCTGTGAAAGGTCAGCAGGAACCCTCTAGGCTCATAAAGACAGGCCCATTAACACAGCCCCACTTGGAAACCAGCATTATTTATTCAGGATCCCTCCTTAGGATGAGAATGGGTATGAGGGAGGAGGCAGGGAGGATGTAGGAAGAGATGAAGGAGATCAATGGAAATGTGGAGTTTAATTACCGTCAGCTCGGCAGGCCATCTTCACAGGACTAAATCCTTGGCAGGGGCTGGTGGAAACAGACTGGCAACGCCCGCAGCCCTGTATTTGTTTCTGACAAGTTTCACCATTCACATCGGTGTTGTGTTAAACAGGACTTAGATCAGGGCGAGAGCAGTCCTACTTGACAAGGCCGACGCACTTTACGATGAATAATGAAAGAGGCGTTTTCGTCAAAAGCCTTTAATTGGCTGGAAGGAGAAAAGCATTTTCGTGAAGTCTGAAAAAACTCTTTCTTCTTGTCAGGATGTAATGGAGCATCCTGTGTAGATAACTTTCCAGTCATGATGCACTTACAGCGTCACTAGACGCTAACGTGTTACCCCCGGCTCGAGGATAAACACTTAGCTTCACACCAAGTGAAGGAAATGCGATTAAGTCCCCTATATCTACACATCAAGCGATAAACATCATTAGCTGGAAACTGCCCCGTCTAATTTGTTGTGATGTGCCTCTGATGTCATGATTGGATGTGATCCTGTAAATGAAAGAGAGGCGATTCCAGCTGGTTCGGGGGAAAAAACACAAAGCAAAACAAAAAACACTTTGATTAATCACGCAATGTTGTTGACTGCAATTAAGCTGTGATAATGGAGCAGGTTATTCCAGGCGTGATTCACAGCAGCTGAACAAAGAAGTGCACGGCTTAAATGTGTCCGTGCATCACTTCCGACACAACACTGTGGCAGATTGTATTTTTTTTTTTTTTTTTGAAATGATGTTTTCATAGATTTTAATCGACAACCCACAATTGTCAGTTAACAGTTTTGTTTGTTTTTTTTTCTTAAAATAAAGGCTTTACTTTATATTTATGTAAGCAGGATTTTCTTGTGATATTATGCAAAACAGCCAGTTCCACCCCCCCCCCCCCCCCCTTTGAACACACAGAGGAAGCACATCTCCATCGAGGTTGTTAGCGCCGGAGCACGGCGGCATTACCTCGGTTATCTATTTCCATGACATCAAAGAAGCAAGTATGTTAACACGTGTCGTGGTTTCTGCAGGTATTTCTGCAACATCTTGAATATTTTGTACACAGGCTGTCACAGGAAATCGTTTTTAGCTTTCGCTGCATTTTTATTTGCGCAAACATAAGCAAACAGCTTATTGAGTTAGAAAGTGTTTCTCTTCCACGGGATCATTTTCTTTCTTAGGATTTATAGCTTATAATTACTGCTATTTGGGAGGCATCAAACGACACTGAAGATGATGCTGCTTTGCTCATAAATAAACTTCCATGAAGGACAGTTCCTCCACGGCTTAAATTAAGATTCCAATAAGTCCAACATCTGGCAAATGATTTTGGAGATCTTGTGGGTATTTTATTAAGGCTACAGCTGCGATTACAAAAAAAAAAAAAAAACAAAGATAATTGAGAATAGTGTTGGTTCTTATTTCAGAGAGAGAACGCCGACCAGCTCCAGGGGAACAGCAGGGGTTTGGGGTCTCGATCGAGACCACCACAGGGGTGTTGATGAGGGAAAGTGCAGCTTTGTCGCATTCCCCACCCAGATTTAATCGTGCCTGTAACGGGGATCAAACCATTTCCGGCTTACAGGTTTGCTTTGCGAGCCTTTAGGCTGCCAAAGCATGAAAGTGCACCTTTGGAAGGTTTTAGGCTT
The DNA here is from genome assembly GCF_900963305.1 of Echeneis naucrates. Classification (NCBI taxonomy): domain Eukaryota; kingdom Metazoa; phylum Chordata; class Actinopteri; order Carangiformes; family Echeneidae; genus Echeneis; species Echeneis naucrates. The sequence continues at coordinate 21,461,382 of NC_042519.1, read as the reverse complement.
AATCTAACTGAACCTCCGGTGGAGGAACTGCCGGGAAATTCAACCTGCTTTCGGCGCCTCTGCTCGTGATAGACAGGCTCACCTGTGACCTGAAGGCAGAAACATGAAACTGAGGATGGAGGCAGGAGGGCAGGTTCTCTCGCTTTTGACCGCAACCCGCTGTGAATAAAGAGCACATAACGCACACTCACTGAGTTACCTCCTAGACGCAGCAGAGGTGTGATTTTGTTGCTTTTCATATAACCGACATACCCAGAGTGTGAGTGTGGATGTGATTCTTTTCGTTGATACATTTCCGCATTGATTTTTTATTATTGTTGTCTATTTTAGAGCGTCTGCTGCTGCTTAAATGTCTGTTTAATGTAACAGATGTTGAATTGTTAAAATAGATTCTTGGACTTTAAGAAGTGGAAATATTTTCAATTTGTAGGTTGCAAAATAAAAAAAGCTGTATTTTTTTTGTCAGTCAGGAAAAGATGGCTACAAAACAGCTCCAGTTCTGTGAATGAGATTTTAAACGTTAATATAGCAGCAAACAGATATACCTTCCATGTAAAGATGGACAAATGGAGTCTCCAGCAGAGCAGAGGAGTCACACAGTCTGTTGTTTTGGTGGGCAGGGCAGCGGTGGATAAATCTGCATGGACGTGTTCATCTTAGCGCACGTTGGAGTCTCTGCTCGTAACAACCTTTGGCTCTGCTCATGTTTACTTTACGTCAAAATGACCTTTCTGAAAATGAAAGAAAGAAAAAAAGCCTCCCAGAAAGAAAAAGATAAGACGGGAGCACAGTTGGATTGGCCATGGGCACAACCACTTCAAATCAAAGTCGGCCAGCCGAGACATTTGTAAGGCTCTTAAAAGTTTTTACCAGCTCCATTACTGTCACTCATGCCAACGGTCCCAATCCGTTGAGCTTCTCTTCGTATCCGACACCGGAGAACCCCACAAGCTAAAGCGACTCCTCTCCTCGGTGTAAAGGTAACGCAACGCTATATAACATCTTATCATGTCTACATAATGTGTTCATTAGTGACAGCATGCCTTTCTTTTGCCAATCGTTGCTGCCGGCTGATGGTCAGCGCTGCGGTGAGTGTTTTCAGTGTTACTTCCTGTGCACGCAGGTTAGCTGTATTCGGTGTGTGTTTCACGGGGCTACGTCACACTTTAATAAGGTGCTGAGGTCCAGCGGCTCATTTTATTCCTGTATTTACTCAAAGCGGTCTCACTTGCAGCTGGGCTCTCAATCGCAGGTGCGTGTTGATCACACTGAGTAACACATGTTCCCACCAGGAAGCTGGAGGCTGCTCCGCACTACAAATCTGCTGGCTACCGAGCAGCTCCACCGGAGTGACTCACACCTTGGCCACGTTTAATGACTTAATTACACAAATAAAGGCGAACTTTAGTCACCTGTCCAGGAATCAAACCTGTGACCTTTCACCCTAAAGCACAGTGCTTTAACCTCTAATAGGGAACAATCCTGATGGAATCGGTGGAAGCCCTCGTTTGCTACCATTGTGAAACCTGTGGGAATCATCCAAAAGTATGTAATTGCTCAGCATTTAGATAGAAAGAGAATAATATGTGAATGTTCAAATGGAGCAGGTGTGATTATTTTAGTCAACAAGGTCGCCGGTCGATGCCTGGCCTGTCTACATGCTGAAGCACCCTTCAGAGAATAAAGACTAAATCGCTCCCAGTAATTGTGCGGGTTTTGGTGAAAATGTCGGCCGTACAAAATTCGATTTTTGTAGCACAAACATGAGTGGTTGGTAAATATGGGGCATCTGCAAGCTCGCTGTTGTGTGTGTTTTCGTTTTGGCTTTTAGCTTATATAACTTTTCACCCGCTGGTTCATATACTTATACGTAAACCAGCAATGGACATTACTGCACCTCGTCCACTGAACTGAAATGGCTACGGTGTTCTTCAAACCAAGCAAGTAGGTGTTAGTCATTAGTCATTGCTGGGGTGGCTGTTGCTTTTCTCTCCGTGTGGGTCGGGGATGTAGACTATGAAATTACCGCACTGATCCTCACAGTTATAATTAATGCAGGACTGTAGGTTGGCTGAAACTCTCTAATGTTCCCCTGAACAGGCCACTTTATAGTGGTGGTGGTTCTTTGTCTGATGAGCCTCATAAAGTTCTGTGATTTGGCATCTTTAAGAGGAAAATAGCAGGCTTTGGGAAAGTCAGTGCTCTGATTATTATTGTGCTTTGGTAACAGACCTGCTTCATTTCATCTTACCGTTATCCATTCAGGAATCCAAAAAAAAACCAAAACAAAACTACTCAAATAAACCTTTACTTATTTTTCAGGAGACAATGAGGTTCAAACTAAGCCATCATCTTCACTTATACAGAGATTACAGAGGTCGTAGTACAAAAAATTGTCTTTCCAAGTTGGGAAAAGGCCCAAACATCCAATCCAGAGTGCTGGTTTGATGAAGAGCTACCTACTTATTTATTTATATTTTGGTGATTTTATTTAAGACCCTTTTGTAAATAATACATACCGATGCTGATCACGTCTTATGCCATAATACTGCATTACATTTTAATAGTATAATAATAATAAACAGAGTTTAAAAGGGTTTATCGGCATTTAAATCAAATTCACAAATGACTTTTTATATCGTACATTGAACGCGACATCCGCGTGCCTTAGCACTCATTTAAGATACATAAATATTGTCATCATGATGCAGCTGACTCTGACGGGCCCACATCCCAAAATAAGGGTTTGGCTTTGACCATGAGGGCAGATGTACTGTGAGCTATTGAAGAAAATCTCCATCCTCACCATCTGGACCTCATTTTCAGCGTTTCCAGCCAGTATTCCATCTGCTTATGAAAACCTGACACTCTCTAAAGTAAATGCAGAGATTCGATAGCACGGACAAGCCGGACTGGACAATAAACACGAGGAGTCAAACAACCAAGCAGGCTGTTAACGAGCCAGCTTGCAACATTTTTGTTCCACGACCCCCGTAAACAACACAGGCTTGGACAGAAGGACTGAAGGTGTCCAGTGTTGAGAGAGAGTAAAATTTTCGATTTATTTTCTCCCTTCTCCGTTTTCAACATCGCAGGACACAAAGGAATGCCGTTAAGCTGAATATAACTTCCTCTGCGTTTATTTTCTTTTTCTAAATGAGCTTGAAAGCTCATCTGCTGTCTGAAGGTCCATTCATCATAAGAATGCCGTTATGATTGCCAGCAGGAATAACGGCCAGAAGTGAACCAAAACCCTGAACCCTAAACTGCATAAAACTGGAATCCCCCTTTACCCTGCAAGCACAGAACCCTGTTTACAAAATTTACCGCGTTCAAGAGCGCTCCAAATGAAATCATGCCTCTTAGACACCACCTCAGAGACAATCTCCAGAGCTCCATCCCTGCCTGCACTCACAGCTTGGTTATAACCTTCTCGATGGAGCCTTGCCTCTTGCCTTTATTACTTTTTTTTCTAAGCTTCAGCCCTGACAGATAAGTACGGTCTCAAAGCAAACAATACACATACACTTCACCGCAGAGCCCCGCGTGAGAAAATACGAATGAGACTGGCAAGAGACTCGTCTCCATTTCGGAGTGACCTTGTCCATCAAAATGACACATACCACACCATCATGAAATGGGCTCACGGTCGGATTTCAGTGGCACAGCTCTGCTGCCTTTACTTTTATTATTCTCTGCCTTGACCCATTCAGGGACGGTGCTTCAACTTGGACTGTGATTTTGTTTTACATGAAACTTTTTTTTTTTTTTTTTCTGTTTGGTGTGAAGTGGATTCTTTTTTAGTTTTTAGTTTTTCACATAGAACCCCCTGGGTTTATCTTTTCTGCACGATGGGTTCCTTTTTTTTTTATTACTCCTGCTTTATCTTTTTTCCACATGTGCACATAAATACAAGGTGCATTCTCGAACACGTAGTAGAACTGCATAAAGCAGAGTTGGAGCACAGCTGACCAGGACTGTGACAAAATATTCATGATTTCTTGGAGAGCAGTAAACAGTCAGTTTGTATCTCACCTTAAAAGGGAGTTAACTCTGGAGTTTGGAAAATAAACTCTGTTCCCTCCTAAAGCTCAAAAAAAAAAAAAGCTAAACACTATATTTATGGGGAATTTTATTTTTCAAAGCGCATTCTATCGAGTCATCCTTTAACAGTTAGCTTAAGTAAAAAAAATGTAAAAATACAGTTGAATCAAACCTCCAATTTAATAAAAGAACACGGAAGCAGAGTGAAACAGAATCTCTGCCAAGATGAGGTAAAATTGCTTTGTTTGAGTATATAAGGTCAGAAAGACCAAAGCCGGCGGTTCAAATTCAGCACCATGTTCGTCACGCTGAGTGACGTACCAACACTGCTGCTGGATATGTTTTTAAAGTGACATTTACAAAACCGTAAAAAAAATACAAGGGAATACACTGCTGCTATTTTAAATTACACTGTTCAAAGCTGCAAAGCATTTGAGCACTCGCAGTTGTTCTGAGATTGACATGTGATATGTGCCAGCATGCAAACAACAACAACAAAAACTTGGACTGGATGGTTATTTCATGTTTTGTTTTTGTTTTTTTTGTGTGTGTGTGTGTGCGCACAAAGATTTCTTTGTTCTCAATCAAGCCTTTGAGTGAAAGACCAGCGTTCAAGTGATTTTGGCTGGATGTTGATTTCAAAGGTTCATCTTTTCGGCATCAAGCAAAATACACACCGTCTGTAACGATGTGACAAACCAACACATGGCATTCCGTTATTTTACACCTTCGTTCCTCCTCACCTGCATGTATTCCCCTCCAGCTCTTCTTGCTGCTGTATTCTAATATCTCATTTGTCCACTGCTCCTGTCTGTGCTGCTCCTGTCTTGTCAGTGAAAGGTCACTCTGGCCCTCCAAGCAGAGTGCACTCTTTCTCCAGGGAAATTAATGGTTTGAGCCTTCAATTGCTGTCTCTCCTTCTTTGCAATTTGCCGGCATTGACTCGGAGGATACCTTCAAAAGGTAAACGTACACCGAACCGTGTAAGGAGACTGGAAACAGATGAATGCCGCTCGCCTGTCTTAATGAATATAAAAATTAGAGGGGGCTTTTTGGTTTCTGGCTCTCATTCTTTTTATTTATTTGTTGTTTTTGCAGGACTTGTAGAAAGCAGATGGACCTTTCCCCCCCCGACTCTGATTTTCTCTGTGTAAATATTATAATACTGCATTTGTGTATGAGAGAGCAGCTGTGTGTGCACCAGCGTGAGGGGAAAAGTGATTCCTTTTGGTTCGACTGAATTTCTCTGCATCCCGTGGAGGTGTCAGTGGGAGGCTTGTGTAGCCTTTGCGACAGCCACCCACCCGCTCTCTAACGTTAGGTTATTGATGATGTTCTCATCCCCCCAGACAATCACCAGGGATACACGGACAGACGAGGAAAATATGTCTTCATTCTCCTGTCAGGAAGGTTTACAGGCAGTTGATGTTCAAACGCCCAGCGCTGCCTCCAGAATGGATGATCAGAATAGTAGTGCAGAGTTGTGGGAGTTTGTGATGAGGGCACACCAACCTTCACGGGGGCATAAAACTAGAGCATTATGTTAATTAGCAGGTGATAGATTGGGGCACAAAATGTCAGGGTGACACCTGAACCTAAAAATTGTCCAGGTGGCAGTTACACCTTTATATGACAGTATCAGTCTTTGCCTGAGAATTAAAAAAAAAAAAAAAAAAAAAGTATTTGACATGGAAGCTGCTTTTCATGGAAAACGCTGTCTTCTTCTTTTACATTTTAATCTCTGGATTCCTGAGCAGCTGTCCGACTGCTGTTCCGTGCAGTTATCCATCGTACTGAGGCTAAATACAGCCTTGACTGCCCAGTAGTTACATTAGGCCTTGGCAGAAGTCTCCTCGGCTTCAATAAATCACACATGCAGATACTAATGGAGGTCTTCAGACCATTTATAAGCCGTCCTCTGGCGGGGGAGCAAAAGGGGGGAAGGATGGTGTCTTGTTTTCATATCCCAAAACAAGATTTTAATACAATTGAGAGAGTTAAATTGGCGAATCTGGCAGCATCCCAGCCCTCCCTGAGCACTGCCAACAGCAGAGTTTTGAAACAGGACTGATTCAATCTCAGAAGCCCTTTTTTTTTTTTTTCCAGGGGGGAGCGGCGTCACCGTTAACAGCGAGTTGATATTCTGAAAGAGGTTTGACAGAAGTAAGAGATGAATGCACAGTTGGAATGAAATTTGTGTTAGCAAACGTTGAGCTTTGTGACGTTTTGTTCAGATGATTTTAATCCTAAATTTGTTATCTTCGTGCTGTTGCCCCACAATAAAAAGATTGTAGGTTCGATTCCCGGGCCTGGGGCCTTTCCAATTTAGGTGGATTGGTGGCTCCAAATTGTCCGATGGTCTGAGAGTGAGTGTGAGTGGTTGTTTGTCTCTGTCTGTCTCTGTGTTTTGGCCCTGCGATGGCCCTGGATTTCAGACGAAATGCTGCCTCAGATTTGCCACATGGTCAAACCACAACCCCCCATACACACACACACACACACACACACACCAGCTCAATGTGACAGCAATCTGAGAAGTGCTGGGCTTCAATGGCCTGTTGATGGGATCAATACTTGTGATGTGTGTTAGTGTGGAGCGAATCTAACATTGTGCTGGATGGATGGAGTCTGTCTTCTCATGGCTGCAGGCGAGGTATGATAGATTGGAAGCCAAACCGCAGGCCCTCTCAGGTCTCTGCCAGGTGCCCGGGGCATCCACAGTTCAAAGTCCACAGCACAGTGGCATTTGAAGAAAGACACAACGCTTGATGAGTGAAAGGCTATCTAACACATGTGAAAGAATCCACAGGGATATGAGGAGGAATGGAATGACTGAGATAAGGACAGAGAAGGAGATAAAGCAGGAAGTTCACCTTTCTAGCAGAGAGTAGACGGGAAGCAGAGTGAGTGCGCAGCTATCTTTTCATCAAGTTTTATCACTTTTGCTGTGTGACAAACATTCCTCTTATGCAACTCGTACAGTGCATTTGAGAGAACACGGAGCCTGTGGGATTACGGAGAATGCTGCAAAAGTGTCCCAGTTCTGGGGTTTGGGAGGAGGGATTTTATAAATGGGGAAAATGTGGGTGAAGCCTGTGGGCTGTGCGTGGAGGGCCGGGCACCTCTGCGCTTTGCCCTGGTGTTGATGTGATCAACCTTAGCATCCCATCCCGTCACTTTACATGCAGCCCAGGCAGACATGGCGTGTCGTGCATCGCAGGCTTTTAAGTCCTTCTCCTGGTAAACGGTACTTTCTGGTAATCTCGCTCTCACTAATCTGCCCCTTTGCAGGTTTTTCAAAGGCTGCGGCCGGCTATCAGCAATATGCTCCCACAATCCCTTTCGCTCTCTGCAATTAGAAAGCTGTAATGTAATTGATGCCGTTTTAATGTGCCTCTTCGTCACCGTGACATTTCCAGTCTCTGTATTTGGAGCAGCTCCCTTCAACACACGCAGCCTCCAACTGTATCATGTCAGTATTTGTATCATACGGCGACTGCGAGCCACTAAGCTCATAATCTAACTCCACGCAGCAAATCCTATTGTAGTCATAGCATTGTAAAGGACACAAGCGGATAGCCGGTGACAAGTGACCTCGTTGTACTGTGTTTTGGAAGTCAGTGATCAATAGCGGGCCGATCCTGATTGCAATTGTTATTTTATTGACTGTGTAATGGAAAAAACAAAACAAAACAAATAATAATAAAAAATCAAAACTCCTGACCTCGTTTTGGTGCACTGCGGCACATTTTGAGAGCTGAAGTTAAATGTGAACGTTTATATTTAGACAAAAGTCTCACTACAGGAGAGGGCATGCACCTCACCTCTGAAGCGTTTACAAGTCGACGCTTGTATCAGCATGTTCCACTCTGTGTATTGTTTAGGACAAGGGAACAGCACAGAGCATTCATCACCGAGGTGTCACTGGTGCATAACAAGCCGTGTGAGCTGAACCCCCCCGTTTCAAAATCTATGTTTAAACCCCTTTACCACACTTGTCGTCTTCAAAACGACATCTCTAATCTCTCTGAGTGAAATTGCTCGACATGTCTCACCATCAATGCAAAAAAAAAAAACAAAAACGTTTTTTTGTCGTTGTTTTCTCCTTTTTGCTGAGTGTCTTTGCTGAGGCAGGCGAAAAGTGTGGGCCGCTCAGACTGTGCAGACATTTGTTATTCTTTTTTCGTAATATAATTTAGTTGAAAAGAGAGGGTGCACTGGCGATCAATAGCAGGTCAGCCAATGATGGATGGCGGTGCGATTACTAATTTCACTGCAAGACAAATAACTCTATGCCGGGCCCTCAGAGCTGAGCAATGGAGAGAGAAAATGGCAGACCAAGCTACATTGGGAGCCTCGGCTCCCCAATCCACTTCCCTATTCACAAGGCCATTCATCTCCATTGCATCTGTACTCCCAGCTTTCGCTCTCACTCTCTGAAGTCTCTTAATGACTGCTGGAGTAATCGCATGTGGGAATGTGTGTCGGCCTTTCTCTCCCCTGACTTTACCGCGACTTACGCAGCTCTAACTTTAGCAGCTACAGGAAATCAAGTCGGCTGAACAGCATTCGATCTTCACCCTGCTCCGTGTTATTGACGTCCAAGGAGGTACCTCCAAACCTGCCGCGGCCTGAGAGCGGCTGTCGACGCTGGATTGGAAGCCAATAATCTATCCGGGGGTCATTAAAACCTTTAATAATTTCAAATGTTTCTATTTAACTGTCCCGAAAGAGCGATGTGTGACATCAGAAATAAAAACAGAAGATGATCTTTATTTGCCTTCAAGTCGGATCGATGGGTACAGAATAGCAGGAGAGGAAGGGTGAGGGACGGATAGGTCAGAGACAGAGAGAGAGAGAGAGAGACGATGGGACGAGTCCAACTTTCTGTGTCTCTCCACGCTCAGTTGAACTCATTAGAAGTTAATTAATCACAGGTATTGATCCGTTGTCACTCTCTCCCATGCAAGGCTCCACTGGATTCCAGGGCTCGGGTTCTGCTCAGCCGTTTGAAATGCTGAGCTCCTCTCATCTCCCTGCCTCCTCCACGGGGCCGTGGCGTTCGTCCTGGCGCCATGCTGAACGTCCGGGTGTAGCATGAGATGGCGGATCCATGCCTGGACTGTGGAACAACCAATAGGGCCCGTGGTCCCGGTCAGGATGAGAACCTTGATAGAGCAATGATGCGGTATAGAATTTCATATTGTATCACGTCGTATCACACCAAACCTGCAGTCAACAGATTCCAGTGAACAGAAACATGATTTTGTTTTTTGTTTTTAAGCAGAACTCAGGTTTTCATCAGAGACATTTAGCTTCAAACTTTTTCAGCTCGAATTGGATGTACCTGTTCACACTCCTTCTGCGTCTAATTTATTTTAAATTAATCTACACTGACTTTGAGTGATTTGAATCAAAACCTTGATAGTGATGAATAGCGTGCAACTGAGTTTGCGACTCTATAAAACCTTGATAGTTGGGGCTGTGAGAGTCTAAATTAAACGGACTCAGCTGCACATCATTTGCAACATAATTCTGGTAAACGGATAAGAAGCTGAATGCTCGTATGGGGCACAACGCTTGACCAGAGCTCACTCTGTAATTTCACCAGTCAGGTTATCTTGCCCGTACTTGGAAGGCAGTAGCCATAAATCATCCTTGAATTGCTTTTCTATTTACATCTGAGATTGAAGTGTTTATGTCAACAAATGCACAAATAAGCTCAGGTTAGCACAATGAATTTCACCCCATGAAAACAATATGAGATTAAAAAATATATATATAAATAGTTTTTTTTCCGGATTCTGTTGCTGCCTTTATTATGGTTTTGGATTGAAGAATGCAAATCAATAAAGCCAGGGATATGGTTTAGATTCTTCTAAATGGTAAAATGAGTGGATGTAGGTGCACGAGTCATCATCTAAATTCACAGGTTATACTTGTGTTCAGTTGTCACCGTGTCCCAGTTCGGGGACCCTCTGAAGGACTCGGCACACAAAGCTGGGTCCTTCAGAGGACCTGGAGGCCAGCTGAGCCGACATTTCCTCTTGAAATTAGAGCATAACTAATCTTCTGTTCTCAGGGCCTTTGTCAACTTTTGCATACTTTACCCTAAACCAAGTTTGTCAGCAACATGCAGGCGGTGTCGGGGTGATAAAGTGTTTAAAAAAAAAAAAAAAAGCCAGTGCAGACCGAATTCCCATGAGCAGTGACACAAATAATGTACTTGGTTAACTGTAAAGATGTCACTTTAATATGCATTTAGCTGATTTATCTGACTTCAAACAGCGAGGTCTTCTACAACCTGCACATTTTTTTTCCCTCCTTGGTTATTATTTCAAAAACAATCATGAACCAATTTACTCATAATTATGTAATGTTCACAATAAACATCTGAACGGCTGGACAGGCTGGCTGGAGTTTGACACACAACAGTGTCTGGAGTTTTTTTTTTTTTTTTGCTTCAAGTGCAGCACACCCCCCCCCCCCCGAAAAAAAAAAAAAAAAAAGAAAAAGTGAGTGGCAGCTCTGCCCACAATAACACCTCGCTGATGAGAGAGCTCGGAGGAAAATAACCAGACAGGTTGGAGCTGACAGAAAGCCAACTGTAATTCAGATAACCACCCTTAAGAGAAAAGCTTGTCAGCGTGTACAACAGCAGAAAAGTATGTCAGGCTTCTTTTCCTGTCAGCCAGGAACACAAATCTGAGGCTGCAGCGGACACAAACTCACCAACACCGAATGGAAAAATGTCACCCGGTCTGATGAATGTGGAGTTTTTTGTTTTGTTGTTGTTTTTTTTTTTTTTTTTTTTATCGAGGCAGCAGATGGTCGGGTCAGAATTTGGCATCAACTGCATGAATCCATGGACCCAACCTGCTGCTGCTGGTGTAACGGTGTGGGGCCCCCTTAGGACCAATCAGTCATGGTTTGGATGTCAAAACTTGTTCTTGCTTCATGGTCATGGTTCACCATCTTCTGTCTTCTCATTCCTTCAGCATGCCCTCTTTTCTTTGCCCTTAGTTGAAATGGAGCTTCTGACGGCTGATTTTCCGACAGGGAGTTTTCACTCAAAGGCTAAATTTCAAGCAGGTGCAGCTGATTTGCTCATCTGTGGCTGGAGGTAAAACAAACTCAGACCGCCGGCGTGGCTTTGAGCGGGCCAGGCTCAGTTTGTAAAGCCGCTCATTTGAAACATTTTCTTTTGTTCCTGGAAAAAAATGAACTGAAAGTGCTTCGTCACCCCCAAAAGCACAGCCTATAGATGTTCACAAAGTTTTACAAGCTCAGACCCTTCAAACGGTTTCAGCTGCTGAAGTCAAGCTGCAACTTCCAAAATATTACTCTAAAAATGAAACAGAAATGGGTGGTGCTGTTACCACCTGACAAAACTCACGCTGTGGCGTCGTGAATGGCGATCTTCTGGTGTGAAAGGTTGATTGCTAAAAGGGGAAAATATTGTGGAATTCGTGGATAAATGTATCAAAAAAAAAATCGCATTTGAGAAAAACCCATAAATATTTAGGCTTTAACAGACGATCGCTGATGGACTTGCTCTTTTTTTTTGTCCATTGCATTAATGCTCACGCATTTTGAGGCGACTTGTGACTTTGAAAGAGACAAAAACATTACGCTGAGCACTAATTGTTAAATGATGGCGGCTTTGGTGGCGTTAAGTTTGTGAAACCTGAGTAAGAAGTCTTCCAGCGAAGAATTTTTAAACCTGTCAAAGAAAGATGCAAACACATTAATTCATGTGCTTAGACTGGGTGGATTTTAGCTGTTGAAGCACCAGGTTGTGTGTGTGCGTGTGTGTGTGTGTGTGTGCGCGTGTGTGTGTGTGTGTGTGTGTGTGTGTGTGGAGTGCATTTCCGAGGGGGAAATTGCTTTTGTCGGCAGTTTGACCTCTCCTTGGTAGAATTCGTCCAAAAGATTTGTCATCTCTGTCCAGACTGCAAATAGTTTTGGGGTTTGTGCTAAACCCTGTTGTACTAAACCCAATAGTGCACGTCACACACACACACACACACACACATTTGCGCTCTGAGGCATGAATTTATTCAACAGTCTGATTAACCATTGAGCAGTGTGTAATCTCTTGTTTTAGGAAGCTGCAGTGGGCAGGTGAGGTCATTGTTCCCAATAAAAAAAAAAAAACTGTGTGACTCTTTTCTCCATTTCATTTCCTTTTTATTGTTACAAAGAAGGATGCACGCTTTTTTTTTTTTTTTTTTTTTTTTTTTTCTGTTGCAACGGGATAAAACTTGGTCTACATCTCTCAGGAGAGTGCAAAGAGTTGATGTGTCTGGAAATAGAACTGTCTGTGTGCTCTGTGCCCTCAGTGCTGGAGCCCATGGTGCTGACTGATGCCATCTCTCTCTCTCTCTCTCTCTCTCTCTCTCTCTCTCTCTCTCTCTCTCTCTCTCACTCTCTAACGCGAGAGGAAAAAAAAAAATAATTTTGAGTACGGAAAATGAATTATTAATGAAATTTCTTGGTTTATTTTGTTATGCAACGTAAAAGGAAGTGAGGGCTTCCAACAGAGGGTTTGAGTCAGGAGCAGGATTTGAAAACCTGTTTGTTTGTTTATTAAACTGAAACATCACCGCTTTTATAAAACATACCTGTACGCTTTTGTCATTCGTACCAATAGCTGCGATTCAGTCATAATTCACACCAACAGCCACTGAGCGTCCCATTTTACACTGACCTGCCTTAAATTCTGCTGCCTGGCAGTGCACAGTAGTGGCCTGTGCTTTGGATGGTCACACACGGCGGCTATTTAGAACTCTAGATTGCGTTTAAGCGCCCCAGAGCACGGCGTTGCTTATATAAGCAAGTGCAGTGTCATTCCACCAAACCGTGTGATCTATTTTAAAGTGTTTTCGTGACCACAGCTCTAGTTTACACTGAGCAATTCCCAGAAGTGAGCGTTTTTGTGTGCGAGGGAAGAAAATTGCAGAGAGAAGATAGAAAGATCATGTGTGATACGAGAAGGTGAGGAGAAAAAACAGGATAAGTTTTTCTTAAGCTGCAGCCTGAGCCTTTTTTTGTCAGCTCTTTCGTTATGTAAAGATCTGTGTGCACTGGCTCATGTCAGCTTGTGTGATCTGCTCTGTAAACATTGAAATTCTGTAAATTCCTTTGCATGTTAGTTTGGACTCCTGACATGAGCAATTCTGACAAATGTGATTTACTGAATACAATCTTTAACATCACAAGTAAATTTTAATGACGTTGCTTCCGTCTGCAGGCAACCATGAGCCGTGACTTCATGTGTGTAAAGTCACACACGTACATTTCAATACGAGCTCTTTCTTATATATATATTTATAAACAAGTCTCCTCCTCTAAATTTGGCCTTAATATCTTGGAACTCAATCATATCCACTGAGGATTTGGGATTATCAGAGAAGGATGATTCGGCATCGTCATGCAAACCTTCCGAAGCGAAGTCAAGCGTGTGAGGAAGAAGCACAACATCAGACGTTTACTGAACGGTCTTTTTTCTGTGACACGGAGAAAAGAAACTGAGCTTGAATCTGTTCTGCTCATTTCATGGCATCTGATCGGTGAATCCGTCTTGCCGGTGCTTCACTTTTCTTGTCGGGAGAGTGACCCATAATCCTCACCGTGGAGCAGGAAGTGATTACATCACATGCTGCTTGCTGTGAAAACTGATGTTATGTTATGTATTGCCCTTGAAAAGCTGATTTTATTGTCTGTGAAATAGCCAAAAAAAAAAGAAAAAAAAAAAAAGAGGAAGGATCTGACAGCAACGTAATTTCACTGAGATTAGGGATTATTTCTTTTGCCTCTGCTGGCACATGAGAGCAACTCTGAGGCTAAATTAGGTTTAATGTCATGCTATTAAGGTTGGTAGTCAGTGGGCTCGGTTAAAAAGGAGCTATTTGCATTAACCAGGCTGCCGGAAATAAATCTCTCTCCCTCCAGTCGCCTCACATCAGGCTGCGGCCCATTTGTAGTTCCATCTCGATACTTCCTCTTTGAACACGTTCGTCTCTCAAATTACAAGCAGGGATCATGTTATTTGCTTTTTCGGCCCTTTGTGCTAATTCCACCGAATATCAGGAGAGCAGGCTCCATTAACCCTTTTTACCTTCTCACATGGGTCGTTAGGTTTGCACCCTAACCTTAAGAGATGTCGCGCCAAGTCTTCCAACCCATTATCCCGTCGTCTGCTCGCTCTTGACCGATTAATTCTCCTCAGTCTCCCCGCTCACAAAAGCCAGGTTGTTCATTCCCTGGTATCCGTGAGTGACTGGCCTTCAGGCAGTGCCATTTTCCTCGGTCTAAATAGCCAATTAGCTCAGACCTTGGGAACCACAGTAAGGCAACCATTAGTAATTAGCCATTGACTTTTTTGGCCGTTGTACCAATGAAATAGTAGCCGTATCTTCAGACTGAACGGCTATTTGATTGAATTGCTGCTGGAACCAGGCTAATAGCACACTTAAGGTGAGGCTAGTGTGATGGAGCAATACCTTTTTTTTTTTTTTTTTTGCATCAATAATCTTAAATCTTTATCTTTTCAGTGTTCTTGAGCAGATTTCGTCTCATCATTTTGAGCAATAAAATGAAATCAGTTTATACATCGTGGGAAATTAAAATGCCCCCCATGCTGTGTCAGTTTGACAGCCACAGTCTTAATCTTTCAAATCATCAGCATGATGGAGGCCATTCAGCATTAGAAACATCGACTGTGGTTCAATGATCACCACTTCACTTGAGATAGCTTGCTGCACAACAAGCATTACTGGTGATTATGATGCATTTCAAGTATTCTCGTTCTCCTGTGGTTTACAAAAGTATAATTCACATTAAAATAGAGTATCTGGGAATTACAGAGACGTATGTTTCAATATCGGCCTCAAACAGACCTGTTGTGCAAACATTTTTCTCCTTAACATTTCAAATATAATCATCATTAACTGACTAATTTGTTTTAGCTGCCATTTTATGGATTTGCTCTCATCTTGAAATGAGTCATGCTTAAATCAACACCATCTGCATTGACTTTGCTCGTATGTCACTTGACACACAGGCACTGCACCACCATCAGCCTTTGGCTCTCTGTTCCTTCCTGTGCAGCCGTGTTGTCAACAACATTTGATCTTTTTGTAATTTCGGTCTGTAATTAAAAAAACTGTGACAGCTGAAGGGCACCTGAAAAGCTACTTTTCTCATTAGCAAGTATGAGAATAGTTTTAGTCATGTCGAATGGGATAATCCTGGTGTTCCTGCGTTAACAGTCTGAGCGTCGTGCCTGTATAATCACGTAACTGTGCATGAAAGCAGGGAACAAACGGAAGCAGTTAACACCGTGTAGATGGGTGTTCGCGTTGGAATACGTATTCCGTCAGATGAACGTCATTTCATGGAGGGAAAATGTGACTGTCTCTGGGTTACTCTGCGTGTAAAATCACCGTGGCCGGCAGGAAGTGTGCCCTGTTATCTTTGAAATGGAATACTAACGGCTGAAGCCGTAGCGGAGGGCTCACCTGCTTTTGCCCTTTCGGGGCAAACACTGAGCAGAATGCAGGGGAGGAATGAAATTTCAGGCTTTGCCTCTGAGGACGGGCATGAACTCGACATCCAGTTAGCGCGCCGGGAGCTGTGACAGGTTGGGCGGCGGTGTAAATCTACCTTTCAGCGCAACGTCAGCAGCTTCCCTCTGACCTACATTGTCAGACGCCAACAATAACAGCAGACAGAATATTGTGGAATTAAGAGCAAGCAGGGCAATTTTATCAGGACGCCCCGGCTGTTGGTACGTTCACGGTTCTTTCAAATCTCCAGTGACAATCGTTCATATTACTGGAGGCAGAGGATGATTTTTGTCAGGCATTTCCTGTCTTGATAATACATCTATTGTTAGTTTTGTTATTCTTTGAGCGGAGAGGTTTGGAGGCAGAGTAAAAATATTTCAAGGCTTTCAAATTCAATTTTCCATGAGCTACATGGCCTTCAGAGAAAACTGCTATAGAGGTAGTGTTCATTTTAGTAGCACACAAATGTTCAAAATATTTTGGAAGCCTTAGGATAAAATCAAATTGCACATGAAGTAAAAAAAGAACCAGAACGATAGCTTATAAAGTCAGCACAATGTTTCTATCACCGTGGAGAAAATCTGAGACTGGACGCTATGATTTTCCTCAGAAAGGAAACCTTTATTCATCCATTTGTGGTTAAATCTATCTGAAGGAAGATGGGGCATTTGCTTGGACAATTCCAGTGACTCTCTATAATCCACTGCAGTTTGAAAACGCAATCGCTACAATAACTCACACGAGAGCAGCGCTACCAGCAAAATCTAATAAGGAAATATTTTAATCAGCAACAATGATCAATAGCTGCCAACAAAGAAAACCAAATGACTGCCATAAATCACAACGGGGTTTCCCCCAAATAGAGTTCTTTGTCCAGATATGGGAACAATGTAGGTCCATTCGGAGGCTTTGGGAATTACATTGTGGTTGAGTTTGATCAAAGGCCAAAATTAAGCTTTATTGACATGCAGCAGATTATTGAACTGACCTGCTATATTATTAATGAACAGTGTTATCTGCTAGTTGCGCCACTTCATGCAAGCTGCACGTGATGGTTGTGGTGTGTATGGAGTCTGTCGCTGATGATGATGATCCATGAGCACATTTCTTATAATCTAGCAGAATGATTGATGCCTGCAATCAAAACGATGCCACTGTTGAAGTTCGTTTCCAGCGGAGCCCTGCCGCGCTGCAGTTAGTGCTACCTGACGAATAAGTACTTATCTCATCTTAGCGCAGATGAAGCTAACCTTCTTGCAAAATGGTGTCAGATTCATCGATATCGATCGATACAGAACAAAAATGAACAATACTTCGTTGCAGTAGCAAGCAGATGCAGCAGATGTCCTTTTGTCTTTAGGAGGCAGGAGGCAGGTGTGGCAGGAGAAGGGGGATACCATAAAACAGGAGTAGCTGCAACCTGCGTGATGGTGCATGACGGTCCAACAGTTGGTGAATGTGATCCTCTTCTTCTTCACTTTACCACTTCTGATTTCACGCATGAATATTCATTCGTTGGTATTTCTGAGAGTATACCCGCTTTAGATAATCTCAGATGTTCTCTGCGGAGCTTTGTGAGATGAGACACAGTGTGGAGGATCGGTGAGTGAGGACAGGGGAAGGATAAAGTGCAGGAGCTGCATTCAAAATGCCAAGAGCTACAGTCTCATCTGTAAAACACCCAGATGGCATTTACCTGACAGCAGGGCAGGATGAGTGTGGAGCCTTCTCCTCCCTTTGAATCCCCCCTCTCCTCCTTGTCCTCTTTGTCTTCCCTTTCCTGTCTGCACTAATTGCCCCCACCTTCTCCTTCTCCGTCTTTCCTCTCCACCCTTCTGCCACTACGACTGATCAGCCGCACCACAGGCGAGGGCGCTGTCTTGTGCACGACGTGTGCCTGATAAATGAAGATCCAGACTTCTGCTGCCGAGGAGGCCCTGCAGCTCACGGGGGGCTAAATCACCACCATTGATTGTGCAGCTTCAGCTCACTGACAAAAGGCCATGATCACTCATCTTGTTAAAAGCGGATTATCAGCCTGTTTGTATCTTGTTACACCCATAAAGATTTTTCTTCTTCCCCCTTTTCTCTCCCATTTTAACACATTAGCTGTTTTTCTTTGGCCTAATTCGCTGAGCGGATAATCCTACACGTTGGGTTTTTGTCTCTGATAGAACTATGGATTTTGATGCTGTGGAGTTACTGATGCTGTGGAGAAACTCAATGAAACGGCTGACGCTGTGGAGATGTGCCGATTCATTTAGCAGCTGCTTTTTATTTACGGGTTGGTAAATGAGACCGCCGTGGTGGTGCCGGCAGAGGTGTTGTTCAGAGCTTGGCCTTTTGTCACAGCAGAGAGATTATAGATTCTGACCTTAATGCTTCGTTGGATCCATGAGATTAATTAATCAAACCATCCAAACCTTATTGTTCCTGGGTGCTGTTTTTTTTTTTTTTTTCTTTCTTTCTTTTGTAAGACCTAACGGCTTTAACCTGGTTTGATCTGCAATGATTTCCAATATACATCGATACTGCAGCTTATAAAGCAACTGTGCATGATAATGGGCCATTCCACCGTGAAGGAGTTAGAAAAAAAATTCAATTTGATGGCGTGCATAATGATTTACTTGCTTTCTAAGACGAGATAAAAAGTAAATGCATGTCGCGGAGCAGGCGTCTCACTACCAAACACTCTGCTGCAGGTTTGCTCCTAAAGCCCTCCTTGTCCAAGCTGAGTGCTCAATGCAAACATTAGACAAATAACAGCACACCGACACGGCAACCTTGGTGGTAAATAAATCCATTTTACAGCGTGAGTGTAAGTTGCTGCTCCGTATAATTGCAGCCTGTGGAGGTTAATCTCTTTTTTTGCTCCTACCGTACCCCCGGCTCTGACCCCGTTCTATCATCAAGCCAAAAAATTTAACCAAACGTTAAGAACCGTGTTGCACATTAAACAAGAGTGGCTTCTCTGTGAGTGGATATCATAACAACAAGAGGAGCGGAGGCAAAGAAGCAGAAGGTGGTTAGACCTATAAATTGACAATATCTTGCAGTGCTATATTTCTGAGAAGCATTAGTAGTGAATACAGCTGTTTATGACATTACCTCGCAGCTCTCGCACTCACACAGACACACACCTAAATGCAGAGAGCCATGGAAAAAAAACATCCATTTGAGAATAAATGTCCTATTCTGGCAGAGGGCGATCATCTAATTTAACTTTTTACACATCCAACAGTCATGACTATATCAGAATCACATCCAGCATGGTTGTTGTTGCCATCTGAGTCCAGTGAGAAAACTAACTAACTAAAAACACATCAGACATTTCTTATCTTTTTTCCTTCTGAGGCAGAGTTGGGAATTCGGCCTTATACAGCAGAAAGCAAAGCTTCACTGTTTTAGAAATGTACATGTGAATATATTCATGCAATAATTTTACAAGCAAAACAACACGTAACGGGGTTTGAAGAGGAACGCGAAAACAGATGGTTGGAGTAAAGTTAACCATGGCAGCCGCCGGCCAACCTGCTGCAGGCCAGTCTCGTCTAGTCTAGTCTATCCAGCTGTCTGGGCCACCACCCACAACTAAAATCTTGTCGAATAAAAAGGTTTGCGTTTGCTCATGCGGAAAGATGTTTCTCTCTTTAACGGGCTGCACACCGGCGTATGCACGAGAACAAGTGTCTGGAAAATTTAATCAAAGGGAACAACGATAAGGAGTTGCAGAGCTTGTGGAGATCAGCACCTTTATGTCTGATTATATTTGGCTCTTTATCTGCGAGGAACATTTCGATTGAAAGTAATTAAAGTGTAATTTACATAAACATAAATTGAAATGGCAGGGAACATCATTTTTTATAGCGACCTTTCCTAAGAGGGGTTATTTGTGTGTGTGTGTGTGCTTTGTCACGCAGAGTCTGGGCCTTAATGGCAGATCAGTGCCAAATCCTGAACTCCCCGGCAAATAGCTCCCTCTTTTACCTGCTTGAGCTCTTTGTCCAAGGCGGGTGCTGAAGGCAGACAAATAAATCACAGAGAAAATGGAGCGCCAGCACGTTAAAGTCACTGGCACACAAATCCATTGTAGTGGAGTGGCAGCGACTGCTCCGTCTAATTAAACCGACGGAGGTTAATCCCTGCTTTAAAAAAGAGAAATTAAAAAAAAGAAAAAAAAAATCCACAGCATTCTCCCTCCGTGTACCTTCTACAGCTATCACGTCTGTGAATATATGCCATCAGAGAGGATCTCTAGCCCACCTTTTAACTGCGAACCCACATTATTGCTGCTTAATCCAGACAACATCCAGTTAGAGACATCAGTCTGCATGTCGAAACGAATCACTTCCTGCTGATTGCAATGAGAGCAAGGACGAATTTATTGGAACTTCTTTGGCTCGGAATCGTCGTTGCATAATTGAACTACTAAAAATGCGCCATCATGACCCAAATGGACCCGTTGTTGGCCCTCTCATACTCATTATTCTTAACCGGACTATTACGTTAAGTTAATCAAACAACTTTGCCACACCCAGCCATTTCAATATTAGATGAATATTTTAATTATCTCTAGATTTGTATGAAGAGTGTGCTGGCATAATTACAATGTGTTTGTAAAGCTGAATAAATTACTGAGGACGCCAGTGGAGACCATGCCATAATCATCTCACAGGGGAGCTTTTAAATTAGTGTGCCAATGAACAATAAGGCATTTCAAATGAGGAGAGCTCAACAGGATTGCATGATTGATGAGGTGGTTTCCTTGCACTCACTTGGGAAATGAAAAACTCTTCAGGGGGGGAATATCTGAAGTAACCGTACTGACTCACAGCATATGGAGTCCATCACGTCAGGATTTAGATTGAGCCGAAGCAGCACATCTTAGACGAAGATTCAAATGTTTCACTGCTGCGATCTTTGGACAAGGTTGGATTTTATTTTTTTTTTTTCCACACTACTCTGCTGCTGATTACAGAAATGTAATGGACTCTTGAGCCGAGTTCCCTTCAGACGCATCACGGAATTAACAGCTTATCATCGTAGCATCGTAAATGTTAAAAGTCTTTGAGGGTTTGGTAAGAGAGATGGATTCTGATGGGATCTAATCTCTTCCTAGCACATAATGGAATAGAACTAGAACTAGATTAATATGAGATAACACCAATGCTTCAGTGGCATTAAGCATTATGAGCTAATGTTGAGAACTTTCTAAAGAACGATGTGTCCAGTGAAGCTGCTTCGATAAGATGTTTTTTTTTTCTCCATTGGTCTTTAAGCTTTACACACTGTAATTATATTACAAAAAAGGAAACGATTGCTTCCTTGAGAGTTATTTTTGCCATCATTTTAGCTGTAAATGATGGCTAGCTCTGCTGTCTAAAACATGTACACTATTTGATCCTCTTTGAACGCTGCTATTCCAGACGTGCAGACTTGCTGTTGGGCTCATACTTCCGTACAGGAAAGCAACAAGAGGAATATTAATACACGATGCTCAATGTAATGTCCCAGTCTCGGCATATGGAATTTAACACGCTGCACCTTTGAGTGTGGTTGTGCACTTTGTTTGTAATGTTGAGCTGAGGTATGAGATTTTCTTACTTTGGAAAGTAATGTTTATTTGTGGAGCACCTCAAAGGTACAAAATGACAAAGTGCTTTGGCATCAATAGAAAATTACAAAAGTTCCAGGAAAGAAAGCAAATAAAAAGCAATGACATAAAAGGGAGCAGCTATTCAGACAGACTTAGCTGAAAACATTTTCATTCGCTGCTTCATGAAGATTTCACAGGAGTTTACAATGATAAGGGGAGAGCATTCAATATTTTGGGAATAGGCTTGAAAAACACAATTACTTCACATTTTATATTGGGATTGAGTCACAGCTAGTGATTTTCTGGTCAGCGGGCCCGGGAGCCCAATTGGCTGTGAAATGTGGGGAGAAGGTCAACAACATAGTGGGGTGTTGAACCATGTGAGGCTCTGAAGTTTGAGCAGTTTAGCGTCAGTAACATTCTCGTTGAATTGGACAAAGGGCAGATGTCAGCCATCTAAAAGTATTAAAACTGAGGTTGATGGGCAAATGTCAAAGGGGCTGAGCGAGGGCATGGGTGGAATATCTAACTTTGACAACCAAACCTTTGAGAGGGCTGCTGTAATAATCAGTGTTGGAGAAGGCTGCCGCTTGTGGCGCTGTGTTTGTGGTTGGGACAACAATGTTTCTTTAAAACAATCCCTTAAATTTTTGAATTTTTCTTCTTCTCTCTGATTAAAACCAGGTAGACAAAATAAGCAGTCCTAGTAGAGCTCATCGTTTCATTTCACACTAATTAAAAGCTTTTTGTGGCTTTTCCAAAGTGCTCTGTCTTCCCACATTGTTGCTTTAAAGCTATGGATTGACTCATTAATCTGGGTTGAGGGTGAGGATTTGACAGAGGAGACTTGTCTGATTTTAAGAGGAGCCACGATATCCAATACAGAGGAGCGCTGTTCATTAAATAATTGGGCCGAGGTCTTCACATGATCACAGTTTGACAGCATATCGGGGTTAAACATAGCCGTGAAATTAATGATGCGCCTGTCGGACAGGTGTCACATCAGCACATCCAAATTTCAATCAACATTAAAGAGAAGCAACATAATCTGCAGAGAAAACATCAATAGTTGGACAACATGAAGTCAAGAAGCTCCATTTTCCATTCAGAGTTTATAAACGCTGCCCGGGCACACTCAAACACGATGACTGATCAGTTACCACAAACATATCCAAACTTGTCCAGAAATCACACTCACATTATTATTTTAGTTATAATAAATATATTTTGTAAGAAACACACTTGTGTGGTATCTTTATTTATTCGTTTGTTTATTTATTGCTCTGGAACTCACGGAAGGTTAGACTAAATGTCACTTGAGGCGATGAAAAGCTCACTAAATCCTGATGACAGCTTAGATTGCTCAACTTGAAGTTGGAAGTTGGAGGCGTGCGAATTTTGCAAAAAAAAAAGAAAAGAAAGATGAACGCAGAACCAGAAAATTGAGGCTAGCACCGCTAAATTATTCTGACAGTGTCGAGGAGTGGATGTCATTTTCCATTTCAAATTTCTCTCAGACCACATGCACATATATAGAACCATATAACCTCATCCAAATAATGCAAAAAAAAAAAAAAAAAAAAAAGAGTGCCACAGGCGACAGACTGTCTTAGTGTGACGGCGTCAGACGGGAATGACAGCAGTGTAGAGGAGTGTTGACTTTGGCTTATTGCAGCCGCAGCTGTACGGGGACGCTGACGGCTCCGGTGGGGCAGCGCTGTGCAGGCCAGAGCGGATCTTGATTTATCCAGAAGAGCATATGTGAGGGAGATTACAGTAACCAAAGCAGCAGATTAAAAGACTGCTGTCCTGGCTGCAGCCAAGGTCCGATGAATAAAATGTGACAGAAGAAAGACGGTAATATGTTTCGACCTGCTGTCAGATATGCAGGATGCAAAGATGAATGGTTTACAGAAGATTTGGGGTTAAAAGGGGGGATTAGGTGTTTTAGCAACAGCGGCTTTAATGAGGTTAACTTAAGTTTGTTGGATACCCCCTCACCAACGTCTAAGGCACTCGAATGAACTAAAATGGCTTCCTTGGTTCCTCCTTCCTCCGGTTTGTTTGCAGCTTGTGCTAAGCCCATAAATGTGTGCAGCGGTTGTCACCGTTAAACGCTCATTGGGCTTTATTCTTATTTTTTTTTTTGCACATCACTGTGTTGTGCTTGCACACATGGAGACATAATGAATATGGCTCACAAACTTGGGTGAACTAAGCTGCTGTGTCATTTGGAGGGCTTCCTCAAAGCTGCAAACACGGTCGTCTGCGCCTGTGGATGAGCACCGAACCCGAGCCAAGCGCAGAAAATGGCCGCTTAAATGTGCCTGCAGAGTAGGAGAGCAGAAACCAGAGCCACTTCAATGTAATGCCTTGCTGCAATAAAGTGAGAAAATGCATCCTGAATCTTAATTGGCACTTTTGCCCACATTGTGCCTCAGTCCACGTGTCATTACAGAAAAGGATGTCTTCCAATTTCACTGCTGGAAATCCGTCTCCATAAAATTAATAGTGAGATTATCCACAGTTGTTATTACATTCATCATCTTTCACAAGATAATATCTCCCATCTATCTGAGCTACAACCTGCCCTGTCTCCTCGCCGTCACACCAAGCGGCGGCTGCTGCTGCTGCAGTTTTCTTTCTTTCTCAGTTTTTTTAAACCAGCTGTCATGTTTCGTTTGACCCCGTTCTCTGTGACTCCTGATCCGTCACCTTCAGTAAATGAAGATACTTGCAGGTCTCTGGAAGTAGCTACATCATGCCCTGACCTACAACCTGCACTTGAGACACAAAACCTCGAACGTGTCAAGACAAGTTGATAGTGTTGCATTGTGTGACGTTTTTTTTTTTTTACCACGCTGCATCTTCTGGGGCCGAAAAAGTCTTGAGTTGACTTTTGAGTGACAGGCATTATGAGGTAAGAGGCCGAAGTCTTTTTTTTTTTTTTTTGATTCAAGCAACCTTGAAAACTGCTCCTATGGGTGACGTCCATCTGGTTTTCCCTTTTTTGATGCATCCCACAGGAGTTAGATAAGACACTTAAACATGGTTGGTTTCATTTAACCAGACTAACACCACAGGAGAGACTCTGGTGGTGTTTACAAGCACCACCTGATGAAACGGAGCCATGATTAATATTAGCTGTCTGTGCTTTTCCTACAATAATACATCAAAGTCTCCAGCTTTAAAAAAAAAAACTAAACTGTGAAGAAATTCAACTTTAAATATCGCAGTCATGTGATTCCCTCGACAGTCGACATTAGCTTTCACTCGGGACCGCAGGCTGAATTGTAACCCATGCAGGTCGCACCTGTCCTTGTCCAGAAGATCACAGTCCGTTACCTTTTTGTCCGTTAATGCTGTTAGACCTTTTAGTGCCATCTTATTGTACATCACTGTCTGCTTTCTTGTTTGATGTTGCTATTATTTTTCCTTATCATCCTGGAGGCACTTTGAACTAATCTGTATGAAAATCAGATCTTAATGGAGTCGGCTGAATTGCACCCATCTCGCACAGTAGCTGTGGCTCTAATTGCGCTCAGCTCATAAACTTCTCACCTCAAGTAGTTTCACATCTGAACAGCATTTTGTTTCAAGTCTTCTCTCAGCTACTCGCGCAGAGAGACAGCAGGTGGCCATCCAGTCATAAAAAATATATATGCATGTTTCTTACCTTGGTGTCATTTCCATGAAGTTTTATATTCTGCCTTGAACCGCCTCAGCCTATAACGTGAGTCCTAAAAACAGACCCTCTCACGTCTCTCTCATTGTTCCCACATTAACGATGGCATCAGGTTTTTGTTCATTCTCGCTTCTTTACCTCCGACATCCACACAGTGCGTTTTACTTAAAGGACACACATCTTGCATTGCATTCTGGGCTTTTTAGGCCGCATCCTCGAAGCTTTTTCAAATCCTGTGTTAGGGAGTGTTCCCTCTTTTGGACCAGTAGTCTTCCTGAGAACCAAAGACCAGCTCCTGACCATGCAAATGCTAAACTCTGAGGTCCTTCAGGTCAAGCTCTAATGCCCACACAAGCTTAATGCTCTGAGTGTGTCTGAGTGTGTGTTTTGGTTGGCAGGAACAGTTGCGTAACACCAACGCTAGCAGGTGGTGGTGCCCAGCAGTGAGCATATAAGGATTAGGAGAAACTCACCCTACAGAGATCTGGGTTAATTAAAATTGTTTTGGTGAGCTCGATGACCCACCCAGCAAGAAGCGAAGAGACGCCTGCTCCATCTGTTTAAGCAACGATAAAGCTGCGTTCACAGTCAATGGCTCAGCTCAGTGCATCAGCCTACAGTAAATACAGGCTGGAGTCGAATGTTTTGGCAACGGCTTTGCATCCTGTAGCGGGGCTTTACCCGAGCATAGTGTGATCAGGATGACACCAGCAATTGGAGTGTTTGTAACACGGACAGGCGGGTTAGAGTCCCATTTTATGTGTAGAGATATAAATGTACTCCAGAGCTGAATTATGCACAATGACTCTCGAAGCTGGAATATATTATTTTTAGACACGTACATGAAGTTCAGCGGTTTTGAGCTACATGTGCTGTATTTCCATTTTGTGCTCCTTCACTTGTACGTCATTAGATTTTTGAAAATTTATTTTCACATTAAGGTTCTTTTGGCTGGTGACCTTGTACCAAAAAAACAGCATCTGGTTGAGGCTTCTTGTCATTTTTCAGATGAGTTAGCAGTTCCATCAGAGGAAGATTTAATCAAGAAATAATTCAATGCCATAGAGATAACATTTGGCATTTCAGTAAAAAAAAGCCATGCTCTGAAATCCAAATTCTTAGTCATTTGTGTTTTTTTTTTTCTTCTCTCCTGCTTCATGAAGCCTCCTCCAACCCCCAGATCGATCTTGTGAATTTGGAAAGACAACAGCTCCGTGTCACCCGCACACAGCAATGCAACAGCATTAAAAACTATTCTGAGGTAATATTACAATTGTTCGCACTCACAGCTGACACGTTTTCACAAACATATGGAAATAAAGTCTTTCGGTCATTGTGATATAGGTCATTTTAACTACAGTGAAAGGATTGGAAAATCCCTTCCACCGCCGCAGAACTTTGAACCACTCACACTATGAACAGTTGCATGAATGGGAACTCATAATATGTCCATATATATATTTCTCTTCTTAAAAAGTAGTTGTGTAGACTGGTTTGAACTTAAATTTGAATTATGCATGAGGATGAATGACGCAGTGATCACGGAGCGGACTGGGAATTAAATGTGGCCAGACTTTTTCACATGAGGCAAATGTAGCTTTATCTAAATCTGTCTGTTTGCAGCCAGCAGGAATAGAATGGATCTTATATTCAGCCCTGAATGAATAAAAATTTTAGAAGCAGGTATACATCTCTCTCTCTCTCTCTCTCTCTATCTCTGTCTCTTTCACACACAAACACGTCGCCACCTTGAAACATTTCTCTGTCCACTCACCCCCCCACCCCCACCCCCATCATGTTCTCTCTCTCTTTTCTGTCTGTCTCTTTCCATTTCTCTCTCTGATCTCTATCCTCTTGAGCGTCTCTTGGAGGCGGATTGGCTGTAGCCGGCCAGGCAGCTGTGTGTTGTTGGTTTTGTGCCACCGCAGAGGCGCTTTGGCTAACCCGATATCTATTTGTTCAGAGGAATTACAGAGTGCCGTCTCTCCGGGGACTCCCTGGCCTCTGAGTCACCAGAAGGGGCCCGCATAGGCGATGGCGCTCGGTAAACACGCACACAATCAGAGGTAGATAGACAGAGATGAACCCACATGGAGGAAAAAAACTGATAAGCCATCTCTTTGGAATGATCATCACATTTGATTCCCCATCACTGACCACTGTATTGTGTCGGAGGACCGAGGTGAGGGGGGGGTTATAGATATGGGCTTTGCGGAGGTAGTTCTCATGGGCGCCATTACGATCGCTACTTGACTGCTTACATTTCTCCCTCTCTGTGCTCATGGGGGGAAACGGGAATGATTGAATATCCATTCCACCACGCAGTGTGCACTGCACGTTAATGCAATCCATTTTCTATTTTTTCTGAACACTTTTAGTTACGGTGCAGCAGGAAAATTGGTTTCCCCTTCCAGCTGAATCGTCGACCGTATGTGGATATGTATAACATGAGGTGGCGTAAATATGATTTGTGCAAACTTAAGTGGATGAAAAAAGTGCTTCTGCACCATATCTTAGGCTAAATGAGAAAAATGAAAGTGGCAATCAGACGTCTAATATGCGTCGATGAGGCTGTTGGCTTGGAAATTGCCCCGCTTCTTTTCCACCAACTTAACTGGGATGGCTCTTTTGAAGCTGTGTAATGTTTGTTTGTCACTTTTGGTGTTCGGACTTAAGCATTCTGCTTTCGTAATGGGAGGTATAGAACCAACGCAGTGGGAGGGGAAAACCTCATTTTCTTTGGTCCGTTCACCTTGACAATGACAGTCAATGGGCTCAGCATACTGGCATGTTATTTGCTGCTCCCACGCTGTGAAGCATGTATGCATAGCCAGCTCAGATACTGGCGGGCGACGGGCTGAGAGCACACAGGCTGATATCTGCTCGCCTGCCAGCAGCCCGTCAGGGAATTGCATCACTCGGACGCTGGCAAAGGTGAGATTTAATTCTGACAAAAGATTTGCGGCAACAACATTTGTATTCTCAGGAGCTGTGCAAAAATTTGGCCAGCAAGTGTGTAAGAAGGGGAGGTGGGGGGGGGGCACGTAAAGCTGCATTTTGCATGAAGAGCAGAGGGTAATAGAAAACACAGCTACAACTAATTAGCTGCTATTGTTCTCATTTCTGAGACTACACAAGCTCAATTCAGCATCCTGCAACTCACATAAACGGGCACCCACGGCTCCAGTGAAGTTGGCCAATGCAAAACTTTCTTTTCCCCACATGACAGTTCGGTGAAAGTAATTATGCTGTATACTGGTGGAAAAGAAACAACCATCTATATCCATACAGCTGGGGAGAAAGGGGGAGACAGAGTGCGTGGCACCAGCTAATCATTATTGATGGAGATTCACTTTCACTTAGCAACCGGATGGCTGGCTGACTGCTGATGCTCAGAAAAAGGGGGCGGTCCGCCGCGTGAACTGCCACCGGCTGGTTTTCACGGCCTATTGAGCCAATCAAGGTGAAAGTGTTAAAGCCTGCAGTCGGGGCCCGCTGCTACCTTTCTTGTGAAGTTTTGGGTGAAATTTGGTCCAGTTGGCCCCCCCCCAACTTCAAAGTGAAGAGCCTCACTAAAGATTTAACTCAGAATTAAACCACTCCAGGGTTGGACTGACCGACTGTCGCAGCCACCGACATGGCTCATTCTCACGTTCACTTAAAGGCGTTTTTATCGTGCTGAAAAAAACTTTTAACTTCAAAACATCCCAGTCTTTACAATGTTTCCAAGTTCTTAGAATTTCTCTCTCTCCTTGTCGTCACGAGGAGAAGCCCGTGCATTAATCATGCCGGTGTATACACAATGATGTGTCTAACCCTCCTGCTTGTGTTATGTTCATGCTTCGCCGGATTACGGTGGGCTGCACACTCATGAATATTCATGTCTCGTTCTATATTTGATCCTTATTAACCCTGTTAGTTGTATGTACAGTGTTGGAGGCTTCACTCCCCCCCCTGCCTTCATCACAAACTGTATTGTCCATACATTACTCTCAACACTTGTTTATTTGCATGCACATGAGCTCCCGTCATGTTATGCATTCATTCTCGACTCCCTGACACAACTTGTTCACTAAAGGTGTGATGAGCAGAATGCATGCTTTATGACCATAATGTCGTTGTGTGTGTGTGTGTGTGTGCTGCTGTGCTCTGGAGCATGAAAACATGTACCAGGCCTGTGATCTGTCCACGCAGGTGAGGGGGGGGTAAGGGTGGGACACCATGGCAGATGCAAATGACTGTAAACTGAAAATCCTCCTCCGGCTTTCTGCACGCGAGCGCTTCACACGCAGTTGTGGAATCTTTCCGCAGTTGCATGATAATCAACCCGGAGTCAGCATGTTTAATGTGAGACAGAAAAAGAGAAACGCCGAGCTTCCATCGAGGCATCTTTTATTTGCTGGAGTTTAAATTATAGATTCTTTTCAACACATACTGCTTTACTAAACCACAAATGGCAATTATGCTATTTAATAAATACAACACATTGATATCAGTAATTAAAATAAAGACTGTCAACACATGTTTTAAACACGAAAAGAAAAAAACAAATACACTATTGTATTTTTATACTTTACTGTATACTCAACTTTCTGTACAACTCTGCACTCAGAAGACGACACAGACACACAAATTAACGCTCATCACTGTCAATTATTAAAATACAAAGTCGGCAATGTTGCATATCTGACTTGTACTCTTTATACCATCATTTGGATATCTTATCATTTTTTAATATGCAGTGTGTAATGGTCTATTTTTAGATTTCCACGCTGTGGGACTAAACTAATCTTAACACTGGATGGCACAAAATATGAAAAAGTATCACTTTTTCCCATCCTCGCCTATTCTCTGCTGAAAATGAATTGGTTTTCGTTCATTTGCTTCCTTGCTGTTCCACCCAGGTGGCAGCCATAGCTGTCACACGTGGGAAGAGCGATCATTGTCGCAGGTTACGTGACTCCTTTGAGACACGACAAATCCATTAACATGAACTCTTAGAGTCCACCCCCTCGATCTCCCGAGCAAAGACAGATCTGCACTCTGGCTTCCTGAAGTCTTTAAATGTGGCTGCTAAAAGTTTTAGATTATGCAGACCAGAGCGGCTGTGGTCATCTGGGTTTATGTTGTACAGTGGAATTGAAAGGCAGTATCCATGGAAACCTCCCAAGCCAGTCCGTTATTCTCCTTCCTGTTCCAAACACTAATTTAGTTTCATTCCTCATGCTTTGGTGTGAGGCCACACTTCTCGGTGAAGCTCATTACTTCAGAAAGCTACTGCAGCGGTGGGTCTTTAGCCATACTTGACAGAGAGGAAGTGTATTATGATGTAGTGCTACTTAACAGCGCTTTTCACAACTTCAAGTGTCTTTAATTAGCGATGGCAAGTCGACGGGCATCCCACACAATGCTGCAGTGTTGCAACCCTCCCCGCCGCCAATGCCGCCACAAAGCACGACCTACAGTAGCTGCTACCAATACCTCTGAGTCACAGGTACCAACAATCTCAATTTACCTTTTCCACTCCTGGCAGGCTGGCTGTTTTCAGTGCATTGCCAAATTAAGGACCAGGGAATTACTCTCGGCGTGGAATAATGATGAGGCGGCCCCTATCAGGACAGGGAAGTGTGTTCATAATGAGATCGTAAACATATGCTCATGCCAGCGCAGCAGCTACCCATCAGCTTAATTGGCTCGATGTGGAATCTCAGCCCTTGTTGGTCCTCTCCGGAGGATGAGGAGGAGGAGGGGGGGGGGGGTGCTGTGGAGGAGGGAAAGTGCGGAGGTGTATTGTGACATTAGTGTGACGCTGGTGCTGCAAAGTGGTGTTTAAGGCTGGAAACACAAAAATACAAGTGTAAAGACTTCCACACAAAAATGACCCCACGTGTGTAAGAACCGCAATTTGCAGGTGAACATGCTGTAACGTAGCCATAGCAGACAAAGTGTTAAAATTACCTGGTGCAGTAATTGGCACCTGCTTGGACAAAATTGAGGGTAAACAGGCCCATTGTGCATTGTACTCTGCCTTTTGAATCAATACAAAGAAAAGCGGGGTGTGGAATATAATGAATTGGCCCCAAACAATTGACAAAGTATGATTTATGCATGTTTCTTAGAGCAATCAGTCTTGCCATGGCCAGATTTGGTCCGGGGGCGGGGAAAGGATTGGCAGAGGTTAAATTGCACTAACCCCTGTCTGTTTAGGAGCGAGTGGGAACAACTGGGCATTAATCATCGGTCTGCTCATCACACACGTACGTACGCAAACAGTATCTGTCCTTCTATCTACCTGACAACAATGTGCTTAAACATCCTAGAGAAGAATTTCCCACATCAACTGAGCCGTCTGAGCGTCCAACACGTGTTACGCTTGAGCTATCAAGTGAAGAAAAACAAAAACCACGATTATGAGATGTCCGAGTAATGAATTACAATCACGGGGGCCAAAAACAGAGAAGAAAATTTTAATTTAAATTCCCTACTTCTACACTGAACAGATGGAACTGTTGCGCCTTCATTGTTCATCTCTGGCTAGCTGTCCACTCTGTCGCCGTGGCCTCGCGCTCGTGCGGTCCATGTCCTCGGCTACCCCGCGCAATCACACACAGCGACATGTTACATGTACAATGCACAACAGGCGAGATTATGTGTGTTGGCGTGTCATAGCTCCCCTGCGAGGCTGCACGGCTCTAACATGGTACAGTACTAATAGCTTCCAGCCATCCGGACAGAATGAAAGCTCATTACGAGGCCAGAAGCCACCACCTGCTATTATTGACAGAGACGCAATGAGCCTGCAATCGGCTAAAGTGTTAAATGCTCGCAAATGTGCCGTGACGTTTTATAGCATGCAAGCGTGGATTTGGTTAATTTGACGTAACGTTCTTGCAGATGAGTTGGTCAATTACAATTCTTGGGTAATTATTTGTCAGAAGAGTGCAGCAAAGAGATTTGTGTGGTGGGGAAAAAAATAGAAGATTTCTCTTTCAAAAATGAAAATGGGGTAAGCATCCAAAAAAAAAAAAAAAAAAAAGGGACCAGCAATTAGTGTGTCATCGATTTCTTCCACTTTTCGATATAGAAACATTAGATTGCTAAATGAACTGCGGTAGGTTATGGGCTTAGTCATGAAAGCGGTAAATTCAATATAGCAGCACTTCAGTGTGCTGTATAAGAAACCAACCATGAAGAGCTTCTTCTCTCACCTCAGACACAGATGTCACATGTGACTGTTTTCACGGTTTGTTTTATATTGTTGTACAGTATATGCTTCTGCAAGAATGTGATCTATTCAGTGAAGAGCGAATTGCGACCTTGCTTACCAGGCTGAAACACATTTTATTTTGCGTTTATTACACTCTTGTTCATTTTACCTCTTTGAAACTAAAAAGAATGTCCTTTTATTCTCTGTCAGGAGTAAGGCTGCCGCTGACTCTGTCATTGGTTCACTCTGATATCCAGGCAGGAAGGCAATATTGCTCAAACGCAGCAACTTGATCTCAAAATGACATTTTATTGTCGACTTTAAAGATTGGTGGGAATGCAGAGCATATGAGATGTTACAGCCACAAGAGACACTGTCAGTGCAGAGTTTATGGCATACAATAAAGAAGTGATTCAATGGCTGTGTAATGAATAGGTAAAAGAATGAGGTTGCCAGACAATGTGCTTGATGAATGTGAGCCGAAGCGGCTCGTCGTGGCAGCAGATCCGCTCGTCTCTTAACGCCAAACAAGCGTGCGGCTTGTTCCATTTGCTGCATCCCGAAGAAACCATCTACTTGCTTTTATAATGCATTTAACTTGTATCCAGTAATCACCAGGCTGTCGATGCCATCAAGGGAACAGTTTTTACGAAAGGCCCCGATTGCTAATCAGATACGGTCACAACGGGATGTTGAATGAAAGCACACTAACAAGCTGGAGAAGCAGAAATTGATTTGATGCATCGATAGAGAAATAAACAGTTCCCGGTCAGAAAGAGTTCAGTAATGAAGCGTGAGGTCAGTTCCGCTCAGAGAGAGGGTCAAGTTGTATGTTTAGCAACAGGACCAGCCTTGGGCCGTTAAAATGGCAACCAGAAAGCCTGAAACACGACCTGAGTAGTTGTCTCGGGTCCAGCATAGATGCCAACGAAGCTCCCACAATCCAACATGGGAAAGAGTCAGATGTTTGTTTTTGTGATGAATTAACCTCTGAATAACAAAAGTAAAAATACTCTTCAGGTCCTTGTTCAGTGTAAGCTGCAGGTCTGACTTTGACTTTGCATTGTTCTAAATAAAACAAGGGAAGAGAAGCACCGGATGACTAAGACTTCCCTTCTTAATCACACCATTAAAGCCTCATGCATGACACACTTGTCCTGTACTTTCTGCAGATGCTCTTAGTGGTCCCTTTGACAAGTGATACAGGCACAGGCACAGAGAGTGAAGCAGAAAGGAGCAGAGTAGGACATAAATAAAGGAAGATGGGAGCAAAAGACATATATTTTGTATTAACGTCTAACTAAAATAGGTAGACAAGAGTCATAGAGGGCCTCGTTATGCATAAATTGCATAATATTTTTCAGTTGAGTCCTATTTCAAATTCAGAGCTGATGCAAATGCAAAACTACCCAAGCTCTACTTTGGTCTCCACCAACTCATGAAAGTTGAGCTGTTACAAATGCCTCACCACGACAGTCAATAAAAGTTTCCTGTCCAGTACAATGAATCAAAACGGACAATGTACAGCGAGTTGATCTGAGCTTTATGGCTGAAAACATCTGTCTACAGCAGCTGGAAACAAGGTCGGAGAGAAATGTGAGAGCGGCAGTAAATCCGTAGGCTGTTAAGTCACAAGAAGGTCGTGGGTGCGGTTCCCATGCCTGGGGCCTTTAAACTGTCCGTAGGCCTGAGTGTGAGTGTGAGTGGTTGTTGGTCTCTGTCTGTCTCTGTGTGTTGGCCCTGTGTTGGACTGGTGACCCCGCCACCTCACCCAGAGTGACCTGGGATCAGCTCCAACAACCCCCGCGACCCGGAAACGGATAAGCTTTATGAAACAGTATACATTCAGGCAGCTTTCATCTGGCACAATGTAAATCCCATGGGTTCAAAAAGATGCTGTGCTTCCTGAAGAGGGTTTATAAAAAAGAAAAAATGTATTTGGCACAGCAAGTAAGCAACATATATAAGGAAGGAAGAAACTGTTCTTCTGAGGATACAGAAGAGAAAAAGGTTGAACGTTTATAATGAAACACCAGAGAAGGCGTGCAGAGACTGACCATTTCATTTGTCAGTCATATGTTTCATTGGTGTCAGCTGTGTGATGCTGTGCTGTGAGTTAATCCAGAATAAGTGAATCTCTGCTGTCAGGCTCATGCCTCTGTCTGCCTCAGTGTACCGACTCTCATTAGACACAGAGAGATGGATTGTGGGAGCAGGATTAGAAAGGGAGGGGAAGGACATGGAGTTGCATGCCGAGGGTTTCAGGGGGAGGAAGGGGAGGAGATGTATATGAAAAAAGAGAGAGAGTTGAGAAATGCAGAACAGAAATGGAGGAAGGAGGACGGTAATTATAATGAGACTGAGATGATGAAAGGAAGGAAAGCGAGGAATGACCATGGGGCGAAGTTTTGATAGAGCGGAGAAATATTGCAGCCGCAGTCGCACGTATGCCGACACACGCTGATGCATATCAGATGGTGGTAAAAGTGCAATTTAGCGGGTTAATCAGCTCGGTTATTATGTTGTAATGTGTCTGTAATGTAGATAGATTTGATCACTTTTTACTGGGTCAGTTAAATAGGCAGTGGCTTTTTTTTTTTTTTTTCAAATCACAGGAAATGAACAGTTAATGAGCAGGCGGGCAGTAGATTGTTGATCAATAGCAACGTCTTGATGACCTCATCAAATTAAATTTAACATTTCAAGCTCTCGTTTCAGATTTATTTCAGTCCCGTTGCAATGTCTACCTTTGAAAAAAAGACAAATTCAGTTTTGTTTTTTTTTTTAATGCCTTTGGGTGCTAAGAAGGATCTTCCAGATGTAACTGGATGAGGTGAAGTGGGACAGAAGAGTCCTTACTGATGGAGTCTGTCTCTTTTTCTGCTGCATCACTGTAAATGTCTGAGTGCTGGCCTGAAATGGTGTCTGGGACTTTGATGACTCGCATGAGATTTTTCTCCCTGAGGTAGTTCCGCTAAACACAAATGTGCAACATGAGGGCCGATTCAATGAGTGCGCCGCCGTTAGAACAAAGTGTTTGACATGAAAACCTTTCGGCCTTCTCGGGAGAATCGTCTTTTGTTTCGGGCCTCTTTGTGACAAGGACAGTCGCCGGACGACCTCAGTGGGCCGGTACTTAAAAATCTCCTGTTCTACCACCTGCCCCTTCAGCCTGAATCGTTCAGAGAGAGGTCGCAGGGCGGCCTCAGTTACAGGAAGATCTCCCAGAGCTGGTGTCGTGCACATACTGCCTGTTGGGTGGGAGAGGGCACGCCGCTGTCAGAAGGGCCACAGAGGCCAAGTCATCAGCATATATAAGTGACAGCCTGTTGTGATCGCAGGGGATTTAGATTCAGAATCGAGGAGAGGTGATGAGACAGCTCAGCAGGAGGCCGGTAGACGTGCAGTCGTCTGTCCTTTAAAAATGAATCCATAACCCCATGTTGTCTTGACCTAAGGTTCTGTTCGCTGTATTAAAAGTAGGTGTAAATGTTAATAAATTCTTACATACGGGTTTGGAGAATCCAGAAGGCTGGCGTCCTCGAGTCCCAACATGCAGGCTCTTGGGTCAGCGCCATGGGCCTGAAACCTTCCATAGCTTTGGAACACGAACGGTTGAAGCTGGAAGTGATGTGCCACCAGACCATCAGAACTTTCCCTGGATGGAGACGACCTTCGGCTCCCCCACAGGAATGAACGGGCGCCGCTGGCGTTACCGCGTTGGGCTTCGTGTCTTCATCTGATTGGCCGAGCTCAGAAACCAGTTCATAGCGCAGAGACGCTGCCACGCCTGCACGGCCAGCTTGGTTTTTGTATTTCAGCTTCCTTTTCAGTACACTGACACGTTTTTTTTTTTTTTTTCTCTCTCTCCCTGTAAAAATGTCTTCCTCTAAAAATGTCAAGGTTGTGAAGGTCGTGGTTTTTTCAGCTCTCTGGCGACCCAGGGCTCGTTATTCGTGCGAGCGTGTGACCTGTTTAGCGGGCTGTTTCACTGGAAGAGCATTTCTCAGTAAGTGAGCTCACCGCACCCCCCTTAATTAGCCCAAACCTGGATGGTGTTTGAATTTAGTCCGTATTTTGAAAGCAGGGATATTAAATCACAATCTGACATGCTGGGTGGGTCACATATGTGCCGAGTGTATTTCGGAAACACGGGTCCATAAGTGTGTCCAGCTGGGACGTGCTGTTCCAGCTGTGGAAGGAGCCAAACTGTTGGAATCCCCGAGCCGATGCTCCAGAGACACGAGACAGTTGTGGCTGTCTGCGATACATCCATCCTGTCAGATCCAGCATTGCCTCCACCTTCACTGCCTTTCCCTGAAAATCATAAAAACACAACCCAAAAACAATTCATTATCTCTTTGAGGACATGTTTTTGTTCGATCTCTGGCCCAGTTAGGCAGCTGACTCATTCGTGAAACCTCTCTTGCCTTGGATGATTCTGAATGTGCCCATTACAGGATTATTAAAATCACTTCAGTTTTTGTTAAGCGATAAAATCTATGAAGCTAGGAGAGTGAGACTGTATTAATTATAGACGTATTAGATGTTTTAATTGGAATCGCTTAATTATATTTTCATCTGAATGATTCTCTGAAAAGGCACTAGGTAATAGAAAATAAATATTTGCAAATGAATGAGTCAACGTCCTTATGTTGTCTTTAAATGATGAAATGATTCATTTTAAAATGTAATTATTGACACATTGTTGTCATTGAATTGAATGCATTTCCCTCCATAAAACATTTTCAAACCTTCTAGTCCACATTGTTTACATCTACGTTTACATCTACGTTCACATCTACGTTTACATCTACGTTTACATCTACGTTTACATCAACGTTAACATCTACGTTCACATCGGTTAACCTCCCACCTACTGGTGTGCGTGTGCTATTTTGCCTTAAATTGGTTGTTATTGCTTTTGGTGACTGGAACACTAAAACACTAATGTTCACTATTTCGCAGTAATGTGAAGTTCTCAGCATGAACGTCCATCACATCAACTGCATGCGTGTGTAGCAGATTTCATTTAAAGAAAAAAAAAATAAAAAATACAACATGGTCTGCCGGGCAAAAGGTTAAATGTTTCATATCAGTGAATGCCACCTGAAATAAATGAATGCATGCCGGCCGTAATTTGAAGTGAGGTCTGGTGAGGTTGCTGCAGTTCAATCCAGACTCCAAACCGGCGGGCAAGTGCTGTGCAAACACAGGATTTCTTTGCTACATTACGTCTGACTGTTATTGCTGATTACAGGCGCGTAGTTGACATACTGAAAATGCCACCGGTGTGTCAAGAACAGGCCACAGCAGAATACTTAAGGATGTGGAAGTAATGATGAAAATTGGCCCCGGGCTACCTTGCGAGCGGGAACATCAGACGCTGCATCTACTGTATTCCTCTCATCGCGTTTATCTGTTGAGATGGGAAAAGGGCAGAAGGATGCCCAGAGAAAGCAGTCAGACGCTTCTGTTGGATCAACACTGATTGACTGACTCATGTGTGGCTGATTGCTTGAATGGTTAATTCATGGGAAAATTGAATAATTGATTTGTGGAGTAATTGGTTCATACATTTATTAATGATGGGGTTTTGTTTTGTTTTTTTTTCCACCATTCTCCAGCAGGATGTTGAGGATTTTAGCCAAAAACAGCACAAGAAAAAGATTTGGGATGTTTACTGACATCATTCATATGTGCGATTTTTGTTGTATGAAACGGGGGAGGCGAGATTTCGTGCCGTTGGCAACATTGCACCTCGGCAGTCACGCCTCTCTTAGAAATAGCTGCAGCGTGGCGAACCTTCTCTTCATCCCACACCTAACCCGTCTCCACCTCTGCGTGATGAGCAATGGAGGACGATGATGCATGGCCCTGACGCCTTGGAGAATTTAAGAACTCTGTACTTTCACCAAGCTCAAAAATTTGCCACAATATGTGGCATGGCAGTGGGCCAGTTGTGCTGTATACATACAAATGTTCACAGTTTAGCCCGAGGCCGGTAATGAGCTAGTAAGCAGCGGAATCCTCACTGGAGAGAGATGAATCCCCCGGACTTCCACACGGCTGCTGGATAAACCTGGCCTTGCTGAGACTCAGAACACCCACTCACATCTGCACCATCTGCTTTGTTGTTCGATGGAAATCCCTCCCACCACCACCGCTGGCCCACACACACACACACACACACACACACACACACATGCTCTCCATCCCGCTCTCGCCCACATTTGCACGCCCACACATTCCTGACACTCACTCCCTTACCACTGATAGTGTCAAACGCTTAAATACCAGACCACCTTCCACCTACCAGCTGCATCTCACATGCACAGAGTCAGTGAGAGGAATACAAATATGCCATCTCTAAGCACACACACAGGCACGTACCGTATCATACGGCCCTGGAGGTGATGGGTTAATCCCCTTGCCACACGCTGTTCTTCAGCTCAGCTGTTTCTACTTCACTGAAGTCGAGGCAATAGATGACCTTCTAATCCTTCTAATATTTTCACTCAGGTTATGCATGCAGCTTAGTTATCCACCGATGCTGGATTTCATAAACAATCCAGGCAGCTTGTTGTATTTGCAAGGACTCCGGTTTTTAATTAGTGAGCTGATTCATTAGGGAGTCGAAGTTTCTTTTTGGGGTTTGTTCAAATCTCATCTCATTCAGCAGGGAATAATCTATAATGGGTAAATTAGATGTTTCCTCCATCTTCTTTTTTTTTTTTTTTTTTTTTGTCATTTTGAGGACTAATTCACAATCCTCCATGAAAAGAAAGAAAACTGAAAAGGCAAAGTATGCCTCACTCAGAATATGGATCAATATCCAGTCAACGTGCTTTTATGGACTGGAAGCGACCTGAAGATAAGGAGAGAGCAAATGTGTGAATTGAAATCATGTGTGTGGAATTTGCAAGACATGTTTCTCATTTCGTACTAGCAAGACCCAAATAACTAGCGAAGAAAGGAAACTCATTTCGAAACAGCAGATGTGTCACTTCTGTACTTAACATTTATTAAAAGAGCAGCCAGTGAGTCATAGCAAGCAA
Source organism: Echeneis naucrates (assembly GCF_900963305.1). Classification (NCBI taxonomy): domain Eukaryota; kingdom Metazoa; phylum Chordata; class Actinopteri; order Carangiformes; family Echeneidae; genus Echeneis; species Echeneis naucrates. The sequence continues at coordinate 21,422,222 of NC_042519.1, read as the reverse complement.
ACCGTTCCCACACGTTCTCCTACAATGTGACGTAAATCCATAGACTGCTCATAAAAATGGACGTAGTCTCAGAGCAGATCTGCCCCTCCTCCAAAGAGGAGTAGCCTCAAATATGGCTGAAAAAAACAAAACTGGATGAGTTCACACATCACAGCCGAACTCCCAGCTAATCCAACATGGCCAAATTCATTAATTTCTTCAAGAATTCGATTCTTTAATGGTTCCCAAACATAAAATGGCTGGATTATGCAAAAACTTGCCTTCAAATGTCGGCCATGGAGGGACAAATAATTTTAAATGATTCTATGTAAACATGTTTATCTCTGCAGTAAAGTTGGACATATTTAAATATGACTGACTCTTTTCGAGTCGTCTCCAAGTGGCCATTCAAGGAACCGCCCTTCGGTGTTGGCCTCGTTTTTCGGCCCCGGGCTTTGCTGCTTGGGCGTTCATTACAGAGGCTAGCTTCTTTCTAACTCCACGCTCCCAATTTGCAGTCGTCAGACAAAACTTCGCAGCTTATCAGCTTCGCTCAGCTTCCTCTTGAGCCACAGACGGTTTCACTTACTCTGCGAGGTGCATAAACAGACAGAGATGCTGATTGCATGACAGGAAACGAGTCATGATACTAATTTGTGTCCAAAACAAATGTATCATCTGCAGCCGAAGAGCCTTTAAAGCCAAATGGTTAAATAAGTGGAACTTTCCTTTGGAGCCGCTGATGGGGCTGAGGGATAACTCAGGTCGGGGGGGAGAGAAACACATCGGGCACACCCCAGACTGGAGTCCAGTCCTTTTGGCAGACCTACCGAGGTGCCAGGGCCTGTGTCAAGGAACCAGGTTGATTGTGTGAATCAATTTTATTGCTAAGATCCTGAAAACTTTGACGAACAGCAGTCTGCGCTCCAGATTTGAGTTTCATTGAGCAAAGTCAACCAGTCAAGACATTTTGCTAAGGCTGCAGTGCGTCCTTGGACCAGATGCTGAGCCCAGGACAGGCGCCACTACCATCACCGTGAGTGTCTACGCAGCAAAGCGACATGTAGAATATTTGGAGCTGGGAACTTGAATGGCTTGTAATTTTGAGTCGTAGATAAAACTAGAAAAACTCTATAAGTGCGGTCCATTTGCCAGACCTTAAGTGGTTTCTTCTTACAGATGAACTATACAGAAAACATAAAGGCTTTTCTTCCGAGCCGCACGTATCCGTTTCATCTCCACGTATATCACCCAGCAATAGAGAGAAGCAAAAAAAAAAAAAAAAAACTGTTCACATACATACGGATAGAATATATCTCAGTGAGCGCGGCAGCTGGTAATGACGGGGACTCATTTCCTCTAGGTGTTAGCAATGATGAGATTAATCTGATGCACGGGGGAGGGGGATTAGAGAAAACTCTGAATAGCTTTAATCTAACTGAGAGAAATAGAAAAACAAACAGGTGAGAGGACGTTTGCGTGTGTGTGTGTGCGGTTGCACGAGTTGGTTAAATAAAAAAAGAGACAGCGAGATCCTCACTGAGCCAGACATCTTTCAATACCTTCCTTTAACGCCAACTCAAGGTTGGCTGAGTTCAGGACTGCTGAGACTGGAATCTGCATCGACTGCCGCCCAGCCAAAATCTGCTCTTCTTTCTGAGGGGCTTTTTGTTTTTTTTTGTTTTTTCCTAACAGCGCTGTGTCCCACAATTCTCTGCAGTGATTAAACAACTGAAAGGGAGCGTGAATTGGGATGATGGGATAGAGAAAGAGATGAATTTATGCGTGAGCGTGCGTGTTGGTGAATATTTTCGGGGGGGGGGGTTGGGAGGAGAGCGGCTGATCTGCAGACAGAGACAGATGCGACTCAGCGGTCGTTGAATGCCTCTGTTTACATTCAGAAATGGTCTCGCACACCGTCAGGCCACACCTCATTTCTCCTTCACCACTCCACCGGAGCTGTGTCACTGTGGAGGGAAATGTGGAGCACGGGTCCTCTGTCAGGGAGAACTACAAACAAGCGGAAAAGCACCTAGACGCAGCGTAAGGGACTGTCTCTGTTTCACTGTCAAATGAACGCAGATAGCTGCGCTAATGAAGGCCCTCCATGCTCTTTGGGTTCGTTCCTCCTCTCATATTCAACACAACACAGCGAAACCAGGTTTTAAAGCCCCCCAGACGCTTTATGTTTTTTGTTTTGTTTAGTTTTTTGTTGTTGTTGTTTTTTTTTTCGCTTCCTTCTTTTTGTTTTTCTGTTTTCAAAAAGGAAAGCAGGATTAGCTCCAAGAAAGCGTCCCTCGGGGGACGTGTTTTCTACACTGATGTTACTGAATGACTGATTGAAGTTCATCCATCAGATTCAAAACACCACGAGGAGGTGGAAAAGTTTCACCGCATAAACACCATGTTGAACAGCTCCGGCTGTCATTATGCCGTTCTAAAAGCAAATGAAAAGAATTAGTGGCGTCTCTCCGCCTCACTTTATGAGAGTCGCTGAGGCCTATTGTTCTCCGGGCATGCAAGCGAGATAATCAGAACTTCAACAGTTTGATTTGACATTATTCACAACCCGCCACCTATCCTCAGTCAACATTAAAATGTAGGTGAAATGTGATTTGGTGTCACTCATGAATAATAATACAGTTGTTCTTATAGAGGCTATATTTCAACACGCGATGGCAGCTTTCAGCGTTTAAGATTACTTTTTGACAAATAGCGGAAAAAAAGAGGGTGAAAGGTTTACTCTGCTTCTGCGAGAAAATCTTCTTGTTTGCATGCATTTCACGACTTTGTGGTACTTCTCCCCCTTCGTGCTTCCGATCGAGCTCGTGGAGGGGGTGAAAAGCCGAAGCAGGAAACAGATCACGGCCTTTGGCTCACAGGTCATCTCTAAAATGGGATAAAATGAAAATAAAGCAGTTTAACTCGCCTTTCCATCACCATTAGATTCATCCGGCGTAGCACGTTCAGCATCTGCGTCAACGTTTAAGCTTCCACGTGGGGAACAACGCGTTCAATGCAGAAAGTCGGATCAAGCAGTGAACTGGCTGTAATGTTTGAATGGGGCACAGAAGACTGAAAACAATGGGCGTGAGCGAGGTCTGTGAAAGTGAAAGATTTAAAGATTTAAAGGGCTGGAGCAGCTTGTAAGCAGCTTTCGCTCTGACAAAACAAAACTAACAGTGGCACACGCCTGCCTGCTCTCTATGGATGAACGTGTTTCACTCTCAGCTAATATGTTGCTGCCTCGTTGTTATTAATTTATTTTTCCCATTTTCCTGACGGGAGCAAAGCCTCCCTGCTAACCAGCTTTGTTTTATGTAGAGCGTATTCCCTTTACTGCTTTGCTGCAGCCTACAGTGTGTGTCTCAGAGCAGTGTGTGTATTAGCAGTGAGTTACTGTGGCGAGGCAGGGAAGCAGGCGAGACAATAATGATGATCTTCACTGTGAGTGATAATGAGCGCTAAGGTAATCCTCGTCTGGGACCGGTGCACACAAACTGACGGGGAAACACGCCACCCTGGTGCCTCAAAAAATCACATCCCCCACCTACACTCTGCCTGTGTGTTATCAGCCTCAGTACTGAGCATGCAGGGAAATCAGAGACGCACAATCTTGCCCCCAGGAGCCAAATCTGTGCCCCCCTCAAAGGCTATCATGACGGTCCTCCTCCTCGTCCTCTCCTAACAGCTTTATTCTTTTATCACAGCGACAAACAGACAGATAGTGGTGCTCTGAAACTCTTTCCTCCAGCTCAGACCGAGGACCTCGCTTAATGCAACCTCCGAGCCCCGGGCTTGTTAGCTGGAGCCACCTCTGAGAGAGAAGAAGGTGAGGGGGGGGGGGGGGGGGGGGGGGGAGGAGAAGGAGAGGGAAGGAGAGGAAAAATTAGTGCTGGAGGGGTGTGTGTTTGTGTGTTTGTGTAAAGAGAGAGAGAGGGGACAGTAGAGCGTGGGGGGTGTTGTTACTATCGTGTGTTTGTGTGTGTGTGTGTGTGTAGAGGAGCCAGCACTAGCACTTCCTCAGATGAAACAAAGGAAAGGCAAGTCTCTCTCCTATGTGTCATAAGTCTGTCCCTTTGAATGAGAGTTAAATCCATCAAGTCAAAGTGGAAGAGCTCTCTCTTTCTCTCCCCCTCCCAGCCCTCTCTCTTATTCTCTCTCTCACCACGGCGTCCTCTTTGATCTGATTGTGTCTCCCTCTCGCTGGACCAAATCAATCTGCCACCCACGGATCATGTCACCACGGAAAGAAGACAAGGACACGTGCTTCAGAGCCGGTCCGCATGATACTTGGCGGTTATTTGCACATGCTTGTGTGTGTGCGAGCAGCAGTTTTTCCCTGCCATGCATATGAATAAAGATGATATTAATCCTTAAAACATGGAGGAGGGGATTACTGTGTTTACTACGGTGCATGTCTCTGGAAATGGAGTGCTCTCACCCGCTGACGGTGGCGCGTTTGGGCTGCCGGGAAGCCGTTTGAAATGGCAGAAAAAAAGATGAAGAAGGAGGAAGAAAGTGCTGTGTTTCTCTGTGTGTGGGTGTGTAGCTGCCATATGTTCTTTAGGTAATTTATGGAAAAATTACAGACACGTTGGGTATTATGGTTCTATTTTTAACACAGACGTCTCAAGCCATCGCTTGCGTTTGCCTCCGTGTTTAGATTTTTGTTTTTTTATTTTTGTGTTTGCCCCACCAACTTGCCAATATTTTCTTTGTCTTTTCAAAATCCTCATCACGAAAAGACAGATTATGGTGGGGGTGGGGGGAATCAAAGGAAGCCAAGCAGCCGATTTCCCAAAAATAGGTCGAGGATAGGTTGAAAGTGCGATGAATTTTCATACAGCCTTTTTAAAAGGGGCTTTTTAGGAGTGAGGATTGTGGAGGAGAAGATGCTGCTGAGGATCCCTTTTCTCACACACACAGCTGTGCTGAGGTTCATACGTAGGGCGTGTAGATTACTATTGCCCCCTGGTGTTGGTTGCGGGAATAACACGTTTGTTTGTTTGTTTGTTTGTTTGTTTGGTGGTTTCTTCCTCTCCTTCTCTTTTCCTCGCAGGAAGCTCACCTCAGCTGAGCTCTGTGAGTTCATTCTCCTCATATAGGCGTCATGATCGTGGCTTCGGAGAGGCCGTGGGTGTCCGAAACGCTGAATGAGAACAGATGAGATGTCCATTTTATTCCCTTTCAAATGCCCTCCATGAGTTGGAGAAATCAATGAAGATGTGACTTGGTTCTCTTATCCACAAAAATCACGTTCAGCCTGCGGTTGTGTAAGAAGGGAGAGGCGTTTTTTGTTTTTTTGTTTTTTTTTTTTTTGACTCATCAGCCGGAAATAAAACAAGACATTTCTCTCATCCTGTTTGGAGAAGGATCAGATAATCCTCTAGTGCTGACAGCTCACCTCTACTGCTCTTCTCTTCAAGTCTGTTCAACGTGCCCACTGTATGCATGTTGTGTATGCTGTGTTGTGTTATATGTTGTGTATTATGTATGTATGTGCTCTCTATATTGTGCCAAAATTGGCTCATAATGGGTAAGAGGAAGTGTAATTTAAGCCTCCAGGGTCAAATGACTTAGTGTTCACTCTGGAGGCCCATTTGATTCAATCATTTGTTCATTGTGTTCTGCTGAACAGCCAAATGTATTTTAACTTCAGCTGTTGTTTTTTTTTTTTTTTTTTTTTAACTTTATTGAATAGGTCCGTGCAATTCATCTTTCATATTTCACTGGAGGAGCAATAACGAGAGAGAATGAGTGAAAATTTAACTTCATCAAAATTGGGTGCAATTGAATTGTGAAGTCAATGATGTGGCTCGTATTGTGTGATCGCTATCGAATAGCGTGTTGTACAAGTTAACGATGTGAGCTAAAAGCAGCTGTAGTCCATATTTCTAGATGAACAATAAACTGCATGACTCAGTTTCTAATGAAAAAACAGAACACTGAAAAAGTTGACAGTTCAGTTACAAAAAAAAAAAAAAAAAAGGTGGGAAAGTTGATTTGCAGCTTCAATACAATAAAATGCAAAGGAACCAGATTTAAATCATGATCTTCACGAAACAGGCCTCTGAAATGGCCACACAAAAAAAAAATACTCAGACAGTCATGAATGTCAAATATTTGCCTTTTTTTCCAACATTATCTGACTGCTGCTCCTTCTTGGCAGCATTTTTCTTCTGCATCAAAAAAAAAAGAAAAAAAACACTCTAGTAAAATCAGGTGCCTTTAATTTAGTGCCTCCAGCTGTTTACTGCAACAAACCTGTTTGAATGGCGGTGGATGGAAAACCACATGAATTGGAATTTTCTCCAAAAATTTTCTTCCAAAAAGCGACTTGCTGGCTTCCACTCAGCTCTAAAGGGCATTTTAGTGTCTTACAGCTCACGGCTTACACAACTTTCCTCGTTTGGTTGGACTGTACTGTAATTTCAGCTCCATAGCAGGTTTTTTAAACTTGGGCTGTAAGTGTGTGAGGGAGGTTTGTTTACATCGCCTCATCATAATGTGTGTATGTGTGCAGTCATATCTGTCCATGTGTGTTTTTGTCCAGTTTTTAAGGTCTCATCTCCATTTTCCTTTGGTGGACAAAGGCAACGGGGATTATATCTTAAAGGTTGGACAAAGAGAGATTTAAGGGAATAATGGTGAATTCTGGAAGTGATTCAGTTTAACTCCAAAAATCCAAACATCTATCTGGTCGCTCACTATTTGTCTGCTCAGAAATCTTCTCTCTCTGCTTTCATCTCAGAATCACCGGTTGGGTAAATGTTCCTTCTACCGTTCGGGCAAGCCAATTTGATCTGCAAAATCCCAGAGCACCCCGTCACATTTGCTAGTTATCATGCTATTTTCCATAGGTAAACACAACACAGCCAATAATGCATGCAAAGAAATGGGCAAACAGCCAGAATGCCACATGCAGGCAAACCAACAGCACTGGGGATTTATTCTTTTATAGAATATCAGTGTAAACGATTTGCTGTTGTCACGATGTTCAGTGACACTGTTCAATGCAAGGGAGGTTTAAAATTGAAATGCAAAATCTGAAAACAGCACACTTAAAAACATTTTGTTCATTTTAGAGTTAGATTGTGATTTCAAAATTGCCTTCACACAGTTCAGACACAGTCGGGTGTCCCACATTTGATTCAAACATGGAAAAAGCATTATTCCTAATGTTTTTTCAGGTAGACTTCCTTCTGAACTATTTTCAATATGCAGATTTCGGAGTAAGTTAATAGCCTGAAAAATAATGACACAAAATCCACATTCACGTCACACACATTTTTCCAAGACTACATTAGCTAACACAGAATATTATCATCCTTTTTGAACCAAAAGGTAAAATTGGTAAAAGTCCTTTTTCCCTGCAGACTGCTTTTGACATTGCACTAAAAACCCAGTGTATTCTCTCTTTTTATGAAAAACTTCTCACAAAGCAACAAAAGTGTGTCCACAGCTGTAAATCTGAAATATAGTCAAACCTTGGGAGTGAACACAGTAACCTGCACTCCGGTGCCAGATATCTACTGTATTATCTTTGTGCTCCAGGAGGATTTATTTGTTACTTCTATCCCGGCTCTATTGTGTATATACAATATATCTACAGACATATATAGGCACAATTGGATTCAGATATACACGCAATCCAGGCACAAATAGACCTTCGGCCAACTGCACACACACAGACACACACACGTGGTTTTCCTCCCCAGGCATCAGGTATCCATCCTGTGATGAGGAATTGTTCTTTTTCTTATTAAAAGAACAGGTGGCCATGAGATAGCACTCTCATTTTTCACTGCTGCTGCACTCCACGAGTCCAAACTAATGATCAAAACATTGTGAGGCGCTTCAAATCATCTCTCACCCCAGACTGATAGATATGGGAACTGATGTGTGTGTGTGTGTGAGTTTATAGTGGTGGTGCATGAATCTGCATGGCTGTGCATACATGCTGCTTTCACATATTGTCCATTTCTCCACACTTGCATGTGCACACTGTGTGCACGCTAATGCTCGAGCACCATGATACATTTGTGCGAGCGCGTCTTGGGCCAAAGGTGGGAAATTTAAGCCTTGGGGTCGACTGTTTCAACCAGGCTGTTTGTCTGGTAGCTGTGACGAGTTGCTCGCGCTGCTCTTTTACAGACGGGTGGTATTTTCCAAGCAGGTTCCTCTTCAGTCCACAAACACACACACACACACACACACACACATCAAAATCCTTCTTCTACTTTCTTTCTTTTACTCAGTCGTTCTGCACCAACGCTTATCACTTTCAAAGGGAAAACAGCATGCATCTCAAAGAGAGGAGATGAAAGCGGTTTAATGATCTATAATACATGGGCGCTATTCACTGGCACAGAACAAAAGGTTTGTGTTAGGGTTGGTGGGTGGTGGTGGTGGTGGTGGTGGTGGTGGGGGCAGAAGAAATCGGCTCATCCACTTTAACTGGTGACTTTGAGGGGGAGCAGATTGGCAGCCGGCTGTCCTGGCCTTTGGGTTTTTTGTTTTTTTTTTTTCCTTAGACTTCTGAAACGTCTTTACTCACCTCCAAATGAGATTACCAAAAACACAAATCCATCAGTAGCCACAGCAGGTTGACTGGAGGAAAATAATAACGATAATTACTTTGGCAGAGGTGTGATAGGCTATTTGCACTTAAATTTTTTCACCTACCTGCCACACAACCTGCGCTGAGTGACAATGCTCAGCTGGACTCATCAACTCAGGATTGCCAGCGGCAGATTTCAGTGATTTGTGTTTGATGGCACAGTGGAGACGGCGTGATGCGAGGCATTCGGCGTGTGAATTCAAAGTGTTTTCCATCACGCCCACTTGACAACGTGCGAGATGGAAACCGGAAAAAAAAAAAAAAAACGTTCCTTCCCTCCACTTTTGAGCCTTTGTGCTTTGTTCCGTTGCTCTTTTCGGAGAGATGAGAACCATCATCGTCTCTACCATCTGTTGTGTTTACGACTCATTTGTTTACTCGCTGGTTCACATCTCACTGCGGCCAGGCTCAACTCAGCCCAACGATTCGTTACATTTCTCACTAAGCAGCATTGATGAACAACACAGATTTCCTTGATTTCTGTGGATAAATGCCAGGTGAGAGTCAACGTGAGAGGCGCAGATGAAATCTACATTTTTACAAAGCTGTTTGGTCGGTTCGGCCAACGATATGAATAGCTGTGAGTCTGCTGTGTTGCTAAACAGCACTAACAAGTGCTAATTTACTTGAGGCGGTCTGACAAGTCAAACAGTAAGCTGTCCGCGAGGGAAAATAACTGCAAACATCAATGTGGTTTGACAGGACAGGTGGGGATTTAACGCACCCCTACAGTAGTTTTACAGTATGTGGGTGAGCAGTACAGATACAGCTGGAGACATTCTAGGTCAAAAAAAAAAAAAGAAAGCCAAAGTTGTCCACTCTGATGTTTAAACGCGGCCCAACTGGCCTTTGCGGATGTTGCTTTCTATCTCATCATCATGATATTCCAGGTTTTCTGCCAGCGTGATCTGATTCTGGATGACATGAATATTGAGATACTCCACACAAGGTCGCTTTCAGAAGTTTTACATGTTAAAAAAAAAAAATGGAAATAATAAGCGAGGAACTGGTTCTCCCAGTCTTTGAGTTATTTCAGCTTCAGGCCACAGCACGGCCTCCTTCTACATACAAGCAATGGTGTGAAAACAAACGAATCCACGAATGAACATCACGCCAGAGACAGAAAGAAACAAGTGCCCATAAAAGCCTTCCGATGACTGTTTCATTTTTGTCTGAAGTGTTGAAGACGTCAGCCATCAGCATTTTGCTCTGTTAAGTTTTATTTGTTTGTTTGTGCTTGCCAACATGTTTGTACATTCTAGAATTTAGATCATCATCGAGCATCAGTAGATATAAATTATGAAGCGCTCTGGTTGAGGCCTCGGTTGCTTTTGTACCTTTACTGCTGTGTGTCCAATTAGTTTCCTGTGGAAATGTTGTGCATCTCGCAGAAGGTTAATACCCCGTTCGCTCCTTGTTAGTTAGACATCTGAGCCTACTGAGCCTTGGTTGAAAAATTTTGACACGTCTTGCAGCTTTTTGCCCGACGCCAACAGACTGATCTATACGCTGCTTGTCATTCTAGCCGGCCATGAAAAAAATGATGCTCACAAAAAAAAAAAAAAAAAACACAGTCAGCTGTCTATTGTTGAAGGTCTCCTCTGTGTTTTAATCTTATCTCCAGTCTATTGAAGTTAGAGTTATATGGATTAAACGACTTAAACAAAGAAGCCACCTGGCATCACACACAATACAGCTTGTTTCACTAGAAACTGACAAAACGGGATTTTCCTGCAGCGGTTGAAGTCAAACGGCAGCCAAAGGTCGATCAGTAGGTGGTTAGTGAGTGCGTACTACTGATGTTGTTACAGCAGCACGTGGGAGTATGCTGATTTATTCCCTACTTCCAACTAAAACGTTGAGGAGATCAAATCACTTAAACGAATATTTAGGTGTGGTTACATGAAAAACATCATTTACGAATCAGCCTCCTCCATAACGGAAAACGATAGCTCTGAACTTTCTCAGCCCTCCTGGAGTGAAATAAATTTTCCCAGCATCATCTCATACTGTGCGTATGATTACAGACATTCTGGGATTTTTTTTTTCTGCGGCTGTCTCAATTCTTTGTGAAAATATTCATTAATTCATCGTTTTTCTTGTTGTAAGGCTATCGTCTTAATTAGAGACTAAATGGCCATCAGCAAAAAAAAAACAAACAAAAAAAAACCTTACAACAAATCTGTCGTGTATTGTCGTGTATTTGTGCTTTGAGCACAAAGTCAAGAGTATGGTTAAACAAATACTCGAACTGCATGGAGCCAACAGTGAAGGTAGGTAGAGAAATCCGGTGCATCTATGCCATGCTCCAATCTCTCCCAATACAATGTCAACATTCATCCATAAAATAAATTTGCCTAAGCTGACTCGTATATATGCCTGAGTTTTAACACAGGCAGAAGTTTCGCCTCGATTTCTCAGAAGTTGTGCGTCTTTTTTTTTTTTTTTCCCCCCACACACTAGAACTCCTCTGAATCGTCTTTGCAGCTGAAGCTAACCTGAGAAAGTCCAGTGCGGTGTTGGAAAGGATTTGTTGCCAAATGTATATCCAAAGGCACATCTTACATCAAAAGGAGACCGGATTCTTAATTAAACCGATAGAATACAGCAGCAGTGACAGCTCTGTGGCGCGTTGGCTCACTAAAACTTAACAGCCACTAAACTTTTTTCTGAGTAATGATTAATGCATCCAATTTCTGTGATCTGTACTGAGCGTAGCATCATGGGTAATTAAACGATGGTCTACAGAGCACTGACTGCTCTCATAAAGTGACAAGGCCATAATTATCCTGAAGCCTGGTTACCCTCTGACTCAGATACTAATTATGTATCAATAACCGAGATGAATACGTAACAGAATTAAACCCCAAAACAAGGGAAGCTGTACAAACACCTTGCAGCAATAATATTGCGGTCAATAAGATCAAGTCTGTAATTAAAGCTTCACCAAGATTCTTTGCTCTAATCTACTAATTTATGTGAGAAATTTCACAGGTCCATAAAGTGAGACATGCAAAAGCAACAAATGGAGACACTGTCTTCAAACATATTTACATCATCAAAAATAAGAGATTTAATTAACCAAAAAGATAAAATTATGCCAGAAGGCATCCGTCTAGCTTAGTATCATGCTGCATATTATCTGTCATAACAGAAAAAGGAAAAAAAAAAAAACAAAAACAACCTGTCACACTTGCGTGCACCTGCATTGTGTATATAAAAGAGAATTACTCCCTGAAGATTCAACACAGTGTTCTCACGTAACGTCTCTGTGACCTGGAATATAGCTTCTCCGGTAAATACAATAAAACCCTCTAGGAGACTAGGGAGGTGCTGTGAGGGACCATTTATACTTTGCCATCGATTCATACACAGGCACCATTTTCAAACCAGCAATCCAACCCTGCAACCCCCTACACTCGCGTACGATGCAGAGAGGCCTCTGCGGGATAGTGAGAGTCTAAAAAAAAAAAAAAAAAAAAAATCATACTATAGGAGGGGAATATTGATGCTTCTTTAACTACCTTTTAAATCAAGCCTGTTATTTTTATTATTGTTGTCCCACCTCAAGATAAATAGGGTAATAAAAACAGATGTCCGCCCCAGTCTCGCTGACATTTTAGGGAGTCCTTTTGGAGTAGTAAAGATGCCTGCGTGATGGATGTCGGAGCTCCGTAGACAATGGCAGGACATGCAAGTGAAGAATGCTTATGGATGTAGAGGCAGATAAGGCAAGGAATAGAGAGAACATGGTTAATGCATATGTGAGTGAGGGAAGGGGGCGAAGGTGGGCAACATCAGTCAGGAGCAGACGGGGGAACAGGAAATGGAGAAAAACAAGAGCGCGATGACAGAAAAAGAGAGTGACATGCAGAAACGGTCCGTCAGCGAGAAAAGCCCGGGACAGGCTAGAACAGGAGATATACATCCAGGGAGCGGTAGAATAGACAGTCACAGCAGCAGCCGTCAACCGGAGAAGACATAAAAACTCAGCACGCTGACACACTCTCCTCGCTGGCTCTTGTTCTTCTGTGTTTTCAGTACACGGGTCTGTGCAGAAGTTCCCCAGAGGCAAGTCTGCGCTTCAGCTCCTTCCAGAGCAGCTCCCTCTCCTTCTGGGCACCCTTCATGAAGCCTCTGTTCTCCTGGGCTCTCCGGGACAGGTAGGGCATCACCTCATCAACCGGCCCATAGGGGACATACTTATAGACAGGGAAGCCCGCCTGACCTGGAGAGGAGGAGGATTGGGATGGAGTGAAACAAAAGACAAAAAGGCCTCTGTTGAGCACAACTGGTGAGGAGTATAAACAAAGATAAATCAGTTTATTTGTCTATTCATCTGCGAATATCCTTCCCAAGGCTTTCACTGAAGACGGTAAAATGGAATTTATGATTGCCTGCTTGTGATATCAGGTCCTCTAATATCAAAGAAAAACATTGTTTTCGAAAAGCCTAGGTAAGACTTCAGAGAGCAACTGGACGTCATTTCCATTTCCTCAGCTTTCCTCGCTGAGTGAGACACACAAATGAGGCAGGTTTCGGCATAAGCACGGACTCCTTCAGTTTTATGTGTTTGGATTAGAAGAGCTGCTGTTGTCTCATACTATGTGATTGCTCTGCTAGTGTTTATTCTTTGCCCTTTCTTTTTCTTTTTTTTTAAACAAATTCACAATTACTTTACTAAGGCATCAAAACATGACAACGAAATGAGAAACAAGACCCCAAATCCCAGCAAATCGAAAAAACTAAATAATGAAAACTGAACCGGCTGCACGATTAATCCAAGTACAATAGAAATCAATTCATTTATTTATTTATTTTGAAAACGTTAAATGTGTCACAACATTGACGGGGAGCGTTGTCGCAGCATGCGTTGTTCCTGCTTCAAATCATATTCTCCAGTCATGCTTGTTTGGTACAAACCGTTGGAACAATTTTTTAATCCAATTGAAATGTTCTGCTCCAACAAGCAGTTAGGTTGCACACTATGTGTCTTTGTCTCATTTCCTGTCTCTCGACATGAAAATACAGCCAAACAAGAATTTACTCCCATGAAGAAACTCCAACGCTAAATCGTGACTCGCATTGCAATGGTGGCATCTACCACTGGTGCCGCCGAAAAGTCAGGCATAATAGCCAACAGACAAAACAATGAGGATCCGCAGCCCCGTCGGCTTCATCGTTTCACGCTCTGACTGCTCCAGCCCTTTGAGAGGACAACAAAGAAGCACACGTGTCTGCTCACTTCAATACCGGTCAAGGCTGTTTCAACTTCAGCCTCGTATTGACAGATAACCGCCTGCTGCTGCTGCTGCGCCGTCTGTCTTTGAATGACAAAGTGGCCGGAGCCGGCTGCAGCAGTTCAGTCAGACAGCTCGTTGATAACCGAGGCGTCTCGGCTCCTGCGTCACGCTATCGGCCTCAGACTGACGTGAACTGCATTCGGTCCGCGTGGTCTGCGGGGTGCCTGTGTCGTTCAGAGGCATTAGGCAGGAAAACACCGTGACCTCTGCAGTTATATCAACGGCCTTTTGTAGGGTCACTGTGTGCTTTGTGTGTCTGTGAATGTAAGCGTGGCGTTTCCTCACCCAATGGGAAGCTGATCTGGTCGCACATGCCCAGTAACTGGCCAAAGAACACCTTGTTGTCTGTGGGAGAGAGACCCAGCTCATTCATTCTGAATGAGAGGGAGAGAGAAAGAAAATAACTCAGTTTGTCCAGATCCAAAGCTGCAGACGGGAAAAAAAAAATCAATTGTGTTTTCAACGGTCCGCTTTGTTCGAAACTACCTCTGTAAGGTGTGTTTCACTGTGTCTTCATTATGAGAAGCAACCATCACGTTGGCTTTTCTGTTGAGCGCAATCTCATCCAGCACATGATCCAAACACCTACACAGTCAAAGACAGACAAATAAAAGCACACACATTTTTGTCCTTTAAGTAGAAAATACAGCAACTGATCTCGACTGAACTGCTAATAATCAAATTTAAACTGCATATGATGCCGCGCATTGCATTCAAAATGCAGCTTAGATTCTTCTCATTACACAAATATTTCTCATTAGCATGTGAGAGTCATTGTGTGGTGTAAATATGCCTTCACACAATTAAGACTAAAGCTATTTTCCATAAATCTAACTCAACCATTCTGCTCTGCTGTGTTTGGATGCATGTAAATTTCTACCATCTGCAAAGTTTTGAATCCCACTTCATGCTGTGCTGTATCAGCCAAACCTCGTGCCTTTCCTATGTTGATGTACGGCCTTTCTGTTTGTTTAGTGTGTGTGTGCAGTGCATATTGATCTCCCCAGTTTGATTTTTTTTTTTAGCTTGCCGTTGTCTAGTAATGTCAGTTCACCCCCCGAGCGAGATGGTTTCCGTAAGAGACACTGGAAGAACACAACAGGGCGGAAGCCTGCTGGCACAACATGATAACCCCACAAACTCCAACTGAAGGACCACTCCTCTAAATTTAAATCCCCCTGCTGTACCTAAGAGGCAGCCGGTTTAAACTTGACAAACAAATGGAAAAATTTGGAGAAGAGGAAGGTGGGGGGGGGGTTCTTTTCCTGTGGTGTGTTTGTGCAAGAAACTGTTGTAGCATGCAGTTATATTAATATGAGCTGACAACAAGAATATAAAATTTTGGCACTGAAAAAAAAGGGGGGGAATGTGACAGCAAAAAACAAAGCCAGAGCTGAAAAATGCAACTGACACTTTTTTTTTCAGTGCCAAGATAAGTTTTCCATTGGCATTGTTTCATGTTTCAGGTCAGGATATGTGTTTTCAAAGTCAAAATGTTATTTCCAACACCAGAATTTACTGTCACTTTTCCAGCCTCATGAATCAATTACTGAAGAAATTAGCAGTCAACTTGGCAAAAAAGGAAAAAAGGAAGAAACATCAGGTGTGGATTTGGACAGTTGTAGGAACTTAACAAGGCAGAGGGCAGACTTTTCTCCTACCTGTGGTACATCCTGTTGGTGGACTCATAATCGGGGTTAATAGGGTCCTCGTAGCCGCGCTCAGCAGCCCTCTCTCGCTCCTGATACATGTACGCCCCGCGCACTAGCTTGGCAGCGAAATGCCAGCCTTCGCGCCGCGACTGCTCCACGTCCACGGTCACGTTGTCGTAAGCCTCCTGCAGAGCAGAGACACACAAAGGTGGCACAAAATGCTTCATAGAGGGCTGAGCGAGGGATCGCATTTCCATTCAGACTAACTACTGTAGCTCTTACAGAGCCTAATGACGGTTCACATTATTCTCATTCTCATCATGTATCAGGCTTTCCATTGGCTGCAAGCCAACAGAGACAAAGTCAGAACGAGCCCATAACTTGGTGAGTGTCAATTAGTCAAACAGGATTGTGCTGACATCACTTTGTGCTTGTGTTTCTACATAAATTACTCTCATGGGGAGAAAAAAAGTAACACAATAAGGAGAACTTGCCTTGTTCTGGTGTGAGCGACCCTGTTATCATGAACTACGACAATTCATTGTGACAAAATGTTGAATGTGTGTTGTGTTATTTTATTACTTAATATGCGCTACTTGGGAAAAAAAAAAAAAAAAAAAAAGAGAGAGAGAGAGAGAGATAAAAATAAAGCAAAGTTGTTGCTGTAATAATCACGGAATCTGATCACCAACGTTTTGCAAAATGTCACAGCGGGAGCTTCGTAGGCAGCCCAGAACATCTGGTCCTTTTTTCTTCCAGCTGTGGGGTCGTACCTTTAGGTAGCACTGGTACGTGTTGAAGATGACAGGCGTCTCTCTGTTGTAGATCCTTTGCATTTCTAACGTCAGCCGGCTGATGGCTGGCTGGAAGTAGGTTTGCTCTGCATCCACCATCAGACGGACGCCGTTCTCCAGGGCATGCTGGGATATGAGAGAGCTCGTTAGTTCGGCATAATATCACCCAGCAGTGCTCGTTATTCTAAATCTTCATTCAAAAGTTCACTTAATGAAGCTCTGCTTCACTAAATAAATGTAAAAAGCGGTTCTGTCTTTCTTTTATATTACAGATAACATCCTGGCTAGCAGCCCTGTGATATCTAGAGGCCTCTGATGTAAATCCATAGTTAACAATAGATATGTTCTACTGATTACCTTGGCTAAGATGTCCATACGCTGTAGCACCCTGGCCAGTTGTTTCTCCTCCTCTTCAGTGAACCTCAGCAGCAGAGGCTCCAGCTCACCTTGCTGAGCACACAACCCAGGAGAGCACACGCCATGAGATGCTAATGAAGCTGCTATCACACAGCACAAAGCCTGTCAGTGTTTCTTATTATATCCAGCCCTCAGCTGTCTTTGGTCCAAGGTCAACAGAAACGTTGGAAGCTAACGTGATCAGATTTTTGTGGAAGTGAAATTAACCTGCGCCTTTCGTCAACCCAGAGCCGACATTAACCAATATCTATATTCATGCGACTGCACTCCTATCCATCATTCCGGTAGAAATCTGGTGCTGCTGACACTTTGAGTCTCCGGCCTGCTGTAAATTGTACGTATGAAATTTGGAAAGAGCAAATAGCAAGTCGTCCGCGGTCTCCCAGCGAGTTCGGGTCTTGAATCATATTCAAAGATTAGGGCTGTTTTGCAAACTGCATTTTTCATCTCAGTTATTGTCACTCTCTGTCAGTGTGTTATGCTATTAACCTTTACATTCGGGACAACCAGGAGGTCTGACGTCTTTGTTCTGCCGTCTATGAGGCTTCTCCAGTCGAGCATGTCAATGCATCTGTCAGGGCAGAGGACAGGCAGGTTTTACACCACTTCAGTGAATCTAAAATATTACCCACCATTTAGTGTAATATTTTTTTCCCCTTGTCACTCTCTAGCAATACACATCATTGAATGATGGACTGAAATAAAGCTGAAACAGAGAGATAAAATCTTAGAACTGTCATAATAGTTAAAGATATCGTGACTTAAAAGTATTGTTAATTCGATCTTTTAACATTTTTGTATTTATCTGATACGATTCTAACATCACCACAAACACATTTAAAAATCACAAGTAATCTTATTTTCAATAAATGATTTGTCTTCAAGCAGCAATGTTGTGCAGGCACTGTACAATGAACTGTGACATTGAATAAACGAAGAACAAATGCAATGAAATATGGATTTTTTATTTTCTGCATATTGGACGAATAGTGATGCTTCTGACATCGTTTCATGTTGTAATTAATCCAGTTTGTGAAGCGTGACCATTGCATTACACATTACAATCCGTTTGGACATGATACATTTTTATTTTCATAACTTTCCATTGGGTGAATTCTCTTCCAAATTGCTTTTAATATATTTAAATATTTACCCAAGTGCAACATCGACAACGCCTTAAAGATAGTTAATGGTTATTCAATATTGTTTGTGTATATTTTAATGTCTGCATTCTTTCTTACCCTGAAGTTTCTTGGTTCCTGCTAGCAAACCAGCCGTGAAAGTCGCCTCTTGCACCCAGTTTGGTCAGGAAATCCTTCAGATAAAAACATGTGAAGGACTGCACTGCTCGCAGTGTAGTAACGCCTGTAGCTGCAGCCACGTACTGTGTCTGTGATGTATCACTATAATTACACATCAGCTTAAAAAAATAAAAACATACCTGCAGTTGCCTCAGCTCCAGCCTCTGCTCTAAGGCTTCCAGGCCATCTTTCCCCTGCTGTGATGCCAGGAAGGTGAAAAATCGCTGCCATTTCACCAGGATCTCTGAGAATTTGAGCTTTTTTTTTTTAAAGCAAAAATTAAAGCACGGCTGTAAGACCATCACCTGACCTGTTTCACATAGAATTTATTCACACACTTAATGCCTTACCAGAAACTGAGGTCGTCCTAGAGCAGTCATTTTGATGGCAGAGAAGCCGTCCATTGAACTCCCACCTGCAGAGGCAAACACACAGAAATGCTAAATCCTGGATTGGATTACAGAGCCAGACCATCTTCATTAGTAGATGATTAGAAGCATGATGTTATTTCCAAATATCAAAGCATATGAGCCTGCACTGAGCTGCAACTAAAACAGACATATTTTTCAGTTGTATTATTGATGTGATTTAATTTCCATTTTCCTACCCGACGCTTTGATGCATTTGATGAAGGTTTCCATATGCTGGTCACATTTGGCCTCATCAGCATCAAAGTACGTACGGGCTCCGGTCACTCCCCCAGCGCAGTCCTCGAACTGTTTGTGCGCTCCGTATTTTTCCTCCATGCGGTCACTGCCTGAAGGTGAAAACAAAATTTGCATCTCTATTACTTCTAATTACATCATCTACTATACCCGCAAACAAGAACAAAAGGAATATAGCTTACCTTCGCTCACTTTGTCTGCAGCGGATAGACGTGAGCTACGGCAGAAGGGAAAGAATGCAAAGTGATAATAAAAGTTCATGCGCCCTGACTTTGGGAAATACTTCAAATAACTTCAGCAAAACATTTTCAAGACGTTTTTTTAGAGCTCAGTTTGGGACCTAGCATTCTTTCTGTGAACATCTTGGCCTTGTGGCAGTGGCATGCCAGAGGCTGACACTGTGTTTAGTGAACTGTCCCGCTGTCAGCCTGCTGACCCTACGGAGGGGGCAGATGTCGCTTCATTCCACACTTCGTGTACCCCCCGCCTCCCTCATCATAAGGCACTGGGGGACTCATGCTAGACGTAGCGGCTCAATGTGCAGATGACTGAACAGTAAGCACGCGGGACATCAGAGACGTCAGCAGGTTTTCGAGGCCGGGGAGGGAGAGTTGCCTTGTTGGCATTTGTAAGAAACTCTTATTGGAGAAAAGGGGGTGAAACTGACTGAAAATAAAATCTACTATCAGTCACATTTTATTGAGCGGCCCAGGCCCCTCTACCAGTGCTGTTCTTCACAATTATTCATTAACCATTCAGATATTTAAACAATGATTGAAGTTATATGTAAAATAAAAAAAGGCAACTAAAATCTCAGAGGAAAATATTGGTTGTGTTTCAAAATGCCAGAAACAGCATAAAAATTTGTCAAATCCAAACTTTAAAATTCACAGATGTAGTGAAGAGAATGTGGCTTAGTTTAATGCCCTCATTATGAAGCCAGGAATCACTTCTGTTTCTCATCTTCTGACTGACTAATGTTGTTGACAGATCGTTCGAGTGCCCATCAAATCCTGCCGTCTGAGATCAAGCTGACTTAATATACCTTGTCCTCCACCCTTACGGTTGGAAGAGTGCACGTTCGCCAAACAAAAGCTTTTTAGGCTGAGGTGTGATACCGCTTTTGATCTTTCCAAGCGGGCAACTCAGACAAAGTATATAAGCCAAGCTGTTGTGATACGATGTCGGGGAAAAATACCTACACAGATTTAAAGTACAACAAGGGTCAAAAAAGTCAGCGAAGGCCTTGGCTGGGAGTTTTATCACATTGCAGAATTTGATAACACCACAGTAATAGAGGATGTTCTGTCTGGCATAAGGTGACATTGCAGTTGGCTGCCACTCTGTCAACAGACGGATACTTAAATATACTGCCTCGCGGCTTTGTTTATTCGCTGCATCTGGCCTTTGTAGAAACAGAGCTGTTGAGCGTGATGTATAAGGTCAGTCTTCTCCGGATGACTGTTATCCTTATGTGAAATAAACCTGACAAGTGCATTTTTCTTTTTTTCACCCAATGAAACGGGCATCAGATGAATTATTGTTGGAAATTATTTTCACTGATTTTACTGGGAGCCAACTCCTAAATGGGCAAAAATGTCCTTTTTTCTTAAAAAAAATAAAAATAAAAATAAAAAATTGTAATATTTTGGGTTATGAAATGCCCTAATCACTCATAATGCATTAATTCCCCCGGCCAGCATAAAGCAGCACTGCTGCTGCTGCTGTCCATAAAGTCTGCACTGTCATCCAAGTTTATATCAGCTGACAGATCAGATAGTCGCTGCCTTGTGCTCTCCATGTGACAGGATTCCTAACAAGTCAGAAATTCTCTCCAGCCAGCCAATCCAGGACAAGGGGGCCAAGACCGAGCCAGCAAATCGTGTCGTCGATGCTGCTGTTAACTTCCAGGCTGTCATAAATAATGAATCTATTTTCAGCAACAAACAAGAGGGTATTGTTGAACTGTGGCATGCGTACTGTAATTCCTTCGTATATGTCTGAAACACTGACAACATGGAGTCAAAAGCTTCTCTTTTTTTTTTGGCTGTAATACGATAGTAAGCCAGTTTTTCTTACTCATGTTCTGAGTCCTCCTGGCTGATGTCCTCCTCCACGCTGTAGTCAAGAACCGAGCCGACGCCAAAGGCCCGATTCTTCTGGATCAACGGCCTGATGGCCTCGTGGTCTTCGCCGGCTACAAACTGACCATAAAATGTCATCTTCATGAACTGGCTGAAGGCTCTCTGGCCCAGGATCGTCTTACCGAGGTCCATTATCTAGACAGAGAGACAGAGAGAGGACATAACCACATAACCACTTTAGACAGACTTATTATGCGCCTAATAATCTGGATCAATTCTTCGGATATTTCTGGGGGGGGGGTTCTTCTCTAGGCGTGTTTTCAAAGCAACACATCTTCCGGACAGTTATTGAAAAAGACGACAGACAGACAGACAAGTTGATCTTTCATGAGGAAAGGAATTTAAATCATGTCGATTAACCTTCTGTTTTGCATCTGCTGTCTCCCGCTTGCCAAGTTTTTCATCAACTCCACGAAGGCCTCAGAGACGTAAACCTTCAGTTCAGCAAGGCCAAAGTCGACTATAATTCACTTAAAAGTGTCTTGTGCGTGATCGCCACATTAGCATTGCCCCACAGTAAAAGTTGGGTAAGTACTATTGTACAGCTGAGGCAACTTGGAAAAACAGAGTGTAACCTGAGAGGAGGTTGTTTCACTTCAGCCCGAGGCACAAACACACAACTGCAGGCTGTTCACAGTGTTTGACAAAGTATTGTGTCTCCGGTTCAGCCTTTGTTGGTGTTTGGAAGACAATTGCGTAAATGTTTTGACTGCATCTCCAGATGGGAGTTTTCACTTTCAGTCACAATTATTCTAAATGTATTACAAAAAAAAATGCTCCTGGTCAGGTCCACATGTAAACACACACAGACACACAATCTGTTCTGATGCTGCTGCACAATATATATATATATATATATATATTTTTACCTCTTTATTCTTATCAACCAGGATGTCAAAGGAGCAGAGTTTGAAAACCACCAAACTTCTGAGCAGCTCTAATGAGTCTTTGCTTTTATAAACCTCCCGGGTCTCCTCAAAGTCTACGGAGGTTCGGTGAGCTCCGGCGGAAGTGGACCGCAGTCTTCGGCTGGAGAGCAGCCATTTAAAGGGGATCCGTTCCGGCCCGGTACGCTTCAGGACCGGCGAGCTTTTGACGCAAAACATACCGGGCTGGAGGAGGAGTGGGAGGGGGAGGGGGGGGGGTCAGGCAGTAACACGGCCGGCTGTCGGTGCTGCCTCGGTGGGGTCACCGTGAAAATACTCCCGGAGAGCCAAACGGGCTCATTTCCCACGCTCTGATTGGCGGATCCGCTGTGACGTCTGTTAACGTCACTATCCCCCCCCCGTCTCACCTGTACAGGTACACGCCCACTTTTAGACTGACAGGTTGTTTTTTTTTTTGTTCTTTTGTTTTTTTTAACTGTTCAATTAAAAAACAACAACAAATTATTAACTTTTTTTTTTTTACTTACTTCGGCTGTCGTGTCCTTCTGAGACTCAGAGGGGGAAAAAAAAAACTTTTTATTTTGACTTTTTGGGGATAAACTAAGTGGTAAAAAAAACCAAAAAAAATGTTAAACTTTAATAAAATTTTATAACAAACGCAACAGGACGTCACTGATGTCAAACATAAAACATTTAAACATGCAGAGAGGAAATCTGCATGTTTGAATGTTTTATCACCGTGTCCAGAAGTATTAGAGGAATCAGGCAAAAACTGATGTCCTCTTCATCGGACAAAAAAGAATTGCAGAGTCTCAAGAGGATAAGAGACTGATTGGGTACTCAGTAACAGTCTGTCCAGATAGACTGATAGGTATGAAATTAGAGTCTGGATTTAATTTACACCTTTACAATGTGCCTCATAAGAGCACACTCTTCTATGCAAAGTATCCTCATAATTCCAATTATATTATCTTATGTGAGCATATAATAACATTTCAATCCTTGTTTTTACTTGGAGGAGTTTAATTTCTGTCTATTAGGAAATAGCTACGGCCAAATACTTGAATTCTTTGCCTCAGGTCCACAATTTCAAATCTCGCAAGAAAAAATATACCTCACCGCCATGGAAGGCTTTGAAAATGACACCTGATGATACACCACCCATGTAAGTCAGCCTCCTATTAGTCCTAACACGGCCACATTAGTGAGGAAAATGACTGAGCACTTTCAGTGTCAGTGTTTCAATACAAATGCTCTCATACATCGAGGACTCACAATTCACCCGTGCAGAAGGTTTAGACAACTTAAACACATGTCAGAAATAATAAATTCTCTCCCCCTTTTTCTCTCCAGTTGCAATTTCTGAAAAGATCCATCAACCAGGAGCATTTGCACTCTTCTCTGCTGGCTTGAATTGTGCGCTTCGTTGCCACTGTGTATCACAAAAACCAAAAAAAAAAAAAAAAAGTAGTGTAGTTGTAGTGGAGTAATGAATGACTTTATTTTGGACCCAAATCTCAGCAGTGCCCAAACAAAACCAACCACTGGAATGGAGTTTGGGCACGGCTGTGCAACAACTTGCTGAAAAGGGTGTTGCATTGGTCGTAATTAGTCCTAAAATCAAAATTTAAAGCCTCAAGCTGCAATGAATGGGCCCCCTCACCTGAGTGCAACTCAGACCTCCACCTGGGCTTTCCCAAATCCACTCGCATTAAATCTTTAAAGTTTCTCTGGGGGTGCCAGCTTACCCTGCCCACTACGCGGCGCCGCCGAGCATCCACCAGTTATATGTCAAGTTGTAGTGTACAAAGTGGAGAGCACAGAGATAAATATTGTGTAAATCGGATGACGTCTGCGTTATCCGGCTGACTTCCTCTGTCCACTAGGTGGCGCTCTGACTGCTACTCAGCAGCAGGTACAATGGCGGAAACTGATTTTGATCATCTTGATGAAAACTCCCGACTCCCCGCTGAAGATGTGCATCTAGCAATGATACACAACAGTTTTCGTTTGTCTGCATATATTTTGATCGAGGCGGCTCAATTTTCTTGAGGTTGTTTTTTTTTTTTTTTTTTAAGATGGCGTCATTGAGCCATTTTTTGATGTCATTTCCGCAACCTATATAATATTTAAATGTCACGCAGTACTGATGCGCTTCCTGATTTTTGGGGTGAAGTGGTGTAGTAATAACAATTATAGTGCAGATGTAATATGTCTCTGGTACTGTCGACTGCCAATAAAGAAGATCCAGATTTTTCTCCTGGCTCTCTCCTGCAGCTGTCAGTAATGAGGAGGCCTTGGAGCTGCATTTAAATAATTTAATCCAGGAGGCGCCATTTGCCAAAATCACTTTGTTCCTGTTAACAGATGGGGGAGCCATTGTTTCATATCTAGTTGTTGCACCCTTGCCCCCTTTCCAAAACACTCACACACACACACACACACACACACACACACACACACACACACACACACACACACACACACACACACACAAGAAAAAGCACTCACTTTGGTCATCCATTAAATGAAGATTATGTTAAATTAGTGTTTATGAATTGGTTACTCTTCTTCAAATCACGACCTCTCCACAAATCCATAATAATTCAGACACTTCATTTTGGTCATTTTTATTCCACATGAGTGCAATTCTTAATTCTTAATTCTTAATTAAATATCTTATTTGTCTCCATTAACTTCCTGTTTGTTAAAATGAAAAATAGGCCACACACATACTTTTTTTCCCCCTTCAAACCAAGGCCATTGAAGCAGACCCCGTTGCGCACAGCCGTATGTAAATTTGGTGGCGCACACATGGCGCGCAAAGCCAAAGATAGAGTAACAAATCAGGAATTTCCCTCCTGCCACTCCTGAGAGCGAAACACAGGACTCAAAGTTGGGGATTAAGCGCCACTCTGTCAGAGAGGACAAAGCCAAAGGCACTTCATTCACCTCAATACCGTTTTGAGTTGTTGTTTTTTTTTTTTGTTTTTTTGGAGGGGGGGTTAGTTCGAGATTCTCATCAATCCACAGGTTTCCGGACGCGTTGAGGACATTGCAGTGGAAAACAGAAGAGTCATTATGAGTCCGGATCCATCGCGTTTTGCGGGATGTCTTCTTTCACAAACTTTGATGGATTAAACGGAGAACAAGGCTGATGAAGAAAAGTGCCATTGCTGACTTTTTGTTTTTGTGATTGCGGGATTTCTGTCGCTGGCTGCTGAGTCTCTCTCCATGGCGTAGGAGGTGGCGAGACTTTTCTGTTTCTTTTATCATCTTTGTTGTTGTTATTATTCTTAAACACCTCAAACACCAGAAAGGATTTTCTAAATACAATCTGGATTATGTGAATGTGTGGAAGAGGAAACCTAAAGAGAAGAGCCTCCGTCAGAAGTCGTGGAGGAGCGAAACGCGGAGTGAAAACGGCGTCCAGAAGGATGCTGCTGCTTCCACAATGGAAGTGAAGAACTCTTTTGCTGTCGTTGCGGTGGTTTGTCTCTTCTTCTGCTCCGCTTTCAGCCAAGATCTCAATCCCAAAGGCAGGAATGTATGCAAAACACCTGGGTAAGCATCGCTGCAGAGGGCTGTTGGGCTGGATTTTACTGTCTGCAAAGGCAGTTTGTTTTTTGTTTTTCTACTTTTTAAAGTTTCCTTGAACCATTTCGACCTCTCTCTGTCTCATTTCTGTCTGCAAAATAAAGAGAGGAGAGTTGGAAGTGCACTGAAAATAAGTATCACCTCTCTCCTCAAAGTGCTTTTCAATTTGTTTGGGGGGGGGAATTGTTTTTATTTTTTATTTTATTTTATTATTTTTTTTAAAGCTGACAAAGAAATATACAGCATCATAAAACAGACTTTTTTTCTGCAGTGTTGACTGTGCAGGAATAAGGTTTCTTTGAAGTGGGTCAAAAAACTTGTAGTGAAGTCAACCAACTCTTTATTTTTATTTTTCTCATTTTTCCACATACTCTTGGTATATATCTCCGATATATATATATATACTTTCACTTTGACCTCATTCCCTCCTGAATATAACATGTTCATTGTATAGCAGGAGGAGGAGTCCATTGAAGAAAGCAGCCATACAGATGTGTACATCTGGAGCAGATGGCTGGTTTGTTGCTCTTTAGGGGGCGCTCTTGTTGACCTTCACAGCATTCGTGGCACAGTTTGGTAACCACACTGTGGCTGAAGTTTAGAAAGGGAACAAAATTTCAGCTATCGGCTGATAGTGTAAAAAAAAAAAAAAAAAAAAAAAAAAAAATCAGGCGTGGGAAAAATAATCATAGTGTTTCAAAGCATTTCTCAGTGACCTCTAGGAAAATGGCTGAGCTTCTGCGAACAACATCCAAGTCCACAATTGCTGACTGCAGCATCCAAGCTCGCTCGACAGAAACTGTGGTAGGCAAGAAGCAGCAAATGTACAGTAGAGATCCTCTTTCAGTGAGCTGTAACAGATACGTGTGATAAGAAATCACCTGCTTACAGTTTGTTGAAGTTCTTCTTGTTTTCTGTAACACAACTGGGCCTTCTTTGCAGATTTTGGGACAGATGAGCATGACAATTAAAAAAAAAAAAAAATAAATCCTGTGCAGTGAAAAGTTCTGGAGCAAAAACCCAAAATAGCTTATCACAAAAGCCACACATTTTCACACAGTCAGAATGAAATGCAAAGTAATCAAGAGCTGCTGCTCAAAGGTTGCAAGTTGTGTTGTCAGCTCATAAATTTTTCTGTGCTTCATAAGGCAACATATTGCTGTTTACCCCCCCCCCAAAAAAAGCACTTCGTTTTTTTTGCTTTGTCAAGTTTTCAGAGTGAGATATATATATATATATAGTCCTGGTGCCCATTGCTCAACAAGTTTGACACTTTGCCCTCCTTCCAGTATTCAACATTCATTGCAGTGAACTCTCCACTCACCGCTCACTTGTTTTCCCCATTATCCCTTTTATGTTTTTATTTTTTCTAGCTGGAACTGAAATGAATCGAGGGAAGTAATTCAGCATTTATCATCGCTCGTCAGTTTTTCCAGTGCGTGTCTAGAGCATTGCAAAATCAGCTGGTGTAGCAGGAATGGCTTTACAAACATACTGATGATGCCTTCAACGCCAATTGTTTTCCAGAGTTGTGTTTTTTGTAAAAACTGTCCGGGAACAAAAAATAAAAAGAAGCTCTCAGCCAAATGTGCAGAAAAATCAGTGAAAGGCCGGCGAGTTTTTAGGCACATTCTTTATGTAATAATGGAAGGCAAACAGGTTTGCAGCTTTCGCTCCTCAACGTTACATTAAAGCCAGAAAAAAGTGAATGTAATCTGTCTCCGTCACGGATTGGCTGCGTGCTAAAGGTCAACAAGGGTCAATTCCATACATTTTATCTGGACTCTGTCAAAGTTAGCAGCACCGCCACAGCTACCAAAAGTTAAATATGTGGTAAGGGGCTTATTCATTCCTTCATGAGTGACAGCATGCCGGGGTTCGGCCTGTTTTATCTACCACACGTCTATTTTAGGATGAAAAGCAGCACTGCTCCTCGCTCACGGGCTGAAAGTAAACTGCCGTCTTCAAACGCTCTAGGGGAAGCTGACGTGTTGCAGGGGCCCCGCAGAGGTCACAGGCGTGGGAGGAAGAAGAGACGCATCCGTCCTTTCCTGACAGGCTGAAAACGTGGCTGCAATTTTTTTTTTTTTTTCTTCTGAATATTCATACCTCTCCCTTTGTATTCCCTGAAGGTTGGGGAAACCTACAGAATCCAATAAACTACACATTCAGGGGTTAAGGGGCCTTCTGAGTACTATATAGAGTTGGATGGGAATGACCCATATTCAGGAAGTCATGCAACCATGTGCTCAGCATATGCGTCGTGTTCGGTCCAAAGCATACATTGGCAGATTTCAACATCAGCCACATCAAAAAGAAAGTTCCAGATCAAAGGGGACGTTGTTTCCACTTGTTTTTCAGTTTGGTGCCTTTTCTTTCCCCTCTCATTTCCACTCTCGACTTCTGTTCCAGGTCATCGGGATCGGTGTGCTGCGGTGGATGGGGGCAGCTAGGGGATGAATGCCTGACGCGTATGTATCACAAACAGCCCCGACAGTCACACAGCTCGCTGTACAATGCAGTTGAATAATGTGGCTTATTCTTGTTCGCCCAAGCTCTCTGTGAAGGCAACTTCACCTGCAAGGAGAACGAGGTGTGTGTCAGGCCGAATGAATGTCGCTGTCGCCATGGATACTTTGGAGCTAGCTGTGACACTAGTAAGAAATACTTTTCGCAATTATTATTCTTTTTTTCGTTTCCCTCTTAACTATCGTGTTAAAAGGTCAAATTCTTTTAGCTTCTGGAAATTTCACTGAACCAAAGTATAAGTGGCGTTTGCAGGGTGGTAATGTTGGTAATGAAACTGCCTGGAGCAGGAAGTTGAAGGAGAACATGAAACTTTCCATTAATATTCACGGTGCCTAGAGGATCAGTCTGATGAATTTGGTGATCCTGTACTTTTTCTAGCACCACCAGCAGCTTCGGGTTTTGTGTGACTAACTCAAACTCACACTTCTTCAGTAGATGTCAGTTCAAATGTGGTAAACACATTGATTGGGATTTTGTCTTCTGGAACCAGCTTGTCTCCTAGTCTGCGTCTTACAGACATTGTCATTCTGTCTTCTTCCTCTTTTAAAGGGTATCGAACAAGTTAGAAGTCTTTTCCTGACTACGTTACTGTTTTGACAGAGTGCCCTGCCCAGTTCTGGGGCCCTGACTGCAAGGGGAAATGTAACTGTTACCCCAACGGCCAGTGCGATGACCTGACCGGCGAGTGCACCTGCAACCACAACCGCTGGGGGCCGAACTGCGAGAACGCATGCTTGTGCCAAAAGGGAAAATGTGATCAAGAGACGGGCAAATGCACATGCCATCCCGGCGCCTGGGGTCCCCAGTGCAACAACAACTGCTACTGCAGCATCAACTCCGTCTGCGATGCCATGACGGGCCGTTGCCAGTGCAACCCTGGCTGGACGGGAAGGAACTGCGCTATCCAGTGCAACTGCAACAATTCACCATGCGACCAGTTCACGGGGCGCTGTCAGTGCCGAGAGAGGCTGTGGGGCCCGCGGTGTGAGCGATACTGCCAGTGCATCCACGGGAAATGCAACCAGGCCGACGGCTCGTGTACCTGCACGCCAGGCTACCGTGGGAAGTTCTGCAGGGAACCGTGTCCTGCTGGATTCTATGGACAGAACTGCAGGAACAGGTGGGGGCGGGACGGGGGACTTGGCACAGCAAATGTACCATTTCAAAAACACAGGAAACATGCAGTTTTACAGATGCCTAATGTTCAGTTCCCTTCTCTGATCCATATTATGGTGCGGCTTTGTGGTTTTGATAGGAAATAAGATTTGATATATGCTGCAGCAGATAACCCTAAAAATATTTGAACATGTTACTTAATGGAGCAAGAAAAAAGCAAGTTATAGGATTTGGTATTCACATTATCCCGTAATCATCAGCCAACATGTAAAAGCAATTCAGGCTGAGTGCTTTACCTTCCGTGGACTGACCCGCTTTCACATGTAGTTGATATGGAGAAAAAGAAAAAAAAAAAAAAGGGCTCAGATTTGTTTATCTTCCTCTTTAAATGATCATTAGAACAAAAATTTAAGGCATGCAAATACAGATGGCTTTCATCATGTATCAGATCCTCTAACAGGTTCAGCACATTTGGACGAGATTTGCGGGAGGAAGATAAGTGAGAGTTTGTTTTTTTTTTTCACTTCTTCTTCTTTCTTTGGTGGCAGATGTGGGCACTGCAAAGGCCAGCAGCCCTGTAAGGTAACAGAGGGGCGCTGCATCACCTGTGACAGAGGCTGGAACGGGACACGGTGCGATCAGCTTTGCTCCAAGGGCTTCTTCGGCGAAAACTGCCAGGAAGTCTGTCCCACCTGTAAGGACGGTCACCACTGCGACCCCATCCATGGCAAGTGCTCGCACTGCAACCCCGGCTGGATTGGGGACAGGTAGGAAAAAAACTGTAAAAGGAATTTCTATAAAGCAGTGGCATTTTTCTGTTTGGTCACCCCCCCCCCCCTTTTGGTTTGTCCCTTTGTAGTTTATCATTTCGAACATCAAAAAAGATAATGGGAGTGCCTTTAACTAGTAGCATTTCTCACATTGTGATAATGACCGTGAGTCATTTGTGTTACTTTGTAAAAGTCTGTAATCATTGCATTCCCCGTGTTGTGCGTCACAGGTGCGAGGTGCGCTGCCCCAACGGAACGTATGGCGAAAACTGTGAGAACAACTGCAGTCACTGTTTTAACGGCATCTGTCACGTTGTCACCGGAGAGTGTCTGTGTGACCCGGGCTTTTATGGCACCTAGTAAGTCATGAGACGCCTCATAGCAAAAAAACTAAATAGTGGAAAGAATTGATGCCTTTCATATTGAATTTGTCACACACTTACATCTCTTGGGAAATGCAGGAGTGAGTTTGTGTTTCTTCGAGGCATGTTTTTACAGATAGTGATAAAGCACAGTCTGGGAATAGAAAAGTTAAATTCCTATAAACCTCTATCACGTAATAAAAAATGCTTGGGTTTCCCCCCCCCCCTCGCTCCGTGTCCCATTTTGCACATCTGTCACTTGGAATGGACATTAAACAGATGTTGTTTTTGTCTCCTCTCTGTACTCAAGCTGCAATATGACCTGTCAACCTGGCCAGTACGGAGTGAACTGCAACCAAACCTGCTCTTGCCATGACAAGAACTGTGATCCTGTGTCTGGTGCCTGCTATCTTCGTAAGAAAAATCTTTGTTTCCTGTCATGAGTAACCCGAAGCTGTGTGGTTGTGATGTTTTTAGGGGGGTTTCTGTGAACATGAGTGTCTTTCTCAGCAGTTTAACTTTTCCAAAGCAAAGAAGATTTTTTTTTTATTTATTTATTTATTTATTTTTTTACTCCCATACGGCACAAACAGAAATAGTTTGAACGCTTTTCAACAGTTTGTCCTAAAAGCCCAACGCTACTTGTACTGGCCGTGTATGAAATGTCTAATAGTTGGCTGTGTACACTTGAGTGCCAACAAGCACATCTATTCAGGTCAGTGTGTGTCTGAAGTGGGAGAGTTATAACGTAGCGGGGCTCTTGATAGTGTTTCCAGACCCAGACCAGTGTCCTTTTTATGGCTGTGTTTGTTGGCTTTGTTCCTGTCCAGCTAGAGCGAGAGAGGAAGGAAGAAGAAAAAAGAGAAGGGGGGTGGAGAAAAGGCAAGAGCAAAAGAAAACTTGGAACGAAGACAGAGAAAAGAGGAAGACGTGAAGGTTGGAGGCAGGCAGAGGGAATATCAATGTAGCAGGGATTCTGGCCCGGAACTTGATGGGCAGGGATATTATCTGACCTTGTCACTTTCACCTTAAACCAGCAATAACAACATGCCCTGCCCAGCCTGCCCCCGCAATCCATCTCAGCCTCACGTGATAGCATCCCCCTCACACCTTAACTGATGGCTTGCCTCTCCATCGGCGTCGTTTCTCCTCGCGAGTGCCGAATGTTGTTCTTACTTATGCAATACGGCACTTATCATCTTTGGGGTGTATCCCACTTGAAGAGGGAGGGGAGTTAATAAATCATGGTGTTTCGGTGAGGGTTGGGTAGTTAAGAGGGGGTGGGGTGGGGTGACAGGGAAGTTGCTTGCAGGAAATCAGCAATGAAAGGGTAAGTGGGCCTACGTCTTGAGGGAGATAAGATTAATAGTGAATTATTTGTGGTGAATTTCAGTCGGTTGCAATCTCATTTGCTCCGAGATGCTTCACGTCAGTTCAGCTGATGAAAATCAATTATTAACGCAGCACCACGCTCTGTCTTTATTACCCGAGCTAACGATCACATCAATAAAAATTATGCACAGTGAGTTTAACCCCATAGTCAAGTCATTGTGAATGTGGATTTGTAGTAAATCATCATGATTTTATACATGCCGGGGTTTTGGGTGTTAGTGATGACGGAGAGAGAGGTTTGTTGAAACTGGCACTCAGAGCTTCCCCCGCGTCCATGTGGCACACCCAGAACTTTCTGCATCTCGTCTTTCAGAGCCCAACCAGCGGATGGGTGTGATTGCGGCTGGAACCCTGGTGTCCTTTTTACTGATTGTCCTCCTCTCACTGCTGTGCTGCTGCTGCCTGTGTCGCCACAAAGACGACCACAAGTGAGTGACAGATAGGTATCTTTGGCTCCGTAGGCCTCCTTGACCCGGGTCGGGAGCTCGGGATCCTTGTTGAAGCTTTGGACAGGTTATAAAAAGTAACGGAAAATATTTTTTTTTCTGCTTTTCCCTCTCAGGTACCAGTTTGTTTAAATGGGTAGATGTATTTTAAGTACTTTTATGTATTGACATTGCTGTGCAAGTAGCAATGTGAGCAGCCAGAGAGCCCTCAAAGGAGGCACACGGCCAGGTTTAATATGCCTCTTTTGAATGATTCATTTGGATTTCCATGGCGTCATCCCTTTTCAATCCTAACCAAGACAACTCTACCAACAGCAAAAAAGCCAAGCGGATCCTGTGTGGACGATTCAGCAGAATCAGCACTAAACTTCCACGTATTCCACTGAGGCGACAGAAACTGCCCAAAGTAGTCGGTAAGCCCCAGAACTCTTCTCTCATATCCCACCACACTGCTGCAGGAAGCTGGTAGAGTTTACGTAATCTGTTTCTCCAGTTCTTGTACAACACGGCCTGCCAAAGTGGCGGAGCGGAGTGGAGTTAGGAAGGCCACATCGTTTCCAGCTTAAAAATTGATTAAGCTTTTCACATTTTGATAAAACAGTGAAGAACTGATTTCGATTGGTTCTTTTAAATGTCTTCACTAAAAACACAGCAGACACAGTGACAGCAATGAGTGGCAGTCAGAGGGAGCTTTTTACTTCAGCCCTACCTCAGTCTGCCTCTTCTATGATGAATAGGGTTGAAAAGTGTATGGTGGCTGCCAGGCGAGTGTGGGGTTTCATTTGAGAGGAATGCGCTGGTTTTGGAGCCCCTTATTATTCTTGGCACCCTCAAATGCCATGTGTTCATATTATTACAACCCTATACTGGGTTTTTTTCTTCCCATTTTCTTTGCTCATTTCCATCGACTTTTCTCGGGCTGACGCGGAGGCTGTGTTATTAAAAGACGGCCGGTGGCTGTCGGGGGGAGAGGGGGTTGAGTGACGCGCTATCAAAGGCCGCTCTGTTTGGGTGGACGCTTCGGTTCTGCTCTCTCCGTGCGGACGTCTCGTGGTGTGAGACAGATCTGTCTGTGACCCCCCTTCAGACGGAGGAGATATGCTGATCTTTTAAAAGATGATTGCTTTGGTTCAGGGTTCGTATGGTGACACTACATCCAACGTTATGAACAGTAAAATCTGTTTCCATACTGTGCAGATTTCATTTCCAATATTTTAAAGACATGGAATTATTTGTGTTCCAGTCTAAGAGCCGTTATTGTGCAAAGTATTTTTTGTTATTTAAGAAACACTGACAGAATATAGGGAGGACATTTACTGTTGGTTAATTGTTACAGGTATTTTCTCACCAAAGTCAGCTTTCCAATTAATTTGCTGCTTTTGTTATTGTATCATTTTAAACGGAGAATCCTCCGACTGATCAGACAACACATGAAGTCCAAAAGGACTGAACTGCACTTCTAGACTAATTGATCGGTTGGTGCTGCAGAGCTTGCTGGTTTTAATGTGCGTCAGTACAAAACATTGCAACGTGAACCTTTAAAAGCGGTTTGTTGTCTGCGTTGGTGGTGTGGAAGCAGTTAAAACATGATGACCCGGTTTCTTGTCTTTGTGTGAGCAGCACGTGTCTCCTCAGTGTTCCAGCTGATTATTTAACCAAGAATCTGTCTCCAGTTTTTCTCAGTCCAAAATGCAGCACTGGGACAGAGTTGCCTTTGTCACGGCAGTGTGTTTGTTTCTAAAAAGCCTGACCACGTGAAGCAGTGTGCCAGAGGCGCAGCATCATCTGTGTCAGAGGCATTCACACCGTTTACCATCTTACTTACTTAAGTTTCAGGAAACAAAGATGTTGACCAGTTAGACTGAAGAACAGGACTCTATTCCCTTTAATCCATTATGGTCGTTCAACGTCTGTCTTCTCCTATCTCATTTGTCCTGTCCAAATTCTTGCTACTCTGCTTTCTGTTGGGCTTCCCACACAAGCTTTTTGTACCAACACCAAGACAGTTTAACTCTTACACACACACACACACATTCCTGAGGGGGCCCAGAAGGGCTGGAAACAGGAAGTGGTCAATTTACCCCAGCCCGTGTCAGAACTGTGATTTATCCACACCAGGGTCAGTGGCAACAGATGTGGCAAGACAAAATGAAAGAGGAAGGTGGGGGAAGGAGGGCAGGAAGACAACATTTGCTACGCCGTTAGCATTGCTAGCTTCAGAGAAGCCAGCCACACGAGCACACTGTCACCTATTCCCCTCTTGGCAAAACCACAGCTGTTTGCTTGTAGTTTGGCATTCCATCCGAGGATATTTACTCCACGCCCTGCAGATCATTCCTCGCATCCTCTGGGTCCAAATGCTTCCCCATGAGTGAGTGCTGAGTGCAGCACCACCTGATTTTTTTCATCTTCATTTATTCTGAGTTGTAAATGCGTTTGCAGGAGCACAGTCAGCCTCACTTTCATGCATTTGTGAGCTGACTAATGAAAAAGGGCAGCAAAAAAAGATGTTTATGATCAGCGTCTGGTCTCGAAGGCTCAGAGGAGGTCATGTTGGATGTGCAGTGGATTCGTCTAAACTGTTTAGACTTGTTTAGACATGCGATCCACACTCCAACGTGGGCTATTTCAGGCTGAAACATATTGATTCTTATTATTACTGGCAGATAATATTCCCATTCTGTGCCCAGATTTCCACAGCTGGGCCAGACAAACTAGCAGATTTCTGATTCCAGCCTCAGCTCTCAAGCCTCCAGACATCCACTGCCCCAGGTCTGTACACCGAACCGGCCTCCTCCCCCCGTCGAGCAACTGTGGCGGTGGTGGAGCTCTGCAGCTGGGACGTGTCAATAATGCTCTGTTGTGCGTCGGCCCTCACGCGGGGAGGGATCACAGTGGCATCCAGTCTGCAGAACAATCTGCCCCGCTAGGCCCGCAGTCTGGAGGGAGCAGCCTTCAAGGGCAGCAGTTGTTCATCACAGCATACAACTAAAGCTGCAAAATGCCCATGTGTTTGCCTGTTGACTAACTTCACTGAAGTCTCTGCATAAGTTGGCTGCTCTACATTCCTCAGTCTCTGCGTGTCTGCCTGCTGCTGCACAGCAGTGACCCTGCAAGGGCAGAAGTGCAGATAGAGCACATACTCTACTTCACTCCGGTCAGCCGCACCTCCTGATAAATATTTTACTGTCAAATGTTATATAACGTATGTTGTTGTCATCTACAGTGTTATAAATCTTCAGGGTTGATTTGAATTACATGAGAACAGCGATAATGACTACTTTGTGTAGCTATTGTGTATTAGTCAGAAAATCTAACATTAGCTAACATCAACAAATCTAAGGAGAGCAGGTTTATAGCTGTATGGCAAACAGGACATCCTTAAATAATCACGTAGACGGCTGAACTCGGATGGAAATATCCCCTGCAGACATATCCCACACTCTTGTTATTTCAGACTTTTTACAGAGACATCAAACTCAGCACTTACCCAAAGTTGTAGGTCAGAGGTTGACATTATTTGTTGGGGATAAATCAATTTAAGGCACAGTGTTTTAGATCAGTGTAGTAATACAGATGGACCTAATTAACCTCATAATTATTTCTCAGTATGTCAGCGAGACTTTGGAGCAGACCCTCCATATGACGTAGTAGCCTCCAGCTAAATGTGTGATCTAGAAAACTGGATAATACTCTGCAGCATGAAAAACTGAAAAAGAAAGAAAAAAGATCGGGTCCTTGAAAATTACTTCGCACAAATACGCTTCACATGGAGGATCGCTAACCCCCTTCTGATTTGACCATGACTAAATCCCGACGGAAAGTCGCACGAAGGACGGACGAGGGAAGAAAGAGAGTGAACACCAGGTTGGTTTGAGAATGAGAAATAAATCAGATCCATGCAGTTCACACGCTGTGGTGCGAAGACCGTCTGAACAAATCATCCGCTGAAGCTATTTGTGTTTGGTTGTTAATGAGCTCAAGATTCTCTTGTTTCGTGACATTTTAAAAGTGCATTTATATAACAGCTAGGTGCAGCAAGGATCCAAGCGAAGCTGCATGAAATCGGATATAACCGCGAAGACACAGAGAAAGCACAGTTTTTCATAAGAGAGGGGCTCTACATGTCATCAGGTCTGGAAAAACCCTGCAGTATATCCTTTAAAGTGTCTCGTCCTTTTAACAACAACGTAGGAGCCAGGATTTGTTCCTGGCCGGGGTACAGTTCAGGGATTCCTTGCACGGAGGGTTTATCTGAGGTCTAAACAAACGGATGGGCCCATGTGTCATCGGGCATGTAAACAGGAGCATCTGATGTGGTCGATCATGTCGAGTCAACGCCCAGCACAGTTTACGCCAAAACAGTTCATGCCAGATGGGAAGATCGGCCGCAAGTATCCCTCAGAAACCACAGCTGTCTTCAGACTGAAGGGTCAGCAGAAAGCTGCAGCGTCTGAAGGGAAGGAAGGACAGAGAGAAACATGATTTGACCTACATATCACTGTGGAAGATGATGAAAGAATCCAACTGTGGCTAACATGGAAATACACAAGAAAAATCCACAACACGGCATGTCATTAACAAAGCAATCCTGATTTTATAGACTTCTCCCAGTCGTTGTGCTAAACCAGGTTAATCTCATCGCTGTTTATAAAGCGAGCAGTTTGGTACTCTGACAGTTTGAATAAAACTCCCAAAAATATGGATAAAAAAAAAAAGAAAAGAGAAAAATCTCAGAGACTGAGATTTTCTTTTAC
This sequence comes from Echeneis naucrates, assembly GCF_900963305.1. Taxonomy (NCBI): domain Eukaryota; kingdom Metazoa; phylum Chordata; class Actinopteri; order Carangiformes; family Echeneidae; genus Echeneis; species Echeneis naucrates. The sequence goes on along the minus strand of NC_042519.1, from coordinate 21,385,488 downwards.
ACACTTTTGCTTCAGAATGATAAATTATAGCTCCCATGCTCAGTCATTTATCTCTTCATTCATAAATGATGAATGATTTAATGAGTGAGTATTTATGCCTCGGGATCTTTCTGTTGTTACTACTTGGTCTTAGTTCCCCGGGTCACGTGGAGCTGTTGACCCGCAATGAACAACTCACGTTTACTCTCCGCGTTGCGTTACTTTTTAGCATTAGCATAGAAAATACTGAATAGCTCATTTAAAAAAAAAAAAAAAAAAAACCTCCAAGAATGTTTTGGTGTCTATCCTGCATGCAAAACCAATAAAAGCCAGATCTTTTTTTTTTTTTTCTGCAGACTCACTTAAATCAACGCTTTCTATGACTCTGCTGCAGTTGTGAGAGTGAGTGAGAACAGACTGTTGTTCTTGTAACATGGTACAATATCCTCTGGCTGACCTTTAGGCTTCTGCGTTTGTTTTCTGTTCTCAGTAGCCCACCACGACCCAGAGAACACCTTCAACTGCAGCTTCATCGAGCCCCCATCGGTGGCCGAGGAGCCCTCCCCTTCTTCCTGGTCGTCCCAGGAGTCCTTCTCTTCCTTTGAGAGCGGAGACGAGGGACCAGTATACTGTGTGCCCCATGAAGGTGAGTCATTGTGAGAATAAATAAACTGTTTGGTTATCTAGAATGACGCACATAAATCCATAATTTGGTTTTGCCATTTGGCAGCCTTCACACGCACACACACACACACACACACACACACACACACTGATGGAGAGGTTTTTGAAGGAGTCAAGATCTCCTCTGTACACTCCAGTGACTCGCTCACTTCTGTAAACCTCATTACGGAGATAGGTGGTCCTTATCACTTACCATCTAGATCCAGGTTTTGCCCCAAGAACAAGGGGAGTATAAACAGGAAATGGAAAAGTCCAGTCAGCATGTGGCACAAATCCAAACAGTGACTAAGAGTTTCAAGCTTGATAGAACCCAAACTTGTAGGTCTGACAGAGCAAGTCAAGATTTGTTTTTAGGGCTTTTTCTTTCTTTCAGTTTTTTTTTTTTTTTTTTTTTTTTTTTCATTTGTGTCTGACTGATGTATTTTTAGTGATCTCTTAGTAGCTTGATTTAGTTCTCATTCTCCCCATGAATGTTTGAAGGGATTTGAAACAATTGGTTCTGGCTAAAAAGCCTCAGGCACAAAATGATTACAGTAAACATCATGAAGGGGTCTTGAATTAGAGTTGTGCTGATAGGATCGTTTGCAGTGGAGTTGCTCCAGTTCTCAAGTATGCATACACAAACCGACAAATGAAGCGGTACAGATATCACTCTTGGTGTGAGTGCTTTTTGTGGCGAGAAGAAAATAGTGTTGCCTTGCATAGAAACCGATGAAATGTTCCCATTTGAAAGTCACAGATGTAACACATTTGTTAGAATTTGATGCGGTCAGTTTTCAATAATATAATTGCTCAAATTCAGAAATAACAAATCTGAGCAATACAACCTGTGTAGAACGCAACACTCGATATCCTGAGAAAAGTAGGAAATATGAAGGTAGAAATAATTAAACTATTCTTTTTTTTTTTGTATTACATTGTGTAATATTTGTGAGTCATTGAACGTCAGCAACACAAGCGGTGGCAATTGTTTTGAAAGTCATCATGAGCTAGTGGTCGTACTACCAGTGGTTGGCAAATGGCTGCCCGCAGGCCAAAACTGCTCCGCCAGACTATTTTAACACAGTACCACTTGTATTTTTTGTGTTGTTGTTTTGTTTTTTGTTTTTTTTGCACCAATGCTTTAGTTCCAAAGGTTCTGTTGCTGGTTTGACATGAAAAAAGAAGGAGATACAAGTAGAGCAAATCAGTCAAATTGATTTGTCCTTGAGCCACAGCAGCATGTGAACAGGGGGAAAAAAAGCTAATTATGTCTGCATTATGTTGTTCTGGTCCTCCACCTGATGGATCACCAAAAAACTGAGCTTGCCACACCTGTATAGGCTATAGCACAGAACTGATTTGTGGATTAAAGTTTACATTGTCAGCAGAGACATGTTACCTCTGCTGTCATAACTTCACTGGAAATTTTGATGTATTCTTTTTTATACGTTGAAATGAACTAATTTTGGCGACGGGAGAAACAACCCTTGACTAACGCCTGTTGATCTGCCCATCACCCACAGAATCTGTGAACGAAAGTAAAGAGCGCAGCCCGAGCCCAGCGACAGAGAAGCCAGAAGCTGTCCTCAATGAGGAGGATGCAGGGGAGTACACCTCCCTGAAAGACACCAGCGTCTCAAAATCAGAAGGTAGCGAGCAGCCCGTGCTCAAGACTTCAGACAGCGAAGGCTCCACCAGCGGCTCAGAGTCCACCACTGCAGCTCTGTATGCCCGCATCGCCCGCCTCTCCAAACAGTCCAAGGACGACGACAGTAGCGGCAAGGATGGCGACAGCACTCCGACACCGGAGGCCAAGCGCAATGGTAAACCACCGCCTTCGCCTGGCAAACCCAAACCACGCCCACCGGACCCATCCACCAAGCCCAAGATATCGTGGATACATGGAAACACCACGGGGGCTCCACAGCCAGAGCAGCAAGGCCAGGGGGGGATGAAGGCGCTGACGGTGCCAAAGGAGAAAAAGAGGAGTTCAAGCGATGGCTCAGCCAAGAGTGAGGAGCGGCAGAAGATGAAGGAGAGGTACCACGAGAAGCAGAAGAAGCAGGAGGCTAAGGAGGCGGACGCCAATGGCTCTCCCAGCAAACACAAACCTCTGCGAGGTAAGAAGTCTGGGGACGCTTCCAGTCCCAGTCACATGGAGCACATTAACGGCGTTGTTCAGAACGCCCTGAAGAAGATTAGTAACTTCCACAGCTCCGAGAAGAAGAACGCTGATAGTCCAAAGGAGACCCCCAAGGAACCGCCTAAGAGCCCTAAGGTCATCCATCCTCATATGAACTCTGAGGCTGCCACGCTGCTCGCTGCTCAGCTGAAGGAGAAAACCCAGAGCATCAACCGAAACGAAGGGACAGGCCTGACGAAGACCAACGGTCTCTCCACGCCCAAGGGGAACCGGGAGAAGCCCACACCTCCGCAAAAGGCCAAGAGGACCCCATCCAGTGGGTTGAGCGGGCAGGGCTCCACCAAGCCCCTGCTGCCCACCTCAAGCACCCTCCAAAAAATGATGGTGCCCATCACTACCGACCTCGGGACCCCCGAAGGCAAGAGCCCGGAGAAGCAGGACTTGAACGGCTCAAGGTCAGGGAACCCAACGCTGGATCCAACGCCAAAGAAGACTCCAATAAAAAAGCCACCGAGGAAGAAAGGCAAGGAGGGTACTTTGGATACATCTGAAAGTAAAACCCCCCAACCAAAGACGGCCATCATGCCACCGCAGGTAGTGAAATAAGTGGTTTTAAAAGACAAATGTTCCGATGCATTTCAAAAAGACCAATATGGATTTGTTTGTGAACCACATAGCTTTTCAATCAAGGAATTGAAACATTTCCCAGTGTGAGTTTGCTGTGACTCCAGGACCAGCCAAGAGTGAGAAATGCCTTTTAAATCAAGGGCATATTGGTGAGTTGTATGATAATGACCTCTATACATCATTGTATTACATTTCAAGAATTCTTTTTGTTTTTTTGTGTAACAACTAACCCTATGTATCAATCACACACCACACCCTGTGGCGAAGCCGGACACAGCTGTGAGAACAGTGGCGCTCGTAGACATAATCTGTAGTTGATTCATCTCTCTTCCTCTGCAGCACGTCCACCACTATATTTATATATGGGTTGCTTTCGAGTTAGCATAACTGCAATTTGCTAAACAGGTGTCAAGGGAAATAATAGCGTTTTTTTTTTTCCGTACGCTCTCCACAGGCACTGAAGGTACTAAAAAAAAAAAAAATCAACCAAATTCAGATCCTTTGAGGATTGCAAGCTATTTGTTTTGTTTTGGGTTTTTTTTTCGTTTGTTTGTTGGTTTGTTTTTCACGCTTCAGTCGACCAACTGGCGCAGACACAGTTGGATTTAAGCGAGATCTTCATTTTTAATTTCAAAGCTATTCTTCGCAGATGAGGTTGCACTTGTTGCTACCAGATTTCAGGTTTCAGGTTGTAGCCTGATGTTAGTAATTAATAAGGTCTTCTCTATGCAGCTGAATTTGATCCCCCAGAAGTATACATGCTATGCTACATTACATACATACAACAGCGTCCCCTCCTGAGCTCTTCCATGGAGTGAAAGTCTCAGTCCTCTTTCGGTCAACTCTGTCATGACACGGTTTGTTGAAGCCCGAACAATCTTTCTTTGGTGTTTCCGCGAAAAAAAAAAAAAAAAAAACTCTTTCATACCTCTGCTAACACCAAATCACCAGAATGTGCTCTTACTGTACGTTTTATTCAGTCAGCTAAACCACTAAACCCAAAATGAAACTCCAAGCTATTCAATGTCCTGAATTTATGTCACGCTTATAAATCACTTTAAACTCGCTCTGTTCCTCCGCATTACAGCAACATCTTCAGTTTGCCTCTGCTGCATTTTAAAAGAACATACAGCGGGACAAAATCATCCTGTAAATCCAACGCTAAAGATGGTTTTGACCATTAGGAGAGCGCTCCGCAGATCAGATTACAGGACGATGCTGCCATGTGTCTTTATTTGCTCTTTTAGTTTAGCAGAGAAACCAGGCCAATATCATTTCACATGAATTTGTTTATGCCATGGGGGGTATGGCATGAGAAGAAAAAAAAAAAAGTTTTCTTGTGAAAGATGTTTTACCCCCTAAGGAACGTATTATCCTAAGCTAGTAGATCCATGCTGAACAAGGTGCTTCCGTTTCATTGCTATTCATATGACCGTGCCTGGAGTCTCACAATGTGCCTCAACTGTGGATCAGTTTAAGCCAAAGGAGCTATATATTCGCCTAAATGTTGTCGTCAACTTTTATTTCAAGTGTTTGCCCAAAAATACGTTGACCAAAGAAGAAGGTGGGGATGGCGGTAGTGGGCGGGGCGGCCAGGATACGGGAACTGGGCAAATTTATTTCGTCGAGACGACAAAGCTTTTCTCTCAGTAGCTATTTTGAAAGTAGCACTTAGCGATCTGATGATAACAGGTGAAGGCGTACGCAGAGTTATTGGTATGCTTTGGGCTGAACCGCAAATTTGGACACTTGTCTAGTTTTTCTGTGTTTTCATCAAGGTACACCACGTTTTGTTTTGTTTTTTTTTCACCATTATTTCTACTTGTATACATTGTGTACTTTTTATTATCTTTGTAAGCTGTGCTTATATGACCTTTTTAGTTTTCTGTTTTCTTTGGTGTCAGTGAACTGGCTCTCATGTTTAATTTGCTTTTTTTGTGTGTGTATGTGTGTGTGTGTTTTGGTTTTTTTGTTTGGCGCTGAAACAAACCAACAGTATGAGTACTTTCCGCCTGTAAAGTTTACATTGGCTTTGTAATTGTCCTCTGTTGATGTTATTGTTTGTGTAACACTTAACTGCATGACGCAGAGTGTAATTATATGGCATTAATAGCTGCACAGGAAATCTGTAATCTTCTTTTCATGTTCCTTCCAGTTGTTTTTGTTGCCTCCCATAGCTCATTCAGAAAGGATTGTACAATACTACCATGATACCACTGTTGAAACAGTTGCATATACTTAAAATCCTAAAATTGTGTAATTACGAAGTGGCAATTTTTATCTGACTGGCCCGTGCCTTATTTTTATTGGCTTACAGTGCATATTTTTGTAAAGAGGGGCCTGAAAAGCTACAAAAACTTTATCAATCGTAGGCGTAAGGTATATTTTGTCTTCTGTGGTTTATTTGTCGCAACTTTTGTATGGTCATTAAATCCGTGTTTCCTCATTTACTTCTTTGGAATAAATAAAAAAAAAGCAATGCAAGTAGCTCTAGTCAAATTATAATGTAAAAATCAGTCGACTAGTTCACGGAGATGCCATCCGATCTCTGGTGGTCGTAACTTCCCCCCGGGCCGGACCGCAGTGTGCCATCAACTGGAAAAACAATAAGGTGAAAGGGGGAACGTTGAGTAAGACACCATACCGTATAAATCTGCAGCTAAATTCATTCAACTGTTGATTGATATTTGACCCTTTTCCTGTGACTTGGAGCTACTGGGAGTCCTACAGAGCGCTTCAGTGGCAGCGGCTCTTCAAAGAGCCCAGGGGAACCAGGGGACTGTTGATTTGGCTCCTTCAGGACAGGGAGAGGTGGGGGGGGGGGGACAAGAGCTCCTTTCATAGAGGAGAAACATTGGAAACTTTGTGCTAAGGAGCTAATCACGCGCCGTATATGCGTCCTTTCTGCCGGGGATGTAAGCCGGACTGGGCCACAAGGCAAAGAGGGAGGACGAATGGATGGACGGACGGGTCATGTGATGGGTTGGAACCAGGAGACGAAGCAGCATCATTTGGGATTCTTCTCTTTGGCCACGGTGTTGTATGTGTATAATGAATGCATACATGTCTGATAAACTGTTGAGTTGGGCCTTGTTGTGCGTCTAAAAGCTTCAGTCTGGTTTGGATTCCACTTTACAGACTCAAAACCTACTTTGATGAAGCCTAAAAGATTTTGACCTGACTTTTTTTTTTGCTTTTTTAGGCTCCAATCATTCCCCACCCCCTTTTTTTTTTTTTTTTTACCGTGACAATGGCTTGAAGTGATGATTCATTGGCAGGATGGAGAGGAATGTTGACACAAGTGCCTCCGTCTGCCCGTCCTCTGCTCGCAGATGGAGCGGATTCTCAGCCGAGCACACCGACACATGTTCTCTGGCTTTTCATCCTTGACATGTTGTGGGAAAGTCAGAACTCAGAAATGCGTGTTACGTGTCACCGCGGCCTAGCATTTGGACGTGAACTGTGTGCGACTTGCTCTGGATTTCTGCTGCTCTTGAATGGATGTGAATCGGATTTGGAAGATGATTGTGCATGATTATGGGACTTGGCCTTTTTCACATCCCCCCTCCGCAGTTAGCGTAGAATAATGTTTTGCTCATTTTATTGACTTGGCCGTCGAAGGCTGACGTGTGAAATATAAATTCTATCTGGCGTTGCAGCACCAAAGAAGCACAAAGGGGTGACTATCAGGATAGCGTATGAAGTGTGGTCAAACAGTCAGGGTTAGGAGTGTGGGAAGGGGGGTTCAGTGACATGTCGGCTGCCAGTCTAAACACGACTTGGAGCTGGGACCCGGTCGGTCTGCCAAATCCATAGAAACAGCAAGGCTTTAAAACTCGGGCCCAATGAGTCAGCCAAAAGCCCTGGACTCAGAAAATCTATTCCAGTCCATGTGTTTCCACGGCAACGGGAACAGATTGGAACCACATCTGGTAGCCATTTCAGTCCCTGCAAGGAGAGGAAGAAAGAAATTTATGAGTGGGGGAAAAAGACAAATATTTTCTGCAATGCAAAGCAGAAAGAAAGTGGAGTCAGGTTTCACTTAAAAGGGGGAGAAAATATTAATTCTACCACGGACAGAGTGGAGAGCAGCCTTTTCAATGCCCATGTTGGGTTCAGGATAACGGATTAAACTTCCCTCCATATGAGTTGTTCCGATGAAAGAAGCATTCAGTGCAAATCAGCTTCTATCTGCATGTTTTCAGGACGACGTTAAACATGTGGTCAAAAAAAAAAAAAAAAACTTTCTGTAACTTTTTCATGACTGTTGATGAAACGAACTTCCCGAAACGCCTCAAAGTGACAGTGTATGATGTTTTCTTTCTTTTTGCTCTGGTGCTCAAACAGATCCGCAGCTCGTCGCAGCACGATTTCCTAAAATGCAGTTATTTCCCAGGCCGATTGGTTGCATCAGACGCGGCCGGGGGAGATTTTGACAATGCTGTTTTCATCTGTTATCCGCGTCGACGCGCTGTCTGCGAGAAACGCCGTCTAATTGCAGTCCTCCTTACACGTTAAATGTTGTTTCTCAGCCCTGTGGAAATGCAGTAACTATGAAATGAGATTTACTGGAAATGGAGCTGGTGCTTTTCTCGAGCCAAAACCACCAAGAACTGAGGTCAGTGCGCAAACCAGAAGAAAGGGGGAGAGGCGGGGGGTGCCAGCATCAAATGTGTGTTTATAGATTTCCAGTGACATCTACGCACTCCGCGATTTAAGACTGTCATTATGAGAGAGACCCAAAAATTCCCTCGCAAAGGCACTGGGACTAAAAACGGGCCGCTCCTAATGCGCAAATTAAGCGCAGCGGCACAACAAGCCGACCTCCCAAATAGATGCTCAGACAAGCTGGCAAAGCGCTGAAAGTAGGTCAGAACCGAGGAGCTGGAGGGGAAGACACGGATAAACTTATCAGTGTCGCACTTCAGTCAGCTGTTTACTTCATTTGATCCCACTTTACTGCACCTCCGCTGCGGGTTTGGGACGCAGAGCCTCACTGCGCCTCGGCTGTCATTTTGACCCCCCCCCCTAAAAAAAAAAAATAATAATAATAATAAATGTGGGAATAGCCAAGAAAATGTAATTACACCACAGTCGCTCTCTCTATCCAGATGGGGATTTTTTTTAACCCCCCTCCTCCTCCCTTTCTCTCACATGGACGGGTGTGCAAACAGTTGTCTGGGACTTCAAATTGCCCTGAATTTTTCCCCCTTTGTCAGCATAAATCAATGGAACGAGTGTATTAGAGGAGAAGATTCGGATGGTTAATAGGAAGCAGATTACTCAGATGCTCATTCTCCTCCTCCCTCTCTCTCTCTCTCTCTCTTTCTCCCCTCTTCTTTCTTTTTAACACTTGTGTTTTTTCCTTTTTCGAGCCTATTTTTCCTTCTCCCTCCTTCATCCCTCTCTTCCGTCCTTTATTCCCTCACACGCCCATCCATCCGCTATCTGTGCAGGAAAGTGGGACTTCAGACTTCGTAATGTGGCTCGAGGTTTCAGCTTTCACATAATTCCACAGGCTGACCGAGAGTCTTTTTTTTTTTCTTCTTCTTCTTCTTCTTCTTCTTCTTGGTCTTCCTCCTTTACTTGCTGCTCACTCTGTAACCTGGAGCAGCAGAGAAACGGCGAGCTGCTGCATTACTCCAAATATTAGGACGGAAAATGATCACAAGACCTGAATGTGTCTGCCCGAGGAAAATGAGGAGATGGTTTATATTTTTCGTGTGCTGAACACCGACTGTTCCCACAATCAGATGTGTCTGTGATCCAGATACTGTAGCTTCGGGGCGACTTTGCTGCTTGAGATGTAAACTTACACATTTTTATTATTATAATATTTTTTTTATTGCCAAAGTTACAGAAACACATGTTGATGCAGAATCCGCCTGAAGGAACATTTCCTTGTTTTTCAGACTAAATCAGATTTCCTTTACCACATCTTTGTGACTCAGGCTGGGTCAGGGTTATTCACACCCTTTTTCTTATTTGGTTAGACACACTTTGATAACAACCAAGAAAAATAAAATGCGGTTTGGGGCAGAGAAGTGGCATTGATTTGTGTATGGATGGCAGGATATGCTAACTGCGTGTGCGGTGCAGTGCAGCTGCATGTGAAGTGATGTGTTGGCTGTATATTTACCGTCACTGCGGCCGTGTGCTGGTGTGTACATGACCCTCACAGCCCTGTTCTCCTGCACGGGACAACACTGGAGCCATTATGGGGAGCCATGTGTTTCTGATTACCCAGGCGCAGATTAGAGGGAGGGGAGCAGCGGTGGTTGCTGCCTGCCTGCACTCCACCCCGGCACCCCCCTCCCCCCAATCTCAGCTCTTCTGATGTGGCCAGAAACTGGACATCCATCAGCCCTAATCCTTACACCGGTCCAACCCCCCCCCTACCCACCCACCTTCTCCCACCTCCATGCCTAACCCTAACCCCACCATGATGTCACCACCTGGCCCGTCCATCACCTTGTCCTGCTTTCCATTTAAATATGTAAACACTGAAATCTTTGGCTCTGAGATTATTCCTGCTTGACCTAGATATGCACCCTCATGGCTAAATTGTAAAATTGTGGTCTGTATGTATGTGAGACTGCAAAAGACGAGTGTGTTGTTTGTTGTTGCTTCAGACATATGATATTTATTTGACCTCCGTGGGGAAATTCTCTTTTGATTTGCCTCCTCAAGAGAGGTCAGAGGTCAGGGTCAGCTACACCGCAGCATCCCAAAGGGCGTGAAGAATCAGTGATCGGATCACGGCGGCTTCAGTGGGATGTTCGACCTCCGCAAGCCCGAAGCTCAGACTGTTAGCCTGAAGGGTTGCTAAAAGTTAAAATATGTGACTTTAAAATGAAAGCCATCAAAAGTCCGGGACAGAGAATTTCGAGTTTGACCGACAGCAGATGAATGTTTTGTTGCTTGTTTTGATCTTTTTTCAGGTGGTCGCTATCATCGCTAATGCAGCCAGCTTTTCATTATCCTTTCTAATGAGCCAGATGGCGTTTAGCAACAACACTGTAAAAGCTTTGTCCCTTCAACCCTGCGGATGCAAATTGCATCAAAACTAATCTTTCATGAAGAGAATGCTCACATGTCCCCGAACCTAACAGGGAGAGTCAGAGAGGAGCAGAAAAAACTCATCTGGTCTGAGATCCAACAAGTTCAGTTCAGGCTGAGCCACTATAGTCTCTTTTTTCTTATTTCAATCCCTCGCAGAATGAAGTTTATCACCATTTCAGGTTGGATTACTGCGATAGTGAGTAAGTACAAACTGATGCCATGGTGTGAAATTCACTAAGGCATGAAGAGCTGGAAGAAACGTTTAAATGCTTAAAGGAATAGCTCTTGTGCTGAGGGTTAGAAGATTGCTACCAGTTTCAGCCAACAGCCAGTTTTCTTAGCACAGGCACTGTGTGACTAACACAAGCAGATGAAATAAAGCGAACAAAGTCAAATTGGCAGGACTTTTACTCCACATTTATGTAACTGACTCTCAGTCTCATGATGAGTGTCTCATCAACTTCTCAAATTTAGCAGGAGTTGCATAATATACCACAGAGAGCAGTCAAACTTTTACTTTGGTTTTAAGAGTTTTAAAATGAGTCCTGAGCCGCCATTAACGTTTAGTCCAGACCACAAGGGCCCTGGTTTTAGTTTGACCTGTGGCCCCTTTGCTAGATTATCTGCAAATCGTGATGAAAGTATCTGAGTCAGCTGATTGAAATGCAGCCTATTTCACTCAAATCTGACTTTTAATAGTTATCTGGCTCTGAATCTGTAAAGTAAATGACAACAGCCACGAACGTCAAAAAAATGTATCCACCTCCAGAAAGAGTTACATATAAACTACACAAACAGATAGATTGTACAGCAAATTCTGCCTCAGCAGGTTGTCGTCCCAGCAGTCCCCTATCACCTTCACCACTAACACAACAAAGCCACCGTAAACAAGGCAGCGTCATCATCTGTGCCTGTGCAACACAGATCCTCTGCCGAAGCCAGCAGCGTCGCACGGCATCCTGTGGCCTCCTTATGTGGGGAAAATTGGAGCCGCTCATTTTAGGTCGAAGGTTCAAGCTCACCGCAATCTCAATCAAACTCAGTGATGGTCTGGTTTACCCCATGCACAGAAAAATGCTCCCAAATACAGTCACATTAAGTCAAAGATCCGTCTCAGTCCAGCTCCCCTGTTTGTCCAAAAGCTGTTTTATTTTTGACAAAACAGCATCACGAGGAATAAATTCTGCTAAATCAATGGGTGACTAATTTGAAGTTAATTTAGATACGTGTTCGCGGACAATTATTTAAATGCAAATAAAAGCACCAGAATCAGCTTTTTCTTTCTGGAGGAAATAATATTTGCACCTCGAAGCTGAACCCACACAAGGCCACGTCCGCACACGGTACAGTGTACAGTGAAGCGCGCTCATTAGCATTTAGCTGTTAATGAATGAAGCCCTCTGCGTGGCCTTCACCTCCCTCAGCGCTGCCTCTCTGCTTTATGAGCAGACAGGAGCACAGCAGGCAGAGAGGCAACAGGCTCCCCCACCCCTAGGTGCCCCGAGGCTCCAGACAGAAAAACACACACATAAAGACAACTGCTCCTTCTAAAACGCATATTTTTATTCATCACTCCTGCTACTCCATAAATCTACACATATCCACATTATAAGGCGCAGAGAAGTAAACTTGACCGGGCGCATCAGCAAAGAGCAGATACACAAACCAATACACTGCTGACTGGTAAGGGCAGCATCCGGTGTTTTGGTGAGATAGGATGTGTACACGTTCACACACACGTGTGTGTGTGTCTTTATAACCGTCTGTCCGAAGGAGGTAAGATAACGGTGAGGCGTTTCAGCGTTTGATCATTTGCCAGCTGAAAGTGTTGTAATTTGCTTAAAAAAATTAATTAATTAATTAAAAAGAAAGCAAGAAACTCAAATGGAAAAACTTCCTCAGTACAAATTTAGTGTTTTCATCATCTGCTCGTCTGCTCCGTAGCCTTCTGGTTATAAATGATAGCATTTTCCCCTTTGTCAGCAGAATAATAATAACAGCGTTCCCCTTTTTTGGCAGCCACCATGTGATGTAAGCTGAAACATGCTGATTGTGAACACATATGGTATGCATCCACACATATAGACTGAGGAGTCGCCCCACCCCCACTGCTCATTATGGTTTCATCCCATCAACTCTCCTCTTTCTTTAACTCAGCTATAAAAGTTGTTTTTGGTTTATTTTCAGATCTAGCGTGGCCCAGCAATGCAAGTCACACAAAACAACAACAACAACAGCAACAAAAAAAAAAAAGAACTAAAAGATGCAAACTTTAAAACTCCAACGACAGAAACGTACAGGCCCCGCAGATTTACGACGGCCGCGGAGGGGGAGGAAACCCTGTTAAAACAGGGGGACGGTTTAACTGCCATTTGACACACAATCTGAAACGGTGGAGCGCCGGGCCCGGAGCTGCAGAGTCCTGTGTCTGGAAAAGATAGAGATGAGGAGATGGTTTTTTGCTGCAGCATTCCAGGCAAGAATGGTTTATTTTTGTTGGAAACATAATTGTCTGTGGCTAGGATTTGGAAGTACATCTTACCCGCCAAACTGCCAGGAAGTGTACATGTGGGCGTCACCGCCCCCTCGTGGTGACCTAATGTACATGACACATTGGAGTTGGGTAAACTTGGAGGGGAGAGACGTTTCTCGCTCTCTCTCGCAGGGTGTTAACACAGTACAAATGTGCTGTGCTGTCACAAGGTCTGATTTCATATACAGCGACACAATGAAATTAAACTTTGCCTCCCATGCAACTACAGCAATGTGATAAATAAACACAGCATAGAAAACAATAAAGTGAGAAGAAAATACACTGGAGGCTTTTCGTGTAGTTTGACTGTCGACTGGTCTGTGCAACTTCTGCAGGATGTAAAGAAGACAGCGGTGAAAACTGTTGAGTGAAGTGAGAGTCAGCTGAATATAAATCAGGCCAGTCCGCAGAGCCTGCATTAAGAAACTTTTTCACGTCACAACGAAGCCATGTCTCGAACCCCGGCCTACCAAGACCTACCATCCAAAGCTTACGTGGTTTGGCTCCTCGTAGTGCTGAGTTTAAATCTGCATCATCATGCAGAGACTCAAAGGCTCTGCTCTGACTGGCTCGTCCACCTGTTACAGTTTGTATAAAATGTGTGCTAAAATTTCTGATTGGATCATTTGATTGAGGTAGTTGGATGGCTGGTAAATTACAAAGCTCACACGTGATTGGCTAGAGGCCTCTGTGTCCACTTGTGATTGGACTGGATGGGAATGAACTGCCGAAGCTTAAGGATGGTGGGAGACTTCACAAGCGAGCTGTGGATTTTGTCTTCCTGTCCTAACTTTGGCTAAGCTCCGAATGTGACGTCTAGCGAGATGTTGATTTGTCCCCATGACATGTTGATGCTGATAGAAATGATGCCCTTTGTTAGCCGAAGCACAGATCAGAAACCATCCCCGAGACTGAAAACGGTTTTTAAATACTGTTTTCACACACAGCTAGTCCAGCAGGTTTGCAAATCAATTCAGGATCAGCTGAGTTTTGGCCATCAGCAGCTATGAGAGTGCGTCTGGCTCTGAGTGGCCATCAACCACCTGCAAGCTTAGTGCATGAGAAAAAGTGATAAGAGCACAGATGTTCAGTGGTTTCTGTGAACCGTCAATGACATCTGATGTTGGAAGAAACTATATACCATAAAGTCGGGGGCCCCTGAATTAAAAAAGCAAAAAAACAGCGGAACAGCAAAGACAACAGAGACAGAATCAGCCGTCTGCCTGCCGCAGTGGATTATTTGCTCAGCAACAATGGAGATTAAAAAGTGATTTCATAAAAGAAACTTTAGGAAAAGTCTGAACCAGGTGGACGCTGCCCCCCTCTGTGAATATCTCATGGTCTTGTCCATCCTGAGAAGCTATCCCAGTGGACCACAGGGTCACATTATTGTTGGCTTTAACTTTGACAAAAAGCACTCAAACGTACTAATCAGTCATAAAATGTGGACTTTCTTGGTGCTGACTCTCAGCGTCGCTGTCAGAGCGTCAGAGACGACCGACGGCACGGCAGATGAACAAAACCTCGTCATAGCCAGAGGAAAACTGGTGGTGAGTACCGACTCTAACCAACTGTACATCTTCATCAGGATTTCTTGCCATGCCTATAAAATGTTCGGGAGTTTGTGACACTGTTGCAAAGAAGAACTTTCAAATGCACTTTCAGTGTACAAACTTAGAACAGCAGGAAAGCGTAGATGCACGCAGCCAACCGATTGGGAAATGGGTAAGATGAGGGCCGAGCCACGTGCTGTCATGTCAGCATGTACTCTGCAGAGATATGAAACCTATTCTTGGCAATTTCGATGACTCACACACGGAACAAAGTGTGCACAATGCTTTTTGTAGTGCTGTTTTAACAACTCTGTGTTGTTGTCCCCACAGGCCCCCAGTGTGGTTGGATGAGGCATAAAGAAAATGCCCGAGCTTCATCATTTCCTCATGGAGCGGTGGGCTCTGTAGTATCCTTGTGCTCGTTTCATGTTCCTCAGGGTTTTTGGTGAGACGTGTCCTTTCCCAAAAAAACAAAAACAAAAACCCGCCACTGATTTTCTCATGACCTCCTTTATAGACAAAAACAATGTTCCTAGCAAATTGCCAAGTGCAGTGCCAGCTCTGCGGGCTTTGAGTTGTGTGATGTTGACTGAGTCTAAAAATAGCCAGGCAGATGGACGCACCGCCTCTACCTGTTGTTTCCCCCTTGATCCATTCTTTCCCTCCGCGTAGCCACAACTTGGAGTATGATTCATCGGAGGAGAAAAACCCACGGCTGATACTCTATAACGACAAGGACGAGGTTGTAAAGGTGAGATGCTGAGGTCAGGCATCGTCGGCCTCATGATGGGGCTTATCTCGGGAGTACAAGCGTGTCAAGGCAGATTCATGTGGGGAAGTTTTAAGACTGCTGTATCTGATAGCAGATCCTCTGTCAGATAGCAGCGCGTCACACAGACAGAGTGCTTGAAAGAGCGAGACAGGGTTACCAAAAAAATAAATAAAAAATGAAACTGGCAAGAAAGAAGGAGGGTAAGGAAGTGTATAAATGATGGTTTCTGACAGCTGAGTAATATTTTATACAGAAAAACAGGATACTTGGTATGAATTTGAACATTTTATGCTCTGAAATTACAGCTCTGTGTTTCCCAGAGACTTTTCTTTTCCGTCAGTGTAGGTGGAAAGTGAGGGACAATAAGCGGCTGCTCTCAAACCAACACTAATGAATTTTTCTATCTTCCTCTAAATGTGCAAACAGCTTGAAAAAGTCAACTGTTCCCGCACTTTGCTTCTTCTCTCAGTTCAATTTTTGCTGTTTTGTTTTGTTTACCTTTTATTTTCCCTTCATAAGTTTATGTGGGAGTTTGTTTTTTTTTGCTCTCCTTCAGGGTCTAATGTTTTCATTTATTGCTTCATAATGTGGGTGCTTCTTAAAAGCTGTAATTTGATTTTAAATAAAGAATTTTTCGAGGGGCTAGGCTATCGAATATAATAAATGAAAACAAATGTGCAGGAGGATAGTTCATGCCAGCTATGAGTAAACGAGGTTTCACAAAAATCCAAATTAGGGAGGATCAAATTAATATATCACAATGCACCAAATGTGAACCAGAGCATGTCATCTGTCTGCAGACATACACTCTACGCTGCATAACAGCTTGGAAGCATTTAACCATATGTCCAAATGCATGCGTGTGTGTGTGTGTGTGGGTGTGCGCGCCTCCCGACACGTCAGACTGTTCCCGTGAAGAAAATGAAGGCCGAAGAGATCAGCAGCCTGTTAGACTCACTGGGTTTCTACAAGAGGTCCCAGAAAGGGGAAGAGGTGCCAGAGGAGTTCCAGCATTTCCCCCTGCGCGCCCCGAGGGACGAGCTGTGACGACCCCTGGTGGCCGAGCTCTGCGCTGCACCCCCCCAGCTGCATTAATGACGTGTGGCGCCTCAAGGCCGGAGAAATCCTACAAGGCCAGGCACCACTCTGATGACCTGCTGCTGGGTGCTGCAAGCAGTGCTGTGTCATCCTGTTAATATGCTGAATTTGGATTAAAAAAAAAAAAATAGAGCATATCTTTGAATCTTTGTGTCGCTATAATCACCTGGAGCTGAGTATCATGGTGCAGACAAACAGACAACTGAAGTGAGTGGGTGGGGAAATAATGCGCCCGTGTAAAATTAGAAACGATTTTCTAAAATGAAGATTCATTGTTCTGGTATTCATTTTGGTCCACATTCCGTCTCCTGCGATTCTCAATGACTGTTAAATTAGATAAACAAATTAAACGAGCATCATAAATGGCCACTAATTGACTAACAAAGTGCCGTGCCGCAGTTTGAGTCTAATCCTCAGCCCGCCTCCTTCACAATAATCTGATTAGCAGTTGTGTCTGCCAACATGCATCTGTGTGTGTGTCCATTTGTGTCTCTGTGTGCCTGCCACTGTGCATTTGTGAGACTTAAGACAACAGGGATTAGGGCAGTGGACGCCAAGACACAAACAGTTTTGGACCGTTAGTTTGGCACAGCTATGGTCAGTAGCTCTACCCACAATGCCTGTGTTTTATTCGCCCGTTCCCGAGAACCTGCACGTGGGTCTGGCCTACATGGGGGGTTCGGTGTTCACCAACAACAGGACAGCTGACAGCGACTTCACCAGGGAGCAGGAGGACACGTTTGGTTAGTTAACCGTGGTTAGCTATAGCAGAGCACAATAATGATAACACAAGTCATTATGTGTAACTCGAACAAATTCTGATGTCGTCCATCTGACGGACCCTCTCTTTGCATCTTCACTGAACAATCTTCCTGCAACTGTTCTCACGTCACCTGTTGCTGCTTTAAAGAGTCGCACGTCTGATTCCCTGAACTCACCAGCAGCTTCACAAACGCTGCCTGGTGCCAACGAAACCTGCGATCGATCCTTTTGCTTGCATTGTGATGAAGTCACATCAGAGATGAATGCTGCTTTATTTGCTGCAAACTCTTGGAGTGCTTAGTGGGAAGGAACTGGACTTCTGATCTTCTGATCTTGTTTGAAGACGTTTCGCCTCTCATCCAAAAGTCTTCTTCAGAGCTAAAGAAGCCTTTTGGATGAGAGGCGAAACGTCTTCAAACAAGATCAGAAGTCCAGTTGCTTCCCATTAAACACTTCAAGACTAAGAAGACTTTGATGACTGAGAACCTTCACGGACATTTGCTGCAAACCTTTAAGGCAATGCAGAGACCGTGCAAATACCTGAAATCAAAAATTCAAACATTGTGTCATATTTCATGAGAGGAAAGGTTTGTGACACCAATCTGTGGAAGTAATTCAGTGTTTGTCTTGCAGAGGCCAACGAGCTCGTGTCCCACCTTCCCCTGCAGATGCTGCTGTACTTCAACCTGTTTTATTTTCCTTGCTGGTGGTTCTCAGCTGTGTTCATGCTGGAAGTTAAGGTCGGTCGTGTGCTGAGAAAGTATTTACGCAAACTGAGTCAGAGCAGCTCACTTGGGGGGAAAAATAAAGTGTATTTGCTTGAAGTCAGTGCAAGTCAAAACCTTTGACTTTAGTGCCATCTAATGGCCACAAAAAATCCAACCTGGAAGTCCAACTGAGCTTTTTTTTATGAAAAACGGATCCATATCAATGCATATCAATGCATCAATCAATATTTTTTTTCTATCAGTTTTTGTAAATGAGAAAATATGTTGTGAACACAGTGATATCACGTCTGTGTTTCATCTGCAGTTCTATTATCTGCCCGGGTACTACCAGGCCCTGCTCATAACAGGGATGATCCTCCTCACAGTCATCGAAGTGGTCCGACTTTATCTGGGCTACATTGGGAACCTTGAAGAAAAGGTGGGACACCTCCTATGTAATATTCTCCGTTTGCATCGCACTGACTCAAAGTCTCTCCCCGTCCCTCCCTGTCTCCAGGTGCCGGAGCTGGCAGCCTTCTGGCTCCTGTCTTTCCTGTTCCAGCTGCCTGTGCTGCTGTTTTTCTTGACTGATGAAGGAATTATCATTCTGCCCCTGGAGAGAGCCGTCCACTCGCTCTACCTCATCTTCCTCCTCGGCCAGATCCTGGCCTCCTTTCTGGCGCTGAGGGCCATGACCCGAAAGCTCACCCTCCTCTTCCATCTGCGCCAGTTTGGCAAGGTGGAACGCTTCCGCCACGCCGGGATGAGCCCCGTCTACGGACTGACCTACCATCGAAGCGTACTGCCCGTCACACCCACACAAGACATGTACCATTAAACATCCTCATTTGAGCGTTAAAACTCAACAACAACTGACTGCCAACGCTGACTTGTCAGTACGCAAATCAGCTACTTTCCCAAACTGGATTCTTTCACTCTTTGTGTTGTGACTCCTTTGTCTTCTGGCCTTCTGAGGCCTCTGTTGGTATAATAAATGTGGGCCAAATCCTTCCTGTTTGACTTCTGATTTAAGTGACAGACCCAGATTGTTGTTTAAAAAAAAAAGTAGCTCCACTATAAACGCTGTGTCACCCTGCCCTTCGTGGGGCAGGGTGACTTTTACAGGAGAGAAGAAGAGGAGCTACTGTTAAACAACCAGATGAGTTCAGAAATACAAGGCAGTAGATGCTTTTTATCAAACGACGTTAAAGGGTTTCATTGCTCTCTTCTTCTTTAATGATGATGGATGATGTAGGCCGGGGCGTCGGGAGCACAGAATTGTTTTTGCATAGGCAGATTAAATTTTTTGCCCGTGAGATGAGATTAGTGTTTCAAAAGGCAGAAAGCAATCTATTCTTCTCGCATTAAATTTTCCAGATTTAACTCCAGCCTACTCCTACAGTGTAAAATATCACTGCAGAAATCAAATTTCCGAGAGCGTGTGGAGTCCAAGAGTCTTTACTTCTGTCGCTGCAGCACAACTGTGTTAAATATTTACGACCACACAGTGGCAGTCAGCGACCAAAGGAGGCGCATGTGGAGCATCTGACAGTGCTGCAAAGTCCAAACGAGAGCAGATTATCATGCAGCACATGTCCTCATCAGGAAACCCTCTGGCTGAGGAATAAAGGTTAGACCTGTCCACCCTCGAAAAAAACCATGTATCATTTGATAATCTGTGACTCCAGGTCACGTCTACATGGAATTCGATTTCATTATTTATCTTTTACACCTCTCTTTGTTTGTCTCCGTCTATAGTATGTCGGATCTTTCAGTTTTTCTCTGTTCTTTGTCATTATATTTAATTTGAATCTGTTTCTATTCTGTCCGTACAGAGCTGCGGCGATGAGCAAATTTCCCCAAGTGGCTTCAATAAAGTCTCATATTATCTTTTAACAAGAAGCCTGCAGCCAGTATTGGGTGTTCTATTATTTCTTTCCTGGTGAGAAATTATTTAAAGCGCGTGGCACTAAGTTGTCAACGAGCCGGTTTTGTGAGCGGCATGGTTTCTGATTTCCATTCAGAAAACAACAAGCTGCAGTGGCTGCTGCACTGTCAGTGGAAAAAAAAGGGAAAAGAGTGTAGAGGGTAATGGTTATTTACGTCTTTATGTAGAAATTGTGGCCGCAGACAAAGAGTTTGCGTAGGAAAGAAACATCTGGCTATTTAAAAGGAGCAGAGACACTCAAAGACAAGTCGCCTCGGTTTTAGGCAGAGCTCGCTTATTTGCTTGTGATGAAAAGAATTCAAGATAACTTGTTTGCACTCTCTTGTTTCATCTGTTGTGCTGCACATGTTGCCTGTGATGCACGAGGGCACGTCGTGGTGCGGCCTGTTTTGATATGGCAGCAGAGCTTTGGGACAGTTACAGTCCCCACCCTAACAGCTCTGAGGAGAGCATCGTGAAAGCTGGACACGTGGAAATCATTATCAGTCAACAAAACAACAATTCAGCCAAAAGGTCACAACGGATTGACAGAAGTAAGGCTAAAACAAAAAAAAAAAAAAAAAAGGAAAAGAATGTGTACTTCCATAACTTTCAACACAAGTTGTGAAGAGATTTGATTTGTTGACCCCGCCCACCGTGGCAAGCATCCCCAGTCTCCATTATCTGGTGTTTGTCTTTATTATCCGAGGAAGAACAAATAAAGCAAGCTTACTTTCACTGAACGTGGAAGGAAGCACCAAACACTTTCACTCCACACAGAGCAGAAGAAACTTAGGAGTTAGGATGAAGTGGATCGGTTTAGTGCCTCATGCACAATATAAATTTACACAAAAAGCAGCTCCAGCAGGGTAAAAAGGAGCGTTTCGTTCTGTGTTTGGTGTGTCAGCCATGGGAGCAACCTATCATTCCATATTAAAATGTGGAACTTTAATTAGTCTGTATTGTCCCAGGAGGAAATGTATCTCCACAGCCTGCACGTAATTCAGACATATAAATGGCACACGCATTTACATATTTATATATTCTCATAATAATGAATAATAGCGCTCAGTGAGGGAAGTTTGAGAGCCGTAATGTGTTCATTTGACAGGAAATAAGACTTGAGGTCAGCGTGTGATCGCTCCCTCCTGCGTCTCCTCATTAGTTAATGACCTGATGTTGTTCACCTGCTTTCCAAGCTGCACCTCGTCACTCGTCAGCTCCTCAGAGGTTTTATAAAGTGGGAGGTTTTCAGTTTCTGCTTGTTGAAGGCGTGAGGCCGGAGTTTTCACACAACAACAACCAACATCACGAAATAAATGCAGACCAAACTCTTCTTTTTTTGAATGGACGTCTGTTTTCTTCAGCATTGAGGAAATGCTCCGTTCCTTTAATCATTACCACCTTAAAATCAAACCATTGCCGTGTAGGAGTTAATCCTGGCACCTCTGCAATCCGACAAATCTCCCTTATCACATAACACTCGGCAACAGGAAAGAGTACCTGCTGACCGTTTTGTCTTTCGGTGTGAATGGAGGTAAAGCTGTCTCATAATGGCAGATGTCAAAACAAGAGAGGTGCCTTGTGGAAAATAGACTTTCAATATGTTTGTCCTCTTCGGCAAAAAGCAAAGAGAGAACAAACAGATGGAGAGAGTAAACAGAAGGAGAGACGGCCGCTCTGCTAAACCTGCAGGGATCAGGTGGAGCTCTGATCCACTCAGTTGTTGGCTGTAATTACAGTGCGTTTACAGTTTTATTGTGGTGTTTGGATTTGTTAAAGATGCTTCTCGGAGCGCGTGTTTCACATTTTGTGTCTTCTTCCTTCCTCTGGTTTCTCCATGATGTGTTTTTGTGTGCTGGCATTGGTTTTGGCTTCACACTGCCCACTCTGCAGAGGGTACTGCATGTTCACCGCGACGCTGTGACCCGTTCTGCTTCTCCTGTATCTGCTTTTAATAAGTCTGAACTCTATTAGGTCCTGAAGAGGAAGAAGATTAACCAGCCGGTGGTGGAATAAGAAACGGAAATTCCCCCTGGAGATGCAGCGGTTACATCTGAAGCGGCTTCTCGCACCTTTTCCGCCTTATCAAATTGCCTTTCTGCGGTGGAGAGGGGTGAATAATAGCCTCGGATAATCTGGGGACATTGTGCTCTCTCGCTAAACATATTTTGTCCCTCATTCTTTCTAGCATCTTTTTAAAAGTCTAAACCTACAACTTCTGCCTCACCTTTCTTCTGTGCCTCTGCCCTCCCCCACCGAGCAATGCAACGCCGAAGCATTGTCAGCTGGGCTTTGGTGAGTCAGTCGTCACCTTAATTATGACTGGGTGCAGCTTTCCGAAAGGGGGACTGACGGGAAGTAATAGCCAGCACATCACAGCGGCATCCTCATCCCCCTTATTTCAGTAATCCCTCGCGGTGGGGAACTCACCAGACATGGCACGACGCCTGGAAATGTTCCCCTCCTCTCAGTCCCAGGTGGTTACACAATTGTACTGAACCACCGCAAACTGCAGTTGTGCAGCTCCATTCATGAGGAGTGATGACCAATGGCTGATGCAGACGGTGATAATAAAATGAGCGTGAGGTGACTCAAATAGCGCAAAAGCTACGTTTCCTCTGGTTCTGCACTTTTCATTGTGTCGACAAAACGCTAACGACTATCATCTGTTGGTGAAGCGTGACACAGCTTCTTCCTCTCTGATTTCTCCTGAGAGGTTATTTTTGAATCCAACACAAAATATGTGTGTATGAATCCAAATCTAAAACTAGTCGAGTAAATGTTCCACTTAGTGAGTTGTTTGCCTTACCAGCTGTTTCTTTCACCAGTCCAGGAGAACTTCCTTCACTTTAGGATCCCTGTCGGCGGTAATCTCCTGAGATCTGTTCGGGTACCCTTCAGTGGTTTCGCATTCTGCCCACATTTCCCCACAAACGTCATCTCCTTCCAATGTGGAGGGCTAAATCTCAGTACAATGTACAGTCAAAAGCCCAAAAAAGAAATCTAAACTCAGTAAATCTAAAATTTTGATTGCACCCCATTTACCTTGCAGAAGAAAGGAAATAAACGAGCAACATCAAGAAAATGTTCTTGCAATTTTTAGTGAATCGGTACTCTGAAACTCGTAATGAAACTCATTAAGCCAGTGACACATCCACAACTGGCCCGCCCCTGCAGCCCCCCTGCTGTTCCTCTGTAACCTGTTTCCATTAGCAACTGAGAGGAAATATTAAGAACATACGGAGAATGAGCAGTGCAGGCCTGCTGTAATCCCTCGAGACGGCGTTCAATCTCACCCAGATAGAATCAGAAAGAAATGGCCATTGTTGATGGGAACGCATCTACGACTCCATTATCTGATGCCATTCCTGCCACCCAACTGGTTCCTCACTCAGAGCAGAATGAGCAGCGCCTGTTTTTGGGTGGGGGGGGGGGGGGGGGTGGTGCAAGCTGTGTATTGCCCCAGTTACTTACTGATTCTAAATGATATTGGATCCCGAAATTGTGATCTCATTCATAAGCTTTCTACATTGGCTGGAAATGTGACATCCTACTGGCAGGCAGGGATATTGAAACTCATGCTGAAATTGGTAGCTGGATATTTTCAATTCGGTCTGATTACCTGGGTGAGCAGGCCAGCGGGGGGGTTGCAAGCGGGGAAAATCACTTCTCCTGGTTGCTTGAGTGGCCACTCACCATAATATACAGATGAATATTTTATCAGCAGCAACGTATTAAATGTGCAGGACCTGGTAACGCTGCAGAATGTACTGCCTTCAGAGCAAACTGCATAAAGATGGCTCTGTTTAGTTTTATTTTACTGTTTCATGTTACCCAAATCCGCTCCTCACATTGGAGGGAGGTTTGTTTCCCTCTGGGAGGTGGAGCAGCCGAGCGTTTCACTGAAACGCAGACCGAGTTTACTGTTCTTTTTACTGTTGCAAGAAAGTGAAAGTACATTTAAATGGACATTTAATATTCTGTCCTTAAGGATTTCAGTGTAATATTGTGGACTTGTTTGCCAGCTTTTAACAACTCCGTGCTCACGCTCTTTTTCGAGCAATTCTCCTTCAGAAATCCTGCAGATCGGCTTCTTCTCTGGTTGCCTTTTCCTGCAGGTTCTCGTTTCCAGACCACAGGGCAGCTTGCTCTTGAACGGCGTATTTCTGGCGACAGGAGTTTGTCTGAATGGTCCACAATCGTTTCACCCCCCTTTTTTTGTTTTTTATTGAAAGTTTATTTATCTGAATGTGGCCATTTAAATCTGAGTTTTTCATGAGACGCTGGGGTGTGACACTTTTCCTCTGCTGTTTTTCAAAAGGCCAATCTTCTCATGTTTCATGGTGCTTCTGAAATTGTCTTGTGGGTATCAATAAGGAAGGTTATTTTACACATTGAGGAGAAGGACTATGTCTGTTTCCAAAACGCTTTGGCTGTCGTTGTTGGAAATAAATGAGCAACTGGCTTCTGTCGTGTTATTGAACTACGTCTTTGTGTGTAAACCTTTTTAGATAT
This sequence comes from Echeneis naucrates, assembly GCF_900963305.1. Classification (NCBI taxonomy): domain Eukaryota; kingdom Metazoa; phylum Chordata; class Actinopteri; order Carangiformes; family Echeneidae; genus Echeneis; species Echeneis naucrates. The sequence continues at coordinate 21,361,141 of NC_042519.1, read as the reverse complement.
TCATGTGTGAGCGAGTAAAGTGCCAGCACACGCTCAGATACGATACGCCGTTTCCTTGAAAATGAAACATTTTTTTTTTTTTAGGCACAACAGAAAAGCATATCCCTCCATGTTTGGCCACAGCTTTCTCCGTCTCTGCTCAGAAAATATAGCCAGACGTTTTTTCCAGCAAACGCAGTCCACCCAACGATCCGCCTATAAACCAACAGAAGTCGTAAATGCCGCTCCATCACAGATAAAATTTAACGACACCACAAAAGTCGCCCATCTGTCTGTCAAATCCCTTGTCCTTGGTGAATTCTACACGTAACTGTTAACACTGTGACACTTAATGTGCAGGGGAAGTCGACAAAATGACCACAGTCCTCTGTTCTGCCTTAAACGTGATCTCTCGTCATTAAACTTAAATTTTGCTGCCATTTCAAAGCTGAAATCGTTTGTTGCTACTTTGTTGGTTTGTTTAAAGAGGACGAGAGCTTTGTGTTTGAGCTGGTGTGAATTATAGTGTTGATTTTTTTTTTTTTTTTTTTTAATCCAACCAAAGGCCGATCAGCGTCCGGGTTTATCACCTTTCAGGGACTTTTCATTGTGACACCTCAGAGCTTTTTTTTTTTTTTCACCTCAGAAATATCATCATTGCTTTTTCAAAAACTGAGGTGTGATAGTGAGGTTTAGAAATGACTTTCCTTCTCTCTTAAAAAAAAAAAAAAAAAAGTCACTAACTGTAGTTTCAGTCTGTAAAGTCTGAATTTGATTCAGAGTTTATCAGATTAGGAGGCAGCTAAAGATTTCTGGACACATTTCAGTGGTCGTATCACTGCAGACGTGTGTGATGTTTTCTATTTGTATATTTCCCCTGATGATGCTGCGACCTACAAAGTGGGGTAGTGTGTTAATAAAGCATTCAGATAGATAGATGCAGAATTCTATCGTCATTTCAAGGACACATGAAATACGCTGCACTGAAATGAAATTGTGTTGCCTTTTGTTGCCTCTGGCCCAAAAGTAGCAGTAAAAAAAAAAAAAAAATCTCCAAGCATAAAGTGCTTTGTGTGCATTTGTTTAAATGATTCTTAATAAACATGTATAAAATATTTCAGAGTCATTTCATTTGCCTGTGTGGCTTTTGGATTGCTGTTATTGAGAGTTCAGCAGTCTGACGGCCCGAGGGATGAAACTGTTGGAGAATCTGGCTGTTCTGCTCTTCACACTGGAAAACCTCCTGCCGGAGAACAGTCCGTGACGTAAACGTGTGGGGTCCCCGATGGTGTTTTTATCCCTCCCTCCGACGTCCCGGACGAAGGGACGAGAAGGCCCGAGGATTTTCTCAGAAAACACTTCCAGTCCGCAGCTGTGCAGCTGCCGCTCCACACAGAGATGCAGCTAGTCCGAATCAACTCTAGTGCTCCTGTAAAAGGCGCTGAGGATGGGATGGGGGAAGTTAGAGATCCTGTGTGTGCTCCCCTCCACCTCCGCTGCTGAGTGGAGGGCTGCTGGGCTGCTGACGATGAGCTCTTTTGTCTGGAAGGTTGTTACCTGCTGCTCCACTTTCCACCCATTTCCGGATCAGCCCCACCGCCGTCGTGTCATCGGCATACATACGACACAGTCGTGGGTGATGGGTGGTGACCGCCCCGTACAAACTGAGGCCTTTCAGAAACAAAATACAGGCTCCAATGAATAACCGCTGGCTTCGCTTCAAGCTTTATCTTTTAATAGACAAACACATTTAAGCGGAAACAGATTACTTTCATTACGCCGCTGAACTGTGTTAGCAAATAGAAACATTTATTTTCTCCTAATTTTATGCATCGATTGCCGTGAAATGACAGCGATGGGATTCTGCTTCATCGAAATTTGATCGAGGATTTATCTTTACCTGTGCAGTCAAAACAGAAAAGCAAAGCTACCAGAAATCTGTCTCGCTTATTCCCACGTTGCCTCATGCTTTTTTTTTTTTTTTATAAACCAAACGATGCAAGAATCTTGGGAATTTAAGGGGGGGGGGGGGTGTGTATCGTATCACTGAAGTTTCTCATGGTGGGGTTTTGTGAAACATGAGAAAATGCCACAGAGCTTTGTTGATATTAGTAGGTTAGAACAAGTAGGATGAACAGAAGGTTTTGCAGGTTGACATTGCTATATAACATCTCTCACCTCTGATCACATTGCCAGTTATGCATTTCGCAGACACTTCAGGAAAGCAGTATTTGTATTTTGCGCTCTATCATCTGCATAAGTTTATACGAAAAGGTCAAACTATTTGGATTTTTCGATTCTTCCCCTCAGCATTCCCCTCCCCCTTCAAGTGCTTCAACTTGAATTTTATATTCTACATTTGTTGTTACGTTTTGAAATCTTCTCTTTCTTGTTGGTGGCTTTTATTTATTGCATTATTTGTTCTTGAAAGAAATTTTAATTATACAACTCTGAATATAAATATGAAGCCTCACGGGGGCCTTTCTGTGAAGCGGCAGCAGAGCTTCACATCCAAACCCGGGATGAAGCAGTCGCTGGGCCTGCCAGCGTTGGACTCAGCCGGGTCTCTGATTCCAGGAGGATAAGAGCAGTTACACAAATTTATCTCTGAGATCTAAGCACGCAGTTTGTGTGCATGCAAAAACAAGAAAATGCTAATTATTTTTGGAATAATAATTTATTCAGGAAAAAAGGGAATCATTACTCGTAAAAAAAAAAAGTACTCTCATGTGAACGCACGTCCTGGCTTGTTTGTGTTTTTTCGGGTGGCGGTGACAGCAGGAGTGGAAGCCACTGAGCTTCTGAGAATTCTCCACAGGCGCTGATGGGAAAACATGTTTTAACTGTGATAGCTGGTCAAATGATCGGGCTGCCTGCCTCCAAGCTGACAAAACACGTTGGAAGGTGATGCCAGGCTTTGGGAGGAAAAACTTGCTTACTCCTTTTCAGTGCAGTCTTCAATAACGAAGCCCGGCACATCAAAGAGATGAACAATCACGATACAGAGATTAAACTTTAACTTCCATCTCGTATCTCGCATTTCTAATCACATTTTTCATAAAATATGTATTCAGGCTGTATAAATTCCAGACTAATGGTTTGTTTGTTTCTTCTTACTGTCTGAAATCCATCCACAGGCATTCAGGCTGCCAAGCCGTCGAAGAAAAAAAGAGCTGATGTATTGATATTCGCTGGCTATTAACCTCCTTAAAGCCTCCAGTTAATGCTCCCTAACCATCTCATGCATATTCTCGGTGCTCCGCTCAGTGTTTTCTACCCACAGGCTACTGGGAGACTCCTGGGGAGAGAACGGCTTCAATTCAATTAAAATTGGAAGTTCACTGACTCCTGATCCAATCAAGCTCCTGGCCTCAGTCCACGACCATGACATGAATAATAATGTCACCGAAGACAATCGCAGAGATAGACAGAGAGGGGCCGTGATTGAAATTTATAGCACTGGGACAAACGAATGAGTTACCCAGCATATGTCTGTAAGTCACTGCAGCATGTTGGCCAAATGTCTGCAGCCTCTAATGACGTTTAGTTTGAATGGTACTTATGTAAACAGAAAGTCTCAGTGACGGTTACAGAAATACAAATAATACTTCCTGATCAGCACGGTGTCGGTGTGATCCTCTAAGACCTCGCGCCGCTGGGTGTTTTAGTTATTGTTCAGGTCAGGCCTAGTTAAAGGAAGAGCAGCAGCGTTGTCTCGATTAAATGATGCTCCAAATAAATCAACATCCGCCACAAAAGGGTTGACATCTTTACTTCGCTAGCAAATCCTCAGAGCGTCTTTTAACCTTCAAGTAATTTTCTCCCAGTTTATGCTCAGAGCCACGATGACTGTTGCAAAAAGGTTTGTTTTATTTCCGTCGTAGACGTGATTCTTTTACGGCCCGAGGGCTACCCCTCAGATTAGGTCTGAACGTGCGAGGACTAGGAAGCGTCTAGAAGAGGTTAATAAAATGTGAAATATCTGCGCTGAAATAAAAAGTGATCCCGTGTCGGGGACCGAGCAGAGAAAGAGTAAAGCTGTAATAAGAGAAACACTTTCAATAAAGTAAGAAGATATTTGATGGAGCAGGGGCAGCGCTGAAGTTAACCGACTGACTGACTCTGTCATTGGTCATCAGACTGTTGTTCTTATTGGGGGAGGTGGTTTGGGGAGCTTTTATAGTCTGCTGTGGTGACAACTAAATTTAATTCAAACTGCAATAAAGAGTGCTGTTCACTGTCACAGTAACAAGGTTATCTCACCATCTAGCCTGGATCAGGTTTAGTTCAGTCATCATTGTAGCACAGCTTTGATAAAGTATATTAAAGTTTGGACAACCACACATTTTTTGGCAGAACTTTTAACTGCACATGTTCATGATCATTTTCACCAACCCATCCGCTCTCCCAGTTCAGAATCACAACACAACTATACAAACCTGAGCTTCCAAATGATACACGAGAGGCTTTTAGAGAAGATACACATCAGCTGGAACTTTAAAACCGACAACATATGTTCTGTGACTATCTGGCATACAGCCGGTGTGAAAGAAATGCTAACGCTGGCAAACAACAACTGGAGCAAAGAAGTCAAAGTCCAAATTTCTCTCACAGACTCTTTTATAAAACTGAACGTTCTGTCCGCAGAGGAAATCATCTTGGGCTCCTTCCTGCCGTGTTTGCTGCAGGAGATGGAAATGGTGGTGGACTGTACGTGTTGATGTACATGTTGAATGTGCGCAGGAGGCAGAACGCAAAACGTTGCGTCTTTAGCCGTTCTTTAATCCCTCGGTAGCTTTTGTGAGCGCCTGCTGCAGCAGCGCGGCCTGACCTCTGAGTCTGCAGTGGCGGGATATTATCCATCCCTGCAGTGCCTCCTGACTGGGCGGATGGCCGCGGGCAGGCGGAGGGTCACGTCTCTGGCTTTCTCTACATTTGAGGCATTACTGACTGCTCATGAAATCGACCTTCGACTCTTTGAATTAGGAGCTTCGTAAAGATGACGTGATTACACATTTTTCCAATTGGCTCTCATTAGGTACAAGGCCTCTTCAGCCTTTTGTTTGAATGGATAGTTATAACGCCTCGTGCACAAGCAGTGTTGCTGGTGTTCTCATTTATTTTGGCTGGTAACACTGATTCTGGGCACTGTGTGTCCTTGTACAGGCTGCTCTTGATTTATATTGTGCAGTTAGTTTGTCTCTCTTTTTTTTTTTTTTTTTTTTTTTGTATTTGAATTTCTGTTTCCACGGGCGTAGGAATCATCTGAATGTGGATGGAATAAATAAAAACTATCGCACGTTGAAAAATTCAAAATAAAATGTGTGTGGCATATGTCGAAATAACGATATGGCTCTTTTATAGGGTCTTTATTCAATTTTCTCCATAAGTGGCCGACGTTGAGTTAAGTTGACGTTCACCCAATAAACGTCGGTGCCATTCAGTCATTTGGTTTGCAGCCAAATTGGACTTTTTTTTTTATAAGATCCAACAGCAAGGCTCAATCTTTCTGACAAAAAAAAAAAAAGAACAAAGCATAAAATAAACTAAGACATGAACTGCAAACCTTTGGCAGCTGTATCGAGCACTACATCACCAATGTGTGCTCCATCTGCTCCGGCGCTAATGACATCAAACTGGTCCCCAGATCCTCACTCATACTGTAAGCACGCCGGCCTTGACCCCCAGGTCCATCTGAATGACATCTCTTCTTGGCAGGAAATATAACACAATTTGATTTCCTGGAAATCTGTTGATATCGATCTATCTTTTGAGCTGTGAACGTGCTGGAGAGGACACAGGATGGGAGGGGGGAAGGTGGTCGGCCGTCTGGGCTGTGCAGCCTTTTTTTCATTGAATTATGTTTGAATCCAGGTTAACACCACTGCAGTCCATCGGCACACATTGCTTCACCATTATGATGAACCTTCAATATAAACTGAATCTTTTTTCTATTTTTTTTTTTTTTCTCAGTTGGCCCAAAAGCACGTTTATTTTCTCCAAACACGCAGACTGTTGATGCGTTCAAATTCAGGGGTTGAATCTGCAGACAGATTGGCCCCATTTTCCACAACACGTCTACAGTACGCTGGATCTTTCATGGCCCAAAGTATCCCAAATATCTTTCTGCGTCAGTCACTTTTCAAATAATTCTTTCAAGGATAAATAGGAAAACCTCCACACTGAAAACGTTCGCTCGGGGCGGTGAATTTAAAGGCTGAATTTGGACAGTTTGTGTGTTAGGAAACATAAATATATTTTGAGACAGAAGGTGAGAAAAAAGTGTGTTAAATTTAAATAAGTTGGATCAGTTCAGTGGATCAACCAGAACTTCCCTAAATGACTTTAATGTGCGGCACCTTTTGTTTCAATCATTTTTTTTTTAACTTTAAACAGCTCTACCTCCTCCCCCACTGAAAATTGGGATTGAAGGAATAAATCATTAATGAGATCCCTGGGTTCATCTACGGAGGCTAAACAGGCTCATCTGTAATAGATGTCTCTATTTTTCTGCCTCTGCTGTGAGAACTGGTCCTTTTTAATCCCTCGCACTCCGTGGGAAATCATCGTCTGGCCTGATCTGACTGCTAATGTCGATGTTGAAAACAATGTGATCTCATTCTGTAATATGCACCGGTACAAATTACAGTACTGCCATTTCGACAAAAGCTTTGCAGCATGTTTAGATCACAAACAAGTAATCTTCATGCAGCCCGGACGGTCCAAATTTACTGACTGGCAACCACTTCAGATGGTCGCCGGCCGATTAACATAGTAAATGTATTCAGCCTCTTATTTGGGAAATGTTAATGATCTGGTTTTGCTCAGATGCCCTGGAGGATGAGTAAAACAAGAATGTGCTGCCTTCTAATTCTGAGTCTTCACTGCAAACCTACTTAGCACACATTTGCATGCACATTCACCACTTGCACAAAAAAAAAGAAAAAGAAAGACAAAGCATTATGCACCTGACTGACGTTAGTTTAACATATTTAGTGTTTTTCTCCCTGAAGATTGTCGTCCTCCCGTGTGTGCCTTTGCTAATCCACCTGAATATGTCTTTTATAGATTCAGACTTACCCTGAACTAACTTTTTATTTGCTCCCCTCCATAAATAAATTTGATTAGCACTAGTGCTCCACCGAAACGACTTAGCTCTACAGTGAAGAGGGAAACATGCTAAATTGCCCATTTTGTTTGTGAAGCTCTGATGAGATCAACAAACGTTCCTCTGAGGGTTTGCACAGCTCTTGGGCATTATCTTGAGTACGTTCTCTCCCCCGCTGCCACCGATCAGACTCATGCCATCTCTGGGCTTAAAGTCGCCGCTTAAGATCGATGTTAAACCTGTGCTTGTTTTTTTGAATGTTTATTTTATGTCATGAAAAGCCCTTAAGCTTGACCAAAGAGGCAGATTGTCCCTGGATGCACAAAGACTCTGGCAATATGCAACGTTTCAGTGAAAGCCCTCAGAATGATGCAACGGCGCTCTTTCTGAAGTGTGCAGTTCATTAATAAAGTTCCTGCGAGTCACCGATCCCACAGAGGAGTCTGGGATACATCAGGCTTTTATCCTGAACAAAAAAAAAAAAAACCCACACACTTTATTTTGACATCCCACCAATATGTATCTCCGTTCTGATCGGGTCACCCCACCAGTCAACGTTGTGACTTTTTTTTTTTCTTTGTATCTCCAATGTTTTACAAAAGATAGATGTCATGCCAGCTATTTTCCTTTTGATTATCACTGTTCACCTTGAGGCGTTCAGCAACTGATTAATATCGAGATGCCAGAAATGCAGAAATGAAATATTTTTTCTCAGTTCCGCTCCCTCTGGGAATGACAGACCCATTTTGGCAATGGCTTGTACTGCCGCTCGGAACCTTGTAGAGCATATCACGATGGAAAAAATTGTGTTTAAAGACGGAAAACAATCATTTTGAGCGATGCAGTCTGACAGTGACGTGCCTTCGATGTTAAAAACTCTCGAGAAGCTGCCACACGAGTTCCCATCTTTCCATTTTTTGCAAATATTTTGTTCAGGGTTTTTATATATCTGTATGAGTGAATATGAGTGAATACATCCAGACTAGTATATTTATTCCATTTGCTGCTTTTTTAATAGATTTCTACTGTGTATAACTCAACAGAAGGAGTTCAGATGGAGGGCTAGTCCCTTTGTGATTTTCGTTTGAGGCATCAGTAATATAGACACTAAATGGCCCAAAACTCTTATGCATCAATGATTAAACTATTATATCAAAGAGAAAATGTGTTTCCAGAGCTTGTTGTTTGGCTCAGACTCAGCTCTGGGACGCAAAGCCATCTACCTCCTGGCAAATGGAGACACCCCTAATCTCCTCTCACCACCCACTAATGTTTTCATCAGCTCAAGGACGGGAAAATGTTGCTGTGAGCAAGAGACCGGCTTCAAAACATACAGAAAACATTTACAACCAAAAAGGGCTGTGATGTTTCCTTTTTCAAGTCAAGAACACAAATAAGCCTGTGAGATTTTTCACTCCAGTGTACAGAGCGGTGCGGTGTGAGGGAAGTCTTCAGTCCTGCATCATAGTTGCTGCACCAGGAGATATTTGAAAAGGTCCTGAATTAACACTAACCCTTCCTAAGAAGAGGCGTCCAAAGCAAAACCAGGCAACAACATGCGATGAAACACACTCTGCATTCTCTCATCTGATTGGCTCACTCCTTTCCTGAGTGTCAACACAAAAATGAAGCGAATTACAGGAAATAAAACTTGGCAAGGTTGGATCGTGGGTCCCGCAGAGGGCTGGGTTTGGAGCTAAGCTGGGATTGGTGACTGCTCCATGATGACATCATAAAGTTAAAGAAATCCTCATCGCTCGCTTTAAAGCTCAGTATTTTAAGAGCGGCCCGCTTTCAACCAAAGAAAATGAACACATCAGACCGTTAATGCGCAATTTAAGTGTTGATTGTGACTTTAGGGAACTTTGGTACCTGGTTACATCCAATTTACTAATAAAAAAGCAGTTTGTTGCATGTAATGGATCCCACTGGGCTTGAGAGTGCCAGAATCGGAGCACGAGTGGATGACTTTGATGGAATAAATGTGACAGAAAGGACCCGAGATGCTGCGAAGCCAAAGGGGTGTCTCCAAATGGAATAAAGCAATCCATGGGATCAGTCAAACCTTAAGAAAACCGTTTCTGTGTATGGATTTCAATCGGAAATGTCTTTCCGATAGCGTTTCATAGTTCCCGTGTTGATGCTCTGTCGTTGAGCGTTCGACAAACAGGAAAAAGTATTCCGATACAGACACAAGCGTTGGTTGGTACATGATTTTATTCATGTGAAATACCATTCCACAGACAGAGAAGAAGAACATCAGGGGGAGGCAATGAACAGATATCACATGGTCAAACATTTTTGCAAGATCCAAAGACAAGTATCAAAGTACACTTCAATGGAAATAGAACATTCAGGAGACTCATCTAGTTTTTTATTTTTGGTCTGTATAGAGAAAATAAATATCGGCTTTAAATGTTTTGCTCTGTGATAAATAATAACCCCATCGTTAGTGTAGTTTTATGCCAAGGTGTCTCAAAGAATAAGGCAAAAAAATCTCATGATTACTAGAACTTTATTCCCCGTGAAACACCCCCCCCCCCCCCCCCCCCCCCCGGTGATGTAAGAGAAAATGAATGAGACAGTGTAATTTTTCAGCCAGTTCATATTCTGTTCCATCACATTCTCATCAAAAAAGAAAATAAATCTACAGTAAAGTAATTCTTTAAGCCTAAAGCGTATCTGGAGATGGCAGGACAATCATGGCAGTGAGTTGCAGTTGATGTGCTCTGCAGCACATCTTAAAGTGCGAAATGGAAACAAAGGTGTTTGGAAATAAAAACGTTTTGCTTTTTTTTTTTTTTTTTTTTTTCATCTTCGTCTCCTTTCTGAATGTTTTCTCCCCCAAAGACTCGACACTTTTGACAAATTGCCCGGGCACATCAGATAATCATTATCCAGCCTGGCTCGGGGCGATAGGGTAGTCTAATTTTGTTGCCTCGGAGCTTCTGGCTCTTGTGTGGGATCCAAGTTTGGGGAGACGCCAAAAGCGATCCTAAAATGGGGTAAATTTGTTAGATGTGAATTGTCTGCGTCTCCGTGTCACAGTCTTTTGTTTTCGAGGGCATTTTGAAGGGCTTTTGTTAATTTCGCTTTCCGAACACGTACCTACTAATACGAGTAACTGTGGGAGCCGCAGCTTTTAATAATTCCTACTAAGCTTGTTCATCTAATGTGGCCCAGTTGTGTCTTGACGGATTCCTCAAAGCTTTGGTTGAAGTTGGTTTCATATGTACAACACACATTTATAGAGACAGACCCGACCCAGATGCATGCGCCGTAATCTAAAGTTCCGGTGGTGCTTCACAAATATGAATGTTTTATTGCAACAGGTTTTGTCATTTGGCCCCCGTCCAGCTCATCGTTCTGATCTTTGTGTCTCACTGAATGGGAGGGATGATCCTCGTTTCGAACACCAGAGCCAGTGTCGGCTTCGATTTGAGAGTTTCCTGACCTCAACAGTTGGTAGGTCCGTTGGCGCTAAGGTTTCTGAAGCATTGTGAGGTGTCTATTTTACAAACAGTTATTGCTCTCTAGCAACACCCAGTCTAAAAAAAAAAAAAACCACAACTCAAACACAATTTAAAAAGAAGAAAATACATTCCTACACATTTGCATCCCCATTACCAGCTAGATCGGTTTTGATGCATATTCTCTGAGCGGTTCATGATCATCTCCCACTGCTGCAGAGGAGCCAAGCACGAAAAAGATCAGTCCCGAAAATGATTTTCACAAGCATGTACTAAAGCAGCCCTTTCTTTTTCATGCAGTTGGATGCTTTAAACTTCCGTTGTGATTGCTGGAACCCCGCAGCACAAACAATTGCTCACAGTTGTCATTAAGTAATTGAAAACAGCTCCGTTTACACAGCCATTATGACTAATACACTGATAAGAACTTTTACAAATGAGTTCAAGACGACTGTTTTTAAATCCATGCACTTCATGCATAGATGATGGTGAAGAGAGTCGAGTGTCTGCAGCCAGTTTCCCGTCCAACCTGCTTCAGCAAACGTCTTGCTAACCTCCCTATTATCTGTTTCTTACCAAGTGATTTTTAATCTCAGATGGTCTTTTTTTGTTGCACAAAAAAACTCCCAAGCTTCAGGAATACATTTTCTCCACCACAACCCAACAGTATTTCACAGGTATTTCTCTCTTCTCGTGCCCAACAGACCGCAATTGCACACTGGACAAACACAAAACTGGACTGTCACTACACTTCCCTCTGTAGCTGCCACCATACTTAATGCGACACCTCTCAAATGCACATAGCTAATGAATATTAAATGGCGTACTACGAAGAGTGATATGTATAGTCGGCCGTCCACTTTGAACACACCGTCGTCTCCGTGTGTGAGCTGAATGTTGTCCTTGATGTTCAGTCAGCGGAGACAGATTCCCACACATGGAGTGTCCTCGGTGCCTCCAGTTGTTCTGCTGTCTGTTTTGCAGCCACGTGATTGTCTGTATTTATTTTTGTAACTTTTTCTTTATTTATTTATTTGTTTTTTATCGTTAAGCGCGACGCTTCAGTCATTTATCTGTAAGGCAGCCTTCAGGTGGCGATTTCAAGGCTGAAGATGCCATCACTCCTATTTCATGCCGCTCCGCAGCACCTGATTGGCCGCAATGAGCATGACGCTGATGATGAAAGCGATGGCGAAGGCGCATATCAGGCTTTTGCGCACGCAAGTCTGCTTGACCTGCTGCGTTGGACTGGAACCTGTAGAAGAAAACAAACAGTCAAAAAAAAAAAGAAAAAAAAAGAAAACAGCTGAAAGTTGAAATTGGCAGGATGGCTGTTTCCGAAAGAAGGAGCTCACCACAAAACTTTACAATTACATGAATACATAAAGGATAAACACAGCCAAGGAAGTTTGTTTCCTCACCTGCACGCTGAGTACCTGCAGCTAGAGTGAACTGTTGATTGGAGTTTCAGAGAGACAAATGGATTGACTCCTGACTAAAATATTAAATATTATCATCATCGAAACGCTCAAATAGAAATGTTCCGACAGAGGCCACATAGCTGCTGTCTGATTAAAACACCTTCAATCTTGTGGTCGTTTTTTTTTTTTTTTAAACATTAAACGTTAACGTTTGCTTGCTTTTAATCATGAAATGTTTTTAGGAAATCTACATGTCGGGTAAAAAAAAAAAAAAAAAAAATCACTCCAAATGAAACACGGGAGGGAAAATTCCAATCTTTCAGACAGCAATTTACCTTTTTTTTCTCCAGCCAATTTCACTCATTTCATAATAAAGAGGTTATTGCTGTGTGGCTGCCTTCCCCCAATCTGCCACTTCGCCCTCTGTTTGGGATTTGCTGCATTTCACCTCCTCCCTTTTTTTTCTGCTGCTAAAACAGCAACGTTTGTGGGATTTCTGTGCGACTGCTGGGATGCTGGGGCAAAACACTAAAACGAGAGAAGCCTTATTTTGTTTTTGTTAATTGGTGAAAAGCATTATAATTAATCATCATTTTGCGCGAGAACAAATGATGAATAAATGTTTTTACTCTGATCCGAAACGCTCTATTCAACTGAGGCATGTTGGTCACTTCCATACATGATGATTTATCATATAGTTTGTATTAACACCATTATAACCCCCTTTCTTACCACTGATAATACCAAACCATGCAAACATTTCCTCAAGATATCCACCTCTACGATCTGAATAGAAGAAAAGCAAATTCAAATCACATTTTGTTTACAGAGACCTAACAACTGCAAGTAATTAAACCTCATGTCTTTGTGGTGTTTGAAGCCAAGAGAAAAGCATTTGTTGAGGAAAATATATAACTGCTAGCGCTGTAGTTAAGATGTATGCAACACAATGTAAGGCCTGTTTTTAAATAAAAAATATGGAAAAATGATGGCATATAAAACTGAGAATGTTGGTTTGATTTGGTTTAAGATAAGTTTTTTTTTTTTATATCTAAAAATCAAATAAAAAATGTTGGACACTTCTGTGGGTGAGTGACGCAGAACAACACAACCACAGCGGTTTGTTAAGTATAAGGAGGTTCTTCCTTACTGTCTATATCCACCTGGCAGTCCTCAGGGTTCTCTATGTGGTTCTCCTCGGTCATGATGATGTTCTCGATGTCTTTCATGGAAAGGTGATCGCAGAACGTGTCGTACAGAAGCCTCTTCAGCTCCTCCACCGTCAACTTCTGCATGTCGCACTGGAGACACACACACACACACAAACATCTCAACATTAACATGGACACAGGCTGCTGGGCACAAAACCACAAACACATTTATACACAGAAAAACACACACACACACACACACAGGACATTTAACAAGGAGGCGACCAAACAGTAAATTTAAGAGTGTGTGGCTTTTCTTACAAACAGAAGTGAGGTCAAACCTGCAGCACGGTGGAAAATATGGCTTAAGTCATATCATTAGTTCGCTGCTTCAACTGTAATGTTGGCCTTTAAAAATCCTATGACTGAAACTAAATAAGTTATAAACACTAATGCCGTTTGCAGCGGTGGAAGACGGAGTGAGATCACTTGCTTTCAGTAAAAGTAAAAACGACACCACGCAGTAAACAGCACACATACCAGAGTTACGTCTCCTGAGCATTTATAAAAACTGTGTTCTATCGTGTGACTGCGGCCGTCAGAGTAATTCATTAGAGTGTAAAACAGTCCTGATGACATGAATGATACTGTGCTAAAGCTGTCTTTCAGGGTAAATGGACATAAAGTTGCCGGCCGTCATGGAAAACTTGAGTGAAATGAAATAAAAGCAGGACTGAGATAAAAATCTATAAACACCATCCAGGCTCTGTGTCTGTATCGCCCTCATTTTCGGCTCAGCCTGAGCCGCGGGCTCCGTGTGATCGATGCATTAGCACACGCTTACTGCTGCTTTTAGTTATGTAATGTTGTGTGAAGCTATGCGGCAGCAGTCCCTCGGGTTTCCTGGCTCTCCCAGGCGGTGTCTCTGGTTGGGATTCTCTTTTCGTGCATTCGTTGCACCAATAATTCCCACAAATCCCCTCTGTTGCATGCTAAGTTTATGAGCCTCGCTTTCTGACAGCTCCTTCTGCCACTACATAACTGCCACAAAGGCAGCTTTGACACGAGCGCCATCCCATTAATTTCCATCCCAAAGTCAAAGTGAGCTGTTGATTGTCTAATGAGGTGCCTGTAAATAAATTCATATATTTTACATGGAAATTGACTTAAATGTTCTCGATAATAAGATCACGAATGCCCACAGAGGCCGAGATGAAGGTCTTGATGAAGGATGCGGTTCCTTGGAGAATCCAAATCTTTCCAAGACACGGCGGACATGGCAATTAAAATTTACTTTCCTTTTAACGTTGTACTGTGGCAGCGCCAAAATGTTTCTGCGCTTTGAGGCTTTGCGACGGTTGTGACTGTCTATTTCCCGCTAATGGGAAGGAAATGACTGACGGAATAACGAGCACCTTCCAGAAAACGGAGTCGAAGTCGGTGCCGTTGAACTTATCAGGCATCCCAGCTGCTGTCAGCTTCGGGCCCAGGAGAGTGACAAACTCCTCGAAGTCCACCTGGCCGTCGCCTGCGGGGGGAAGAGGAGAAACTTGGTGTTTATTGTTTTTGCCAGAGCCGGTTTCGTGGACAAATGGGCGAGCAGAGCTTCCATGCTTTGGGACTTCAGATAATAAAAACCCAGAGCTACCGTCCATGTCCAGTCTCTGAATGATGACTTCCAGTTCCACCTCGTTTGGCATGTAGCCCAGGGATCGCATGGCCATTCCCAACTCCTGCTTGGAGATGAATCCATTCCCATCGCGGTCGAATACTTTGAAGGCCTCACGGATCTCTGCAGAGAAGACACACACACACACACACACACAGAAACTTGAGTCTTCGGCAGGGCAGGATATGAAACTGGGAAATGTTCCATACACCAAGACACATTTGTTCTGCCGCATCAGTGCTTGAGTCATCGTTATATGTGGGCTGGCAGCTTAGGAGAACACATTCCTACCGGTGAAATGACAAAATAAATAAATAAACAAAAAGCCAAATTAAAAGGAATTGAGATTTTCAACATATTTAAAAAGGGCAGTACTCTCTGCTTTGCTTATTTATTTTTTTAATTTTTTTTAATGTATGGGCCTGGATTATATCTGTGAAGTCTCATTCTCTCTGGAAAGCTTAAATGCCCGAAATAACCGAGCAAAAGAGATATTCGGCTGTCACGCAGGATGTGGAGTGTGTAGAGCTTAAGTTCCTAGAAAGAAAGTCGTGTGAATGACAAAAATGTGCGTTTAAGATGCCCACTCAGCTCAGGAGGACTGTTGAACGTCCCGCGTGTGAGAGCTGACGTAAAATCAGATAAAAACTCCCCATAATTTTAAGGTATTGGTAGATTCTTTTCGAAGTTTCCCCACACCGCACAAAACCTCGTTGCGAGACGGTGAAGAATATTTACTGAGAAGGAGCGAAACAAATGTTTGTCTCAAGATTTGGTGGACCAAATCAGAAGTAACAGCGATTATTGGACTTGCTTTTAGTGGTGTTGAGAAAGACTCCTGGGTGCTTGTGTTGTTCTTTATCAGTTGGACGCGTACGAGCTGAACAGGCTGCTGCATGCTGGCTCGTTTGCTGGAAAACTGTTTGGGCGTCTGTCTTGGCTCTTGCCCTAGAAAATAAAGCATTTCCAGGAAACAACCTGTAGCATTTCCACGTATTTAGAAGCCACTTTCGGTGTATTTCGTTGCCAGTTAAAGGGAAAACATACAGTTTCCCATCAGTCTCAGGTGTACGTAGGTCTGTGAGCTGACGTCTTGAAGCCTCAAGGCTGTAAAGTCGATGGATTATTTTTCTAAATGTGAATAAGAAGGTGGTGCTGAGGAGGAATGGAGGCAGCTTTAATCTGCTCCGCTTCTCTGGCAGGCACATCCTAATGCAAACACTGTTTTCCACAATGTTTGCATTAGGAAAAAGCAACACTGAGGGGTATACAGTTCAAGTCAGCAAACTGCAAAACGTTTACTGATTCAAGTGAGAATCAGGAGCATGGTGTCCAAACAATGGCCATAAACATCTCCACTCTGGGTCATTAGATATTTAGCATTTCACAAGCGGTCCTTGGTTAAAATGCCAAACTTCAGAAATAAAAATAAAAGAGGTCCCACTTTCTAATTACGTTTTTCTACGTTTGCTCTCCAATGTTCAGTCCATGCATCCACCCTGATTCTCCCACACTTAGAGCTGGAACTGAAGAAGATTGTGACCGTTCATTATAAGTCTGAAAATAGTTCCCTTTCGATATAAAGTTAATAATGAAAAACTGGACTAATGGGACTGATGCAATTAGCAGCAACAACAGGAGTTAGTTAGTTTGGAACAAATAGAGAAAAAACTAGAGAGCTGCCATTACCAAACAGAAAGAAACTCTCTCTCTCTCTCTTTATATATATATATATATTTATATAAATATAAATATATATATAAAGGATTATTTTAAAAGTGTAAAAGCTGCCTCCTGCTGTGAGAGCCACCATCAAACCAGGAAATCTTTAAGCGATCCCTCCATTAAGCCACGCTGCGTATTCCCCATGTACGCTTCATTAGGGACCGACTCTTTTCATTTACATGCAATAACATCCGCAACCGGGTCACCTCGAATTTTTTTGGACTTGTCACTTGCTCTGATTAAAGGGCATAAGAGGACAGCGGAGCAGGAGATGAATCTTAAGATACAGATGATGCACAGCTTAAATCTTCTCGCAATCTTCTTCTTGACGAAATCAGGAACCTTAAAATACATCAGTAAACATTAATCTAAGTGCCCCCTTTTTTTTTTTATACAAATAAGGATTAGGGAAATAAGGTTTCCAGAAGACTGACAGAGTAATAAATTGTGGTGGAGAAAAGATAAAAAAAATATCTTTACTGGATTTCAAATGAATGAAGAAAATCAAACAAGAAGCGGCTGCTCTTGCTGAATAATGAATAACTTGTCTCTATTACTGACTGACAATAACAGCCCTCTAGGAAGACCAAATAAAAACTTAAATCTGAATCGAAATGACATTCCCTCCACAGTTTTACAGCACATTAGCTGCTGTTAAGTTACCGAAGTGTAATCCGAAACAAACTTTATCAAACCTCTTGCAAAAGAGGTGCAAAGTCTTGTAAATGAGAATTGCTGCTCCGGTGATTTACAGCAGGTGTCAAAACTGCAACGAACGGCTGAGCCCCAGGCCAAAAAATCCATGCCGTGACAGTCTGTGACAAATATTTCAGCCAGAGAACAAAACATTAAATATCAATGATTGCCAGAAATTTTGTGTGTCAGTCCGTGTGTGTATAATGTGGCAGCACGGCCTTCAGGAAATGGTTTGTTGTTTACATGCACAGTGACAGATCAGAAACTCTGCCACAGGGACAAGGGTTTTTGGGCAATCATGTATTACAATGGATTACATCTGGGCATGCCATTTTTCAAAACCAGCCATTGCTTTTCCCTCCAAAATGTCTTGCTGTATACTTTGAATCATTGAGAGTCTCCAGCTGCGTGTGTGATCTTCTTGTTTAAAGACTAATAATACCTCAGTATCCACCTGAGGTCCTCTATTCCATCTGTTTACTTCATAAAAGAGGAGCTTTCCAGTAGACACTTCATGGTAAAACCCGAAAAAACAAACAAACATGTTTCCACCACGCAGGAGAGAAACACCTCCTTAAATAAGGTGCCAAAACAGTTTTGGCAAATACTCTGTCTCCCCCCTGAAAGCTTTATTTATTGATGAAAGGCCAAGGTGAGCTGAATATCCCGCCTGGTGAGGAGAGCAGGGCACATTTGATATACGTTTGGTTTTTTTTTTTTGTTTTTTTTAAAGAAAAAGTTGGTTTTGTGTAAAAAGAAATAGCGGCACAGTTTGTTGTGGGAGAATTTCATCCTCTGTCACAAACCATTTACAGAAAACAAATGCCTCAGTTCTGCATGGGCCCAGAAACATAATGACTGGCTTATCGAGTCCTGAGAGATGTGTACCCGTGACGCTTAAATCTGTACAGCCGTTGCAAATATTTTATCAAAACTACCGGGCTCTGCTTGAAATAAGGACAGAGCGCTTCTGGAGTGAAGAAATGAATCTGTAAAGTAAAACAGCCAAAACTCAGCACAAGAGGCTGATAAATCATCCTTGAAAAAGAATTAATTTCTCTCTTTGACTGCGTGTCATCCAGATAGAGCCCCATCTGTTCGAAGGGTTATCATTTTAATTGTCTTCAGAAGAGATGATGAGGCTCTGCCATTTTCGTTTTTTAATCTTTGAACTTAAAATGAGCCAAAATGGTATGTGTGCCCCCAGAGAGATGTAACACGGGAAACAAAAATGGAATAGCTGTGATGTTGGACCTGAATTAACCCGCCGAATCTAAAAGAGGCTGCTGGCAAAAAGCATGTGTAGCCCTGCAGATCACGCAGCACTGGGTCAGCAGGGTCCGGGGCCGGTGTCTCTAAGGCTGAGCCCAGGCAGGGAGGGAAGCCCGCCTGGACTAACAAACAAACAGGTCCCGAGACAAGAGGCTGCGGCATTACTCATTGATGATCTTCATTTATCGCACATTAAATTGACTGAGTTTGGTTGTTTGTTTTCAGTTTTCATCTTAAAAGCTGCATTGAACCTGCCGTGCAGCGAGCTGTAAACACAACACTGACATGTTATCCCCTTTATAAAGTCTGCGGGGAGCGTGTTGGCTCTGTTTAGTCTCTCTTTGACTAAACGCAGCTACCTGCTAGCCGTGTCTGACGTTCTGCTGAGTGTCAGGCAGAGCAGATTTAGGACGACTTTAGAGCTGGGTTATAAATCTCTGTGGGTTAGTCACTACAAGCAAACGTCCTCTCGCTGCGCACTGTCCTCTGATCCCTCGTTGAGATAAAATATTGATTAGAGCAATTTGTGAAGCTTTGTATCTTTGGAAGCGCAGAGTGGAAGTCATCTGTCACTGAAAACGTCATCATACGTTGTTTGTTTCAAATCATCTAAAACCTGAAGGCTGGAAATGAAACAAATGAGGAAATGAATTGCCAGATGTATTAGGAAAGTCCACATTTGGTGGCGTTAACTTTTGCTTTAAACCTCCAAAATATTTTCTACATAACTAAAGTCTTCCATCAATTAAATTGTGGTAGTTTATACACAGCGGTGGAGCACCAGGCCGTGGGTGGCGTTGGAGCAGGTGGACACACGACTAACACACCAAGTGCTATCTATTGTTCAGTTGTATAAATGCTTTAATAATATCTTCATCAAATTTTTATCTTATTGCAAGATCAGATATTTTGGCAGCAAACATGAAGGTCATTTCCTCAGTTCCTCATGAAGAGAAGGCAATAAAGATCATTTCAAGGAGACAGAGCTGCTCTTGAACTTAAAGGAATTATACGATGACCCTAAACTTAAATGAAGAAAAACTCTTTGATCGCAGCGGATTTTGCTAATACTTTAAACCCCAACCGAACTCACTTCAGTGCCAGCTTCACTTCCAATATTTACATATGTTGTTTGTTTAGGCTGAGAAGTTGCTGTTGCTGAATCTTCCACTGAGTCTGCGGGGCGGCAGCTCCGCCGGGGAGGTGCGAGCGTTTCTGTTGAAAGCGTGCGGTATTAGCTTTGATGTAGAGAGTTGCTTGTTGGCCTTCAAAGATGTGGTGCCACGCCGTCCCCTGTGCCTTGATCCGACAGAGGATGAAAAGACCGAGTTAAGATCGTGAGCTGCGAGAGCTAAGCATCTAAAGCTGAACTCCCACAAGAGAAAGGTGCAGTGCGCTCCCGTACGGTGCTGTATATCAATGAGGCGCACCGAATCTTTACTGCAGCAAGACAAAGACGGGACTCGGTCGTAAACGGAGCTGATTCATACAGACAAGTAGAGAGCGGTTGAATGCATGACAGAGGTGGCGAGGATCATGTTTTCTACCAGACTCCACGGGATACTGATACAATAAAGATACAAGCGAGCTAATAAAAAAATTCTGGGTGAGGTGAACTCACCTCATCTGCACAGAACAGAAACGCATCACATGGGAAATATTTACTTGGAATTTATTCCAACCACGCCTGGAGCAAAGCTTTATCCCTTTTCAGGTTAAATTTAGCATCGCGAAAAAACTTTTGCTCATTACAGGCGGTTTACTTTGAGCAGCTCGCACTAATGCCGACGAGTCCGTGATTTTAATCCAGCGACCTGTTTTTCCTGAGCCAGAGAATCATCTTCACCTCAGTCAGACCTGTGTCTGCTCAGGGCTGCTTTGGATTGGTAATTGCAGCACACCCACTCTTTATGTAAGACCTTATCAGTGCGAGGAAAAACACAGTGTGTTTGTTGTGTGTGTGTGTGTGTGTATGAACCATGGGCGACTATTTTTAAACACCCATAGCAACCTTAATCCATCTTTAGCTGGATATGGGCCAATGTGGGCACCCAGAAGATTTGAATATAACCATAACTGGTTTTTAACAAGACTCTGGAGTATTCAGAAGGGGAATATGGCAGAGTCTCAGTCGTCTGTGTCTTAAGGAAAAACCGCCATCTCTGCATTTGGATACAAAATGCTCCTCACTTGAAGAAATTTGAAGCGCTTTAACCGCTGAATAGACCACAGGGAGAAACGGGAGAAAGAGCTGGAAAGGTCGCAGTGCTTTATACTCCATGGAGGAACACAACACACACACAAAAAAAATCCTTAAGCAAACTACTTCAATCTCACTTAACCTTCAATGATGGATGTCCGTGAAAGGCTGTAAAATTTCTTTGATTTTCCCTTCCAGCGGGGAAGGGGAACCATTGATCCATTTCCATTTTACCCCCCACCACCTCGGTTTTATGTTTTTTTTTTCAAAAGCTGCAACTTTTCGTCCCCACGGCAGACACCGGAGGCAACCGGAGAATTCCTTCAAACTGAGGTTGGATGCAAACAATCAGAAACCTCCGCTATACATTACGACTATAATCCAACGCTTTTTCATCAGTTCCACCACGTTAACCACCGCTGCCTTTTTCTATCGCTTGGTTTTGTTATTATCTGGTGTAGACTTTGCAGTATTGTTCATCAAAGGGAGGAAATATTACCCAGGAGGGGGGAGGGGGGGAAAAAAAAAAACTAAACAAAACAAAAGCCCTTCACCTTCCAGAACTCATCACAGTTCATTTCACAGGTAATAAAGTCTGCTGGATCCAGTTCTTCATGGTGATCGATCAAAATGGAAATAAATGACTGGTCCTGACAGCCGTAATCATAGAAATTCATGACGTTCCCTGCTAATCTGCGCCACATGTTTCCCAACAGAATCCAATTTGGCAAGGAGGGGACGCCGTACCAGATTACAGCGGCTGATTAACTGGGAGTTTCTTCGAGGCTGTGGTTTTTAAACGTGATGGAAGTGACGTGTGCCCGCTGCGTAATTCTCTGGATTCTTAATGTTCACTTCACGCTTCAAAAACAAGTGCAGAGAAATGAGCAGGTAGTTGAGACGCAGCAGGAACCTGGACTGGAATCGAACCCTCGGCTTCATGTCGTACTCTCTCTCCACTTTCCTGTCTAAATTTCGATGTGACTATCAACACAAAAATGCCCTTAAATAGAAAATGAATAACATACCCATGTGAACTTTCACACCGCTCTCACGTCTGTACTGTAAATATAAAGCTAGCACAGCAAGTCAGTTAGCCTAGCTTAGCACGAAGACTGGACACAAGGGGGAAAGAGCTAGCCTAGCTGTGAATTCAGGCAGTTGTGTGAGAGATTCTTTCGCCGTAACCTCTTCTCGCTTTTCCGTCTATCCAATCATCAACTGTTGGTGTGCTAGAAAGGCGCTAGGAGAGCAATCATGCTGGCAGCTCTGTGGGCTGCAGCTAAATGCTAACGGCAGCATGCTAACATGATTACAATGACAACGCCTGCTCAGATTTAAACATTTGTATTTCACGTGTTCACCACTTAAACTGTGAACACTGTAGGCGGTATCAATAATCTTATCTAGCTTGAACACGATGAAGTTTAACTGAGCGAAGACACTCAATTATACTATTTACTGTTTCTTATTATTATTTTTAGCACGCTGTGCTATTAGCTATTTGCGTTTTTTGCCTGCGTGTTATGTTCTGTGGATTTTTAGGTCTGTTTTGATGATTATTTTTGAACCCCTATTTGTAAATCACTTTGGTTATTTTAAACGTACCACATAAGTAAACTTGACGTTGATATTTTCTTTGGATTGATTCTCCATCGTTTTCCATTAAATTATACTGAATGTGGTTATGAATGGCTTCTTTTTTCCCTGATATAACCTGTGGCTCACCAGCACCAGCCGCGATGCTGGGTCACGTCACCCTCTGAGAAACGGCTCAGGTCTGCACGCAGCTTTATCACCATCTGTATCAAGTAGAGCTTTTTCATATGCCGCTTGTCTCATCCAGGCTGACGGTACAACCGAGAAAGCCATTTCGAAATCCATTTCTGCCTGCCTGTCCTATCCGTCTGTCTGTCTGGCAGATTGTGTAAGGTGACTCTCCATCATTCACTTAGAGCTGCAGGACTGAGCAGAACGACGCGACGCACAATAAAGTGTGATTTATCATTCCCAGCCTGATTGTACACGAGAAGAAGGATACTTTTATCAGTCTTGAGTCCTACAGAGCCGTAATGTCACAAACACCATCCTTCCTCAGAATGAATTCAGTTATTCTTGTCTTGTTTGTGTCTGTTTTCTATACTAGGGTGTGTAACTGTGGTTGTAAATGAAGCATATCTACGTCTGTGAGCGTATGAAAGGACAGAGACGCTCGCTCGTTTTGACGTTTTCCTTTCAGAATAACACACTAACATGTAGATTGGGATGGTAGTGCATTATTTATTTATCTCTTTTTGTTCACATTTCATTCATATTCTTTGCTGCTGCTGTTTCTCTAATGAATTGCAGCCGTTTCGTTTCCATTGTTGGGCAGAAAAGTGGACAACAGGTGAGTTGTCTTCGTGTTCGCCTGTTTCCAGCAGCTTGCTCATGTATGTCACCTTATCTTAATGTTAGAGATTACTGGCCACTTAAGAGTAAACTCCATTTTCACACTTGGTTTCAAACAAACAAAGACGCTTTGAGAGGCTTTGGGTGGGAAACTTATTTGCAAATCTCACAGCGACAACATTGTGAGGAAAGCGTCTTAAAATAAAAATTACTTTCCTCAAATAATGTCTCTATATTTACAGAAGCAAGTGAGCTGAAGGTAGAAATGAAAATAGGCATCATTATCGCTTGGTAATTTACTTCAGCATATTGTGATGAAGACTTTCATTAATAAGAAAAAAAACAAAACAAAACATCAAAGTAAAATTCTGACAATGAGCATGTTTCAGCTTCTATCGACATTTTACTTTGCTGTAAAACTGCAGCAGTCAGTTCTGTTCTGTTAACATCTTTGTTCTTTGTTAATCATGAACAAAAGCTGCCAGATTTATAAACTGATATTTCCCACGTTTGTCACAACGTCAAAAAGATTTCCATTTCAAAGTAGAAGTGGAAATGTGTCACCTTCATGAATGAGCTGAATTCCCTTTTTGATTTTAATACTGTTTCAGCGAGATCCAACAAAACAAGCTTTTTTTTTTTTTTTTGTAATGTTGGAGAACAGCGATTGAACTCATTCTTGGTTCCCGTGGGGAGAGCTTAGCTAATAGTAGTCAATAGCTGAAGTAAACATTGGAGGAGAACGAGTGTTTGGCGTTGGTAAATACATCTGGATCGTTTTGTTTCCGCACATTGTCCTCCTGAAAGTGGGCCAGCAGATCTGCTGTCATTTTCTTCTGTGTTTTTTTTTTGTCCAAATCTTCCGAGCAGCATATGTTTGATAATGGTCTCAGCTGACCCCTTTGGATGTACGCTCCCCCACCCTCCACACGAAGCCCACGGATTCTGCACCAGCAGTGCGTTATGTGCATAATTTCCGTCTTGCCGAGCAGATGCCGATATCTTTAAATGTCTTCATTTGTATTCATGTAAGTATTTCCAAAGGAATGGAAGTCAACCCTCCACCTCAGGGCTAAAAAAAAAATGAAAAATAAGAAATGAGTCAATGTTTTCTGCTGCAGCTACAGTAGGAGTCAGGCAGAAACATCAAGATCGCTTCACAGGCAGTTTGTGCCATTAAGAACGCGCTGGTGTCAGTGTTTTCTTTTTTTTGTGTTTTCGTAACAGTTGTCAGTCAGAGTGATTTTGCAAATTCTCCAAACTCTGCCAAGGGAACGACTAAAAATGTTGAAGAAGGATCCCCCGTCACATTTGTTTAAATTTTTATCACTGGAATCAAAATACTCTTAAAAACTAAATATGGAGTGGAAGTCTGAGTATCTTCAGAAAAAACAACTCAAGGATACACAGAAGGAAGCAAAACTTCCCCAATTAGTCCTGTCTTGGAGCAAGCAGCACCATCAGGGATTTTAATATGAATTTTACTGTGACAATATCTCTGGCCTCACCGAATTTCTAATGAATCCCGAGCTGCTGACGGAACAAAGCAAACTCATTTTTGTGAAATTCATATGTTAAACAGATTTGCATGCAGCTTGCAATAAGTGACCTCACCGAACACACTCAGCGCTCCCTTCGGTGGACTGACTTAATTAATTTCTGCCTGCATCCGTTATGTTGTTAATAAATAAGACCCATGCGTAGGAGTTAAAAGGTTAAACCGCCTTAATTTCACGGCCTGTGATTCAGTCTTTGTTGAGACGCTTAAAAAAATCTCAAATCTTCCCGACAGGAACGAGCGGAAGAGTTCGTCCTCTGGTGGCAGATGTAGAAAGCCTAAGATGCAATCTGTTGGTTTTTGAGCTATTCTGATCTGGACCCACAGAGGGGACCCCCCCCCCAACCCCCACCCCGCCCCTTTTGGTGAAAGCGAGATGCCCGATGATTGTTTCCTTTCTTTTATCGAGTTTGCATACAGAGAAGGAGAGCCTGAGAGACGGGGAGTGATCAGATTAGGCGTTTTTATTTATGAGGTGAATAATTGCTCACTTTGGGTCCCATTGTTTCTATCACTTCCTGTTTGCAAAATCCCCATTTCATCTGTGTAGGGCCAATCTGTGTGTTTGATCTCGAGACAAGGACCCCCACCCCCTCCGCCACCCACCCACTCACCCTTGAAATGTTGCGATAACTTTGATGGCTGCATTGATTTCGATTACTGCCCAAAGAAAGTCTGTGCATTTAAAATCCTCCTTGAGAGATCTGTCCCTCTCCGCGACAAGTACACAGATCTCCTTTCATGTTTCGGCGACAATAAAGCTTTTCATGGCCAAACCAAACATACCGGGAAAGGCAGAGTGAAAGGGACGGATAAAAAAGCAGCGTCATCAAATACGTTTATGGCTGTGTATATCCTATCCTCAATTTTTGTGGCGTTTTAATCAGAGGAATATTTGATTTCCTGGTCTCATTTGCAATAAAAGGGTTTAAAATACGATATCCATCAAACGTAACAACCATATAAATAAAGTCGATTCTCTCGTCTCCCTTTCACTACCTCTATTTATTCACCCTGCCTTCGCAGACAGAGACACTCGCTCGTTACACTAACATGTAGTAATGCATTATTTATTTATCTCTTCGTTTCAATTGTTGGGCAGAAAAGTGGACAACAGGTGAGTTGTCCTCGTGTTCGCCTGTTTCCAGCAGCTTGCTCATGTATGTCACCTTATCTTAACGTTAGAGATTACTGGCCACTTAAGAGTAAACTCTGTTTTCACACTTGGTTTCAAACAAACAAAGACGCTTTGAGAGGCTTTGGGTGGGAAACTTATTTGCAAATCTCACAGCGACAACATTGTGAGGAAAGCGTCTTCAAATAAAATTACTTTCCTCAAATAATGTTTACAAGAGCAATGAGCTGAAGGTAGAAATGAAAATAGGTATCATTATGCCTTGACTTCCTGAAGTCTAAACATAGGAGAAGAAATGGAGAACAGATCGATCAGCCACACTGATCAAACATCTCGATGCACAGATGCAATGTTGTGTTCATGTTTGTGTCTCTGCAGAAAACCACCGGTGTGTGTTTACACGGGTCTCACTCTGGGGCCCGTTACGCATGCTTTAAGCTCAGTCTTGGGGCTATTCTGGATCTGCTTCCTGTAGGGCTGTTGTTAGGCAGTTTGGAAATGGGCTGCCCACTTAATTCCACCTGCAGTGATATTGACACTGAGTGTGTTTGTGTGTGTGTGTGTGTGTGTGTGTGTGTGTGTGTGTGTGTGTGTGCTTTAGTAATGGAGGAGGTCTAAACTATATTGAGCTCCTGTAATATGACCAACAGTTTTTTTTTCCTACCGCTTGTGTAGGAGGGGGAATGGAGCATAAAGAGTCCAATTCAATTTATGCTCACATCATTGTACATTAAGGCACTTCATAACCCCCCCTCACCCACCTACTACACCACACACACAGACACACACACACACACACACACACACACAGGGCTTATCGAATATTGGAAGAATAGCATTTTGTGCCAATTATAGCTCTGATAGCCTTCTCGTTCACAAAGTGTGGTGCCATTGGTTCATTCCCAGGGGGGTCCAAACCAGTAATTGAAAATCAAGTCCTTGGTTATGCATGCCAACAGAGCTTTTAGCCGCCCGTCTTCATGCATGCATTCACACACACACACACACACACATTCAACAATGCGCAATTTCGTTTTTGTGACAAAGGCCCATCACCCTGACAGATTGAGCTGATGCATGTGACACCTCAGACTTCCAGCCAATTGTCGTCCAACGTCCCTAGAGATGAGAGCAGTGGATGAGACTCTGAGACTGTACCCCTCCCCAACAACCCCCCTCCCATCCTTGAGCAGAGCGTCTCTGAACTGCTGGTCTCTGAAAAAAACGTCACAGCTGTCATTGTCTAACTGACAAGTCCTGCAGATTGTTGACTGCATATTATAATTTGGAGCTTCTGGACGTTTATGTTCTCCGTACTCCAGCAGCAGCTGTTGTGTTTTGTTTTGTTTCAACTGGCCTGTGTTCATAAAGAGCTGTTGAAAAATGTGAAGCGGTGATTCTTCACATGGCTCGTACCTCATATGTTATATGATTTATGGCTGCAGTGCAAAGAAATGCACCACTGTTTGGTCAGCTCAGTGAGATCTGATCTCTTGTTAGAACTCCATTATAAAACTGCAACAACAGAAATCATATCACGTTTGGGGTTTTTTGTCATGGTTGGGGTGGGGGGTTCAGAAGATATTGTGTTATATAAAAAGGTATTTTCAATGCCAGCTGAGCTCCGCAGACCCACAACAGAAATAATAGCAAATGGAAATTCCCTCCCTTCTGAATCACCGGACAAAATTACCTGAAAATAAAAACACGCAAAAAAAGAAAATCAGGGTAAAAATCCAAAAGAATTCAATAAAAAGGGAAATTGCCTCAGCTACTCATTTTGGAGCACCGTTGTCCATCTTTGAGCAGCTGAGAATACGACCAAGCAGGACTATTTCAGGGAAATAAAAGCCGAGTTTTAAATGCCCACATCTTGCCACATAGCCAAGAATATATCTCTGAGCCTTCCAACAAACCAATCAGCCATGTCACATTTATATTATTCCCACTTCGTGCTCTCTGGCAGGAAAAAGCTGTGACTGTCGGTTGTACTCTGGATGTCTACATTCAATCTGCTGAGTGACACGTCCTGTTAAAGTCCAGCCTCATTCACAACCTGCAAGACATCTCTCACATGGGATCACTAATGCTCTGCTAAGGCTGAAAAAGGCTCCATCGACACTGTGTACTGCGCTTTAGCTCGGGCTTTCCCATTCTCCCAACAAAGCATCCCATCGCCTCGCCGGTCACACTGCCAACTTTGAGCTGGGGAAATACAGAACGGCTCACTTTGTCTTGCGACAGAGTGACTGCAGCCGGATTTCAGTAATTACAGTCAAAATGAAGTGTCGTCTGGTTATTCCAAAGCTGACTGCGAATCAGAGCGAGAAGCTGAAAGGGAATCGGCCAAAAGCTTCTTCTGGAGGTGTTCTTGCGCTATCTGGGCAGATAATGACTGATAATCAGGGGCATGACATCAAGCAAGGATCACTTTTGGCAATGCGATGTTGAAAGTTCCCTTTTATCACACACTCAGTCTTTCAGTTTTTTGTGCTTTTTTAAAAAAAATAAACAACTCTGTCGGTATACTGACATCCGGGAACAGCTTTTTCTGCCCTCTTCATACCCATTATTGTATTTTCTGTATTCTTCTGTTCATTAAACCTTTTGGGAGTCAGCCAATTCATATCTGACCTTCTCTATTCAGCTTTTCTAATTAACGTCAACCTCAGCAATGAAAAATCATTTCAATGCCAACTTTTTTATGCGATTTTGAGTGCAGTTACAATCCCTTTATGTGTATGTGCATGTGTGAGAGAGAGAGGACTGAACGGTGGCTGCGTAAATCTTAAATGTGTGCAACTTCAGGCTCAATTAACAGCTCGTACCTGATATGTCCCTGGGAGATTCTGCACCAGCAGCCGCTGACAAAAATCACCCATCAAGACCGAGGTTGGCTGCGCCTCGCACATATACATTTCAGAGGTGCAGCGAGGAGAAGCGTTCAGCAGCGATACGGCTGCCACCTTACAGCGCCACCGCACTGCAAAACATGGCAGCAATGCCGGATCTTAATGTCATCATACACACTTGGGACTTGGAACAATGTCCCAGGGGCTGCTGCATGATAATGTGCAGATGTCGCAGGTTCGCATCACAAAGTGCTCCGGGGCATGGCATGAATATTCTCAGGATACTAAAAAGCAAATTGCTCAGAACAGTTTCTCTGCATGCTCGTGCAGAGTGGTGTGTGTGTGTGTGTGTGTGTGTGTGTGTGTGTGTGTGTGTGGGGGGGTGTCACTTGGTAGGTGCCACTGCAGAGTTGCAGAGGTTTTTCTGATAACTTTATTTCTAAATTAAGATGTAAGTCATCCCTGGATTGACAAAAAATTGGGGGGGGGGCGAGCAAATAACAAACATCCTCTGAAGTGCGTGGAGCCAAAATTGGCTTCTACTTAAAGCTGATGCATCATTGCTGACCTCCAGTAGCAACACTTTATGACACAGACAGATGCCTTCTGGGGTGATACATATTTATATTTAACCAAAACAGCTCAATTTGTTCCCCCTGGCTGAGCTGAAAATCTATATTTTCAATCAGTACAAGAAAATTGAAACAAGATATTTAATATTTGAGTAGCAACGACAACAAAGTAGGTGATTATTTTGCACATAATGTTTCATATATCAAGCTATTCGAGAAAGGGAGATTGAGGGGAGTTGGTGGGGGTTTGGCTATCAATCCAAAACCACTAAAACAGATTCTTTTTAAGCTTCAAAGACAAATATTTCAAAACAAAAATCATAAAAATCTTCCTGCCACATCACAGCTCAGTGAGCGCTGTCCAAGGTGCTGACGGCAGCCTCAGAAACCAAAAAGCTCTTTTTGGAGATAAAACCCAAAAAAACAAAAAAAAAAAAACAAACAAAAAAAAAAGTCCTTCAGGTCTACACTGAACCAGCTCACCTTCAACTTCGTCTTCTGGCAGGTTCACCGGGGCGCTGTAGGAGAGGATGTCTGGGATGGTGCAGATCCCCCGGTACATCAACGTGGAGGTGACCGGATGCATCGGCATGACTGCGACCTTTGGCTGCCACAGGAACGTCTACGGAGAGGAGCCCAACTTACCCAGCCCCCCCACCACGGTCACCGAGGGAACGGGGAAAGACAGTCCATGGATGGGTGGAGGGGGGAGAAGTGGCCAACGGCGGATTCCGCAGCGTCTCAGCCTAAATCTTTCTTTTTTTTTTTTTTTTTTTTTTTTTTTTGTGGTGGTTGGTGGAGGAGGGGGGGTCAATGAACGAAGATCAGGGGAAGGAAGAATAAGAAGAAATGTTGGAAGGGGTGCCTCACCTCATTGCAGTTTTGGACTTTTGCTTGGAAAACAAGAAAAGACAAAGTCTCGAGAGAGAGAGAGAGAGAGAGAGAGAGAGAGAGAGAGAGAGAGAGAGAGAGAGGAAAAAAAAACTACCTCAGAGCGAGACGATGCGCACATATGTACATCACCGAACCCAGTCGAGCTCCACACGTGAGGCAGATCCGGAGAGCTGCTGGCCACTACACCGATCAACACAAGAAAAAAAAAAAAAAAAGGAGAGAATCCACTGCCACTTTGTATCTGTTAGTCTCAGGTCGGGTGTTTTCTTTTCTGCTGCGAACAAAATTCGCGCATCCACTTGTTGGATACGTGCGCTCACTTGACGCACTCCGTCCTCAGCATCCAGCCGGCTTCCACATAATCCACGGGACCGAGGAAGGGCGCCAAACCCGTCTAAAGGTGTGTCTGTGGTGGAAAAATCACGTGAAGATGACGGGTCAGCGCGTATCCGGATCCTCAGGGACAATGGCTAACGTTTGGGAGGGGAGGGGGGGGGGATCCCAGTTTGTTCCATCTTCAGTGGAGGAGTGTTTTTTGTGAAAGGAAGCTCCTCTACGTGGATCAGATATATAGTCACCCCCCCCCACCATTTCCTTCTCTCTCTCTCTCTCTCTCTCTCTCTCTTTCTCTCCCACTCTCTCTCTCCCACTCTCTCCCTCTCACTTTCTCTCACCTCCCTCACTCTGTCTCCCTCTCATACATGCATCTGCAAAAACACCCCCCTCCTCCCTGCTTCCCTGCATAACGCACAAACACGACCACGCTCCTTCTCTCTGTGTCTCTTTCTTTTTGTTCAGTTGCTCTTGCCGACATTACACTCCAAGCACAAAGTGTGATGGATGAGTGTGTGTGGAAGGTGTCTATGGTTGGTTTCCTCCTCTCCTGCCAAAGCTGTAAGAAAAAAGAAAAAAGAAAGAAAGAAAAAAAAAAAAAAAACAACCTGATGCCTTTTTGCTTAAATTATAATCCACATAAATCTGCTGACCGGGCACTTATTATGCATGTTAAGTTAAGATATAGCCGGTTTGGCTTTGGAGAAACGAGGCCTCAGGGGGATAACAGTGGGAAGCATTTTATAGTTTGTGAGTGAGAGAAGTGGGAGTGTGTCGGCGGTGGGGGGGCATCGAGTTTAAATTCTCTGTAGCTTTTCTGTCTCATCATTTCCAATTGTATGCTTAGCTGCCCTATCGCTGCAGAGCGACCCTTTGAAATTAACTGCTACACTCTTTCAATTGGCATGGCTGGCCGGGCAGCTCAGGCCCAGATGGAGTCGGGAGATGTTGAACGGAGCCACTTGAATTTCTTATGAGCCGTCTTCTTAGCGATCCCTTGAAATGTATCACTCTCTGTCTCCATGTCGGGCACTTCTCTCCATCTTCTGTTTCATGTCAGTCATCAAAGGGAACAGCTGTCCGCTCTGAGGTGTTGGTGGGGGCAGATGCTTTTGTGGCCTCCATCCGCTGTGGTTCCTACAATGAAACTACGGCTGAGCTGGCGGCTTACTTGTCTCTTGAAAGCAAGCAGGTTCAGGGTTTGAAACCCTGAGCGGCACCTGTGGTCAGAGTCAGCTGTGATTGGCTGCAGCCCCCCGACCCCCTCGCCTCCACAACCCTGACAGATAAGCAGTACAGATAATGGATGGAAATTAGTTAAGTGCAAATTAGTGATGTTTGCCCCATATATTTGCAAAATGTGTTGTTTGATACATCAGCAGAGCTGTTTTGGGGGAACAGAGCAATAAAAATGATTTATTATTACTCAAAGTGGCTGTGGAAATATTCATGAAGTCCATTTAGTGGCTCCACACTCACCTTTAAAGCTTTTTAAGATTGCCTTTCCTTCATGATGTGAAGATGTGGTATAAAGTGCTAACCCTACTCATTGCCTCAAACAAGGTTTGCACATTTCATTAAAGCACCAAGTAGTAAATCTGACCATGAATCTATAATTATAAAGTTAAAATATGTGTTTCTCTTCTACATCTTGTATTGGCCGTGCAGGAATAAAACATGGATTGCTATCAATTGCCAAAAACGTCACAGTCAGAAATATAGTCTGTTAATCTGTTACCTCAGTTCAACAGACCAAGAGAGGTCTAACATCACTAAACCGACATAAACCTCCAACAACAGAAATATAAATAGGCTTATTTGAGACTTGGGAGGGTGATGCTGCCTAAAAGACACTGTCAACCATCAATCACAGATCAAGTCCACATGGACAGCCGTTTGTATTTATAGCCGTGCTCGCTGAGACCCCGAACAGAAATAATACTTCTGACACAAGCCATCGCTTCAAAATCATGTTCATAGGCAATTTTCATAAAAAGTCATGAAACGTCAAGACTTTACTAAAGTCAAAAGCTGGCCACGGTAAGTTCTTAAATGACTGAATGTTTTGAGGAAGGAAAACCTTAAACTCCCAAATCCCCCCTTTACATGGTCACCGCATTCACATATAGGAAACATCCCGGCTGGCATTTTCTAATGCTCAACAGACCATCATTCAGTCTGACAGGAGCGTCCTCCAGCCGCTGGCAAAAGGGCACCACAAACTTCGTATCCTCAGGTGACACGCGGCACCTTTTATTTCCTGCGAAAACAGTCTGGCGAAAGCTCTCTCAGCAGGAGCAAACTTTGAAGGTCAGACCACTTTCTGAATCCAATAGTCACCCAGTTTTGACTCCAATGCATCACAGGGCTCTTTTGTCATTGTAAGTGTTTAATGATTACGCCCCCGTTGGCTTTTAGGCCTCTCAGGTTCTGGCGATACACCTTCGCCCGTGGCAGTGCGTTCTCGCTCCGTCGGGCTGCTGAAAGTGTAAGACAAATTAGGTTTTAAAGATATCTCTCAAAAACAAAAACGTGTGTTATAAATAATGCTGAGTTGTATTAAAAAAAAACAAAACAAAACCAGAAATTACATTTTCTAATCATCTTCATGTGAATTTGTAAATTGAACAAAAAATAACGCTCTCACACAGAAAAAAAAAAAAAAAGAGTAGCAAATTACCAGTTCATCAAAATAATCCAAGAGCTGGGGAGCCAAATGATCGCACTGCGGATTCAAAGGCCCAATATTTCCCTCATTAAAGCCTACATTTCCTTCATTTACCATTCGGCACCCTGCAGCAGCTTGGCGGAACAGATTCTGTCCTCATCTGCTCATGAGTTCCTCTTTCCAAGACTGAAAGTTGTGACTACGACTCTAAAACTCATTGTCTATTCAAGTGCTTTTAGTCTCCGAATAATCACTAAAAAGCTCCTGCTGCTTCTGCTGCTTCTTCTTCTGTGTCGTTTATTATTGACTGGCACTTGTGCCCCAGAATGAATCATTTGAGCCATTATGTGAGTGATTTCAATAAGAGAGTGCATTTACTGATAAGAAAAGATCACAACTGTCTTTCCTGAGAAAATGTCTGTCATCCAAGGAACGTGATGAGCTTACAGGTCCCATTAAGCGAGATATCCGTGTGGTTGGTGCAGTTTAGGTCATATTAACACAGTGAAAGCTGAGCCTTAAAACGATGTCACAACTAACCACGCCCCACGTCAAGCCCACTTGGACTCCCCGTCTTACCTCGCATTGTTTGTTTTTTTGCTTTTATTCACTTTGAATCCCTTCAAAATCGACCGTTGTTGTTGTTGTGACTTCCAGGAAAAAGCCTGAGAGAGAAAAAAACACTGAGACCACAAATATACCGTACGTGGAAAGTGTAGCACGATTTACTCACTGCCATTTTATCACCTTCTAACGCTGGAAAACAACCAAGTGCACGTTCTGTTTGCTTTGTTTCAGTCTCCACTGACATGGCTGCTAAAATCTGCTTTGATTTTATTTGAAAGGCGCTTAAATACTCCATACAGCTAACAGGAAGTGAAAGATTTTGATATTATTGATTTCATTCTTTAAAAAAATTGACCTGCCTATGTATCACTATGTTAAAATTGGGAATCTGCATCTATCAAGTGTTTTCATCTTGCTGCTTATATATTTCAAAGTTGCTGCACATCTCGCTTGTACCACCACTAAAGTGATTCGAGTTCTATTTCATTACCTGGAAGACGAATGCTGTATCTTATGGTCTGCATTAAATTAGCACTAAAGACTCTTTTGTTTCTAGTGACAACACGGCTTAACACATCATTCTCAGCTAATCTTGCAGTAAACAGAAAAAAGCACGTAATCCTCAGCCCCTTGCCGCTCTTCCTCTCCCGGCTCCTCCAAAGTCAAGACATTTTAACGAGGACAAAGTGCGAAGAAGAGCTCGGG
Source organism: Echeneis naucrates (assembly GCF_900963305.1). Lineage (NCBI taxonomy): Eukaryota > Metazoa > Chordata > Actinopteri > Carangiformes > Echeneidae > Echeneis > Echeneis naucrates. The sequence continues at coordinate 21,326,775 of NC_042519.1, read as the reverse complement.
CATTTGCACAAACGGCCTGTTTGAAATGTCGCAGATTAAAGGAAAAGGGAGTGAAAGACCACAATTTCAAGTCAGGCAAGCTGCCAGAAGTTCTTACTTCTGAGGATTCACCACATTTTAAAATAAGGATGAGGATTAAAAAAAAATCATACAATGCCATACTTCATAAATATGCAAACATATCATTCGTACTAGAGACGAGGCTCGTTGTGATGCTGCACCTGTGGTCAGATCTGTCTGCCCTTGTGGAACAAATAACCAATTCTGACTACAACCTTGGCTATTGACCAGCACACAGAAAAAGTGGAGTAAATAATGTCTCATACAGTGAAGCCGCTGAGCTGCTCCAGGATTATAAGCAGGGAACCAGACAGACGGAAAAAGGTTTCCTGTCCGTTTGGGAGAAACAGAGACAGATGTGGTCATTTGACAAACCCCCTGAACAGACTTTGGCCATTTGAGCTCTGCATTACAACGAGTAAATGTCGTTAGGTGGTCCATTTGCAAAATGCGAGCACGACGAGAGGAATGGGGTTTGGGAGACAGAGAGGCTGACAAAATTCAGACGTGCTGGCTCTAACTTGGATCGCTCCAACATCCCCGAGTCCCAGAACACATCCAGAATCCTCTGCCGGGGAAACTGGCATCATCCCTCTTTTCTGATTGCGACCCCCGCCTTCTCTACCAAAAATGGTTGGTCTGGTGCTGCCATTCTGAAAAGTTTCTGGCTGTGTGAAGAGGCGTTCCACTCTGTGAGGGAATTGTGGATATGCCAGTGGGCCCGCAGTGAATCTGCCTGTGAATGAAGCTGCAGGATCAACATAAGCTGCACTGCAGGCCCAAACATGTATTCCCAAGGTGTTTTGGCTTGTGTTTATCTCCATGATACGCCCCCTCTCTATTTCCTTCCTCCTTTCCTTGCTGGGCAGCCTCAAGCTGGACCCCATCAATGGGTTTTCAGAGGATGTCGGCGCCTGTTAGAAGTGCTGCTTTGCTATTTGGGGAGCTTCCGCTGGGAAGAGGTGTAGGAGGGGGGAAAAAAGGAAAAAAAAAAAGGATTTGGAACCAAAGAAAACCTCTTTATTTGGGGAAGAAACAAAATAGCAACCCCTGGTGGCATTCAGACACAGACTGGTTCCTCCCTGTAGTGGCACGCTCGCAATCTTATGAAAGTCATGGAAGCCTTTGTAGCAGATGGAACTTTGAGGGCGTATGAGGTATTGTTGTGAGGAGGGGGGAAAAAAGGGGGAGTTTGCAGTTTTGAGAGTTCGTCTTTGTGTTTGGAGTCGGGGATATAATGTAGAACTGCAGTAATTCATGCATGGGTATGTATGCCCAAAGGATGACTTTCCTCTTACTAATGAAAAACACATATTTTTACAAATAAAAGCACCGAGGCTTCCTCACTGTGACGCTGTATGTTCCATTTTGCATGCGGTTCGACTTATTGGCACTTATTTTCCATCTGCAGCGTTATGAGCACTCTTCGTTTGAAAGATCTCACTTGTGATGGAGGACAACGCGAGGCAGAAAGAGTGAGAGACCTGTCTGTTCCTGACAGACGGGAAAGATTACAAAATGCAAATCTGGCGTGTGGAAATCATTAAAATCGCAAAGAATTTCACAAACAATAAAATGAAAAGAGCAAAATAGAGCAGCAAAACAAGCCCAGTATTCATTGGAGAATTATTAATGCGTGTCAGATGAAAGTTGATAGACCCGACAAATCGGAGACCAACATCCACGTCTCAAACACAGACCTGCAACCAGCTTTGTGAATTTTTTGGTCTTAGTGTTGGTCTTACAAGAACTGTAGTTCATATATCCGTGATTCCAAGACTACAATCAAACCAAAACCAAAAAAATCAAAAAACAAAATCTAACCTTAATAATCACACATTCTATTAGTCACGCACAGATATGCATGGTTAAAAATTACTGGCACTGGATGTGGGAAAATCTTTGCTGAACATCATCCAGCCTCGTAGAATCGTCCAATACTGAAGTTGTTGGAAGGAAGGTTGGGAACAAGAAATGCTGGGCAAGCAATAATCGCTGGTGCTATATATAATGTATAAAGTGTGACTCAAGGGGGCCAAATAATTTCATTTCATTTCCAGGCGGTGAAAGTAATGATGATACCGCGCATATATCACCCAGGCCACCACTCATTAACGATGGGGACCTCGAGCTGCCGGTCAGTGCCGGGTTATCCCCCAGCCATTTGGTGAAACTTAATGTTCCATTAAGAGTGCATCAATCAGATTTTAAATGATTTGGACGCCCATTAGCTCTCACAGAGCCACAGTACTGAGATCACTTCCAGGTGATATTAAAGAGGCACCGGAGACGCCGTCATCAGTCACCCTGAAACGATGTTGTCCGCTGTTTGTGAGTGTGTTTGTGCTGGATGCCGGACAGCCCGCGAAACTGAATTGCCTTTTTAAACATAAACAAAATTGTGTGAACTGAACTGAACCCTTCCAACCCCGGATTCCTCCATAAACGCCTCCCACGTCCAACAAACAGTGTTATCAACAACCAGGGGCGTCTGAAAGCGGCGGTAAAATCTGGGAAGTGTACCGGACTTGCATCAGAAAAATTCCCGGTAGATTTTCCAAAATTCAGCTTCTACTTTGAAGGATATAAGATGAACATAACCGTCCAGAGTGTTACTGCCATCTCCCAAACATCAAAGATGTAGAAAACTGGGGTAAGAGAGCCGCATCATGTTTACCTCCTGAGCGAGCTGCCGAGCGTTTACACACCTTTTTCTACAGGAACCCTTTCGACACATCAAAACCACCCGAGTCTGTTTTCCCCCGTATGACCCAGAAATGAAAGACGACACCGAAGGCAGCAAAAAGAGAAACCACAGGGGAATTTAGCCTTTTGAAAAAAGTTAAGCAAACTCCAAGTTCAGTAAGAGTGAGGTGAAATCAGATTAGATAACAGGGATACTGGTGGAAAGGTTCTTTGTTGTCTTTTTTTTTTTTGTCAACGTTCCTGAGGGCGATAAATGTCCCGGTGGAGGACCTTAAACATGAAAATACTGACGTTTCACAAAGACTCTGCTGTGTGTCATCTGCTTAGCATATTGCGTGCGTAGTTTTAGCTGTAGTGTAATTTTACACGTCTGAGTCGACCCGTGGAGAGAAATCGACGGAGTTTTGCTCGGATTTCTGAATAAAACTCCACATTATTTCCTGATGTCCTCAGAGACACATGCGAGACCTCCACATTATACCTTTTCAAACTTTTCCAAAGTGTTGCAAGGATCAGTCAACTATTGAATCACCTCCTCTATATGGAAATGGCAGGAAAAATGCAACTGTCTCTCCGGTTAAAATCAATTATTCACAGTCATCTCCAAGGATGTGCAGGCTCTTGCAGTTTCTGAGATGATTCAAAGTGTGTGTGTGTGTGTGTGTGTGTGTGTGTGTGTGTTTTAGTATGTTCAGGCTAAACCCTTTAGCATAATAAGGGTAACGTTCAGGAATAAGACTGTATCCAGTCATCCCCTCCATGACTGAACCCCGCTGAGAAACGGTTCCTCTGCAGCAGCAGATAGGGAACATGTGTGGCGCCTCTTCACCAGCCGTCCTGCTGCTGAGGACTGGTGAACGTTTTAGAAAGGCGAGGTGCGCACTGTTCCTGGAACTGGTGTACGTGCGCTCATCAGTGCCTTACCTTTGTATTTCCCATTTCTGTTTTTTCCCCCCAGCTGTGGTTTGGGTCCACCTTTGCTGTCAGTTTGTGGCTGTGAGTAGAGAAGTTTATGACTTGTGTAATATAATAAATCAAACGTTTTCTGTAGTCCAGAATATAAAATGATGAAAGAGCCTGCTCAGTATTTCATCACCTGCCCATATGGTTTAGAATGAATACATTCAGATTAAAACCTTAATCTGAAGACATTAATTCTAAGCCAGGTGATTCTCTGTCACTCTAATGTGGGCTACCTTCAGATAATCCAGTATTGGTCCAGTACTCTGTTGTGCAGCCACAAGTGTGAACTTTCTTACAGAATACAGAATAAAGTAGAATACACCCTCAACACTACTGAACCAAAAGTTTTGAAACTATTTTTACTTTCGCCCCAGAGAGCATTAGAATCTCATTAAATAACACACTGAAACGAACTTCCCTGCAGATTCTTCACTGATTATATTTTTCCTTGCAATCCATCTCAAGTAATAGCTGGAAGAAAGATGAAACCTTTGAAAAAGAATCACATTGTTATTAGCGAGAGGACGCTGATGTACACAACGTGCCACCTTTAAACTTGTACATTTATTTCAAGCATATTGATTTTAAATATTCAGCGGCCTCACTTTCAGAGACAGACCGTTGAACTTGCCTGTCAGGCCCTTCTCGCTGGCTTGTCGCCCACATTGATGAGTTGATGAGTTGTCTAGTCAAAAAAAAAAGTGTGTAAGAAAGGGCGGAGGTCATTGGATCCCGATCCTTCTGTGTGAATCCATGTCCAGGTTCTCCGCCTCACCTGCCCCGGCTGCAGTCTCACTCTCAGTAGTTTTCCACTCACCTGGTTTCCCCGCCCACCTGGAGAATAGCCACGCCCCCCTCTCACCACCCACCTGTCTTTCAGCCCGGTATATAAGTCCCTCACTGCAGACACTTGTTGCCAGGTTGTTTCTCTGTGGTTGTGACCCACACTTATTGTGTAACACGCTGCATCATGCACAACTCTCCAACTTTGTTTGGCTGATGCCTGCTGCTGACCTGGCCTCTTCCTGATCCCAGGTAAACCTGCTGGCCATGAGTATCGCCTCAGCACTTCCCAGTGAGTGTTTTTGACACATGTGTTGGAAAGTCTGCTGTTGTGGGGGCCTCCTGTCCCCGCTTGGTACGCTGAACAGACTCTCTCATGTTGTTGTTGTTGTTGTTGTGTGTGTGTGTGTGTGCGTGTGTGTTGCTTTCTCTGCTGCTTCAAGCAATACAGATCATTACCAAGTAAATCTGTGACTACGCAATTTGGTCCTACCGACACCCATTTCAATACACCTGCAATATACCTCTGAGTTTAATTTTTATCAGCCTCCAGCAGATGCTCTGATGTAATGGTTTGCCCTACTTTGGCACAATCAGCAACCAAAGCACAAAAAAAAAGAAAACCATCTAACGCCAAATCCAGAACGAGACAGACTGTGAGATTTCTTTTGACTCAAAACTCAAGGTTATGTTAGCCTCTAGGCAGCTGGCGAACAAATAACTCCCTTTTTAAAGTGAGATATATCTGCAAAATCCTATTGAGGCTCTGTTGGCTCCGAAGCGGCAGGCTTACATCTATGGCAACTCTGAATAAAATGGTTGCAAATTGTCGTTTGCCTCTGCAGACTCCGATCAGGGCTTTGGTTGCCTCCTGATGCTCCGTGCTAATAACTGCAGTGTCTATAAGAATAAATTGCTTGTGCATTGTTATTTGACTCTGCGGACTCCAGGTAATATCTAAAGCAACCAAAGTGACATTAGCTGCTTAACAGCATGCTAATAATCTCCATCATCGTCTCTGCTGTGTTACGCATAAAAGAGAAGCGCTGATGTCAAGTCCCACATTGGCAGCAGGTGTAGCTGTTTTGAACGCTGTTGCTGAATTCCTGCAGGTGGTAAATGCTGACAGTCATCTTCAGGACTGAAGGTTAATGATGAAGTGTGATTATCCTTTTGACTTATTTCAGTGGCGATAAAGTCGCACGTATTTTGCTATGATGCCAAATGCTTCAAGCTGAGAGAGCACTTCATCCAACGTGGGCGTCTTTGTCTCTTTCCTGAAGTGGTCTTTCAATCAGAAGCCCCCTCGGCTTTTTGCCCCCCACATACAGCATTAGCCTGAGGCCAATCACAGCAGTCGGAGGGCCGAGAGCCGTGTGCTTTCACTTGTGTCAGGTCAGCTGTCAACAGCGCCTCTTCTTCTCTTTCCTCTTGATTACCAGTGTACATTTCCACGCTGCTGTGTGACAGCACTTACTTTGGGTGTGTGTGCCCTCTGAGGTAGAATGGCCAGACTATGAGAGAAGAAACGGAAAAGAAGTGCAGCCTCTGAAGCCAAAGGCTCTCGTTCTCTCTCTATTTGCATCCAGTCTTTCCACATTTCTCATTACTAAACTTCATACCTCATCACATCATTCATTTTTATTCAAATATGTGTTTTTATCCTGATTAAACGTCACACTCAGCTCATTTTGTCCTCAATGAGATTCATAATGGAAGTAATAACTTATTTCATTTAAACATCTGTCATTTAAATGGCAGATTCATCCTCCCTGTATGATTAATGAATTTTTGTAGCTCTGAGGAAAGGGAAACGTTGGCATAAATTCAACTGAACAGGGGGAATTCTTACACTCGTTGCCTTTTTATTTATCTAGTTTGCTGTTAGCCACTGAGTAGGTTATGCAGCGACGTAACTCTGCAGTTTAAAAACGGCAAATCTGTAGCTGGAGTCCCGCAGAGTCTGATATTACTTCATGCATACATTCCAAAAGGACTCTTTAAAATGGAAATGAGAAACATACCTCATTTAACATCTTTCCCATCCAGAAAGGCATGAGTAATGTTCCTGATTATATTCCTACAGCCCGACGTCAATAAGGGAGGGCGGGGGGGGGGGTCTTGGTGGGCAAACTGGAGACCAGCAGACGTTACAGACGGGTTGTTGTGGTGCGTTGGAGTCCTTTTTATATGTCTCACGTGTAGATATGCTGCCTTGATGGAAAAAAATTGAAGAATCCACTTCAATGGAGCCGCTCAATGGGCCCTGTCAATCAATCTGCCCCCCCCCCCCCCCTTATCCCAGACTTCCCATCACAACAGTATTTCCCCACGTTAAGTCTGTGGTCGATATACTCCCCCATCATGAAAGACTCCATTTCCCTTCTGACACTATGACTGCGCGTTTGTAGCCAGGAATCGACGCAGATGGACCGGGTCTTTATTTCCTCTTCCACCGCTCGCAGTCCTCTCAATCTGTGTTGGTTAGCAACATGTTGTGTAACTGACACACTGGGCACCAAAAAAAAAAAAAAAAAAAAAACTCTGCAAATGATTCATTGCATCAGTGTCAAGACTTGAAAGAAAATGATTTCTTTGGGCTTTTACCAGGAAGAAAATGTTTCTGCTGTTACGGAGCGTTAAAGGGCTAAGGAGCAAAAACATGGCCTTTCCTTCAGATGTCAAAAAAAAAACAACAACAACAAAGGATTGGGATGGAGGTTAAACTGGCTCCAGCGTTGTTTCTATTCAGTGGAAGTAGCATTTCATTTCTCCAAAGAAACACCTAATTAAATTGAAAGCTGCATTGTTCTGTCAGAGCAAAACCTTATTTTGACATATTGAAACCCAGAGGTAACTTTTCTGCGGAAGGAAATGAGGATACAGAGAGAACACGAAGGACAGAGCTCACCGGAGCTCCAGCATTTTATTTATCTATTTTTATCCAATAAGTATAGTCCCTAATGCTTGAGGGAGCTGTGTCAGCTATTTATAATGAAGCGCAGACTTTCATAAATACTTCTGACACCAGAGAGTTCAGGAACATTGATAGCGACAAACTGCCATCATATATTAAGGACTCTGACGTCTGCTGGATCAGCGAGAGTTTTGTTTCCTTATTAAGTCCAGGTTTATTTGATTGAATTTCTGCTGAAGGGATCTATTCATTCACAAATGTTAAAATATGGATATTCACAGTTTGTCACAGAATAAAAGCAGCCAATGTTTATATTCTGCGCGCACAACCACACACAGCATCAGTACAGGAGCTTGTCTCTTTGAAGGATGGCCATAAGGGTGTGTGTGTGTGTGTGTGTGTGTGTGTGTGTGTGTGTGTGTGTGTGTGTGTGTGTGTGGACGGTGCGGGGGGGGTTGAAGGGTCCTCATGACCACAGAGCCGTATCTGAAGCAGCTTAGCAGCAGCCTCGATGAGCCAGAACGATAACGGCTTGAGCAAGGTCAGGAAAACACTGACTGACAGTCAGCTGGGCATCAGAGCAAACCTACCTTTTGAGAAATGTTCCTTTTTATCTTTGAGGTACTGTACAGATAAAATAATTTTTCTTTCTTCTTTATTTACACTATATTGTATGTGTGTAATGGAGCTGTGGGTAGCTGCGGGTAATTTCATACAGTCCTGTCTCTGCTGCAGAAAGTTGTGAACTGTGAAAGAGAGCAGGTCAGACGCACAATAGAGTGCTAGAAGAGGTGACCCGCTCTTGTAGATGCATTAGCGCCAGATAAGCTCCAGCTTGACTACACGAACACACAATACCATAACTATACGGCAGATACATACACACGCCTGCACGCGCACACACCCTCCCTCTCTCTCCTGTTGGAGCTGCTGCTATAATAACCGCAGCTTTTATTGTAACCAGTGAACCAAAAACATTACTTGGTCTGCATACCAATATGCTGCGTGCCGGCTTCGCTGCATGGTGAGCATAAAATGAATCATAAGTGGTCCTTTATCCACAGCTGATCAAATAAGTTGTTGAGTATGTTTACACGAAGAGAGGGTCACTTGTAATGTGATACTTTTGCTATTTAGGGATTCGGCGCATTTGATGTTCATCTGCATGCAATATTTTTTTTTGTTATTTGCATTTACTGACGGCGGAGTTAGTCAGAGCTTTGTGTTTGCCTGGTTGTGACAGCGAGGGGCTAATGTAGTTCTCCCTGTCGGATATCAAACCTCATTTGAGTGTTAAAGAAAGCCCCCCCCCCCACACACAGTCTGTAATGGGCTGCCCTTTCTGTCCCTCGGGAGAGATTAAGGATTCTGTGTCTGAGGGAGTCAGGTAACCGATAAGCTTCAACATTACATATTAAAGACAGAAACCTGAAATTCGCTTTTAAAAACGCTTTTAACCCCCCACCCCCCAAAAAGAAAACTGTAAATGAGAGAAGAAAGGACTTACCTCCAAACACAATGAACTCTGCCGTATCTCCTGACTTTCACATTAGCAGAATTTCAATATGAAAAAAAAAAAGCGTTAAAAGGTTTTCAGGTTTCAGAGAAAGACTTGCACACTAGTCAGTGGTGTCCCCACCACCACCCACATAGTAATTTCAGTGGCTCCATCCAAAATCAACAACTTGACAGCAGCATCATTTCACCCGTGTGTGTAAGTGGTGTTGTAAATGTTGCAGAGCGCAAACAAGTACAATCAACCATGAGAGCATTTCCTGACTCTTAGCCTGCTTTGGCTCATTCCACAGATATACGGTGCGGTTGAGTCCCCTTGAACTTTTTTTTTTTTTTATTATTATTATTGTTTGATCAGCAACACTCAGACAGACAGTATCCCGCCAACCTATAGCACCAAGTAGAGGTGAAAACCAGCGAAAGGTGAATATCGTGCGACGTATCAGAGAATGACCGATTCCAAATGAGTGTTCATGCTGTTGTGTATCCAATTCAAGGACAAAACGCCGAGGAATGTGTTTCTAAGAGAATATTATTCAGTACATTTCTATTCCCTGACTCCTTCTTTTGTCCTTACTTTATGGTCTTTATCTGTTTTTACAGGTGGCCTTTAATGAGGTCAAAGAAAATAGAAAAACACAGTTTGACTGAACAAACCCCCTCCGCCTTTTTGTACGTTTGACAATTCTCTCTCTGGCTGCGGCGCTGAGCTGCTATTAATGTCAACAGCGGGAGCTGAAGTTACGCTGATAAAGCCACATCAGTCGTCTGGCCAGGAAATGCACATTGGGCCCCTCGCAATGTTAAAATTGGCCCTTATCATGCAAGTCAAATCAATTCTCTACCTGACAGCTGTGGTTACAGCAAGTCCAGCCGAGTTGGTCATGCCTAAGTGATCTTGATTGATTTTTGTTTCTGGCCCACAGTCAATGTTTCACTTATGGTGCCGGCGCACCCAGAGGTCACGTTGTCAATCACAGCCCAAGACAAGGCCTTTGCTGACTTTGGTGTCGCCAATCAATAAAAAAAAAATCACTGACTGCTATCATAGGGTAAATGAAGCCTTTGTTAATATGTGAGCAAGGCGGAGGGGGAAAATCTTTGCGTTGATATCATTCTGTCTATAGTCGACAGTGATGATGTTGACACATTGGAAGAGGCAAAATACACGTATTTATATATCGGAGGAAATGTCCCCGGCTTCAGCAAAGATGGAACATCGACAAAGAAAATCATTCAGAACTGTGCCAGTAACTTGAATTCATAATTTGTTAACCTCAGTACACACATGGGACATGTAATGTCATCGTGCTCACGTTCGCTGTCACGCCTTTGATTTCGTTCACCTTAAACCTTGTGTATTGATCGGCAGAATGAATGGCAGCAGAAATGATTGAGCTGCTTACGGCTGGGAGTGTGAATGTCGGCGGTCTGAGCTGCGGATTATAGAGCCCCATCAGACAGAAATCTAATCAGTATGTGCAAGCTGCTGGGTGTATATGTGGTGAACTCCATTATGACAATGAATCCATAACTCGTACTTCTCAAGTATTGCATTTGAAATCAAGTAAATGTGTCCTCCCACGCAAACCGTTAAGGATCGGTGCAGTGAGAGATATCAGCCTCTCACGAGCCAATTAAAAGTTTATAAAGTGTTTTTTCTGTCTCAAAAAACAAAAGAAGAAAAAACAGCACTGTAAAGAGCGGATAAAACAAAATCTACAAAAAGCAAAACTGAGGAATTTACCTACAAGAAAGACGCTTTAATTTATTTTCCTGTAGAGTCACTCACTACAGGTTAGAGACGGGCCGGTTTTTCATTACTTTACTGTTTTCCTATTTGTACCTCACGCTCGCTGCTCTGAAACAAATGCAAATGAAGAGATGTTACGAGGTTCTCCCAGTTTAAAAAGGGACCTCCATTAGGTTTCATATTTTCGACCAACAAATGCAAAATATGCATGAGTGCAGGTATTTGTCGCAAGTTTCAGAAAAATCTGAGGGCTAATGAAAAAGGGAGCAGATGTTCGATGTCAGCGCAGTGAAATGGGGCCGTGGGTCTCTGTCTGCATTTGCATATTTGGAAGAGGATGTTACCATTTTTCTTTTCGAAGCAACTTTGAAAAGCATGACTGTCAACCTCTCATTTGCAGCGCTGGCTTCTCTAATCAAACGCCTCTGAAGTGGCTGATTAGAACCAGTTTTTAATTACAATATACATAAAGTAAGTTATGGAACCGCCAAATTATTAGCCAAAACGCCCCTTGTATTGCCGTTGCAGTGTAACTCGGCTAACTATAATGTGAGCTGTAAACTGTTACGGCTAAATGTACCTCCAACTGGAGGAAGTCTAAACGCAGCGGGGGGAGCTCTGAACTGCTGCTGAAGCCGCTGCGGCAGCGAGACTTGCAGAGATTTTCATGAACGTGAAGACACCAGGGAGAGGAGGCGGTCTAAACGAGATAAGACGCACTGATCTTCTTCTTCTTCTTCTTCTGTTGTTTTGAAGGTTATCAGATGAGATCATTTGTGATGAACGGACAAGGCAGCAGCTGTCAATGAGACGTAAGAGTGATCCGCAGCCCATAAAAATAAAAAAACTGCAGCTTTCAAAACATTGGAAAATGAAGCCCTCTTTTTCCTTTTTTTTTTTTTTTTTTTTTTTTTTTTTACTTTTTGTTTAATCAAGTTGCAGTGTACCCCCCCCCCCCCCCCCCCCCCCCCAACCAGCAAGCCTGGATACAGCCCTTCATTACATTAAATCAACTCTTTCTTTCCACAGGGGTATTTGCCAGCTGGCTCATGTCCACTTTCAGTCAGGCAAACGAAAAAGACACCACTTCCAAACTCATTACGTTTGGACAGCTGTTCTTTTGGGGTGGCTCTCCAAAAATCGTCAATTACTTGCCGGGCAGCCGCTGGCGGCTCGACGCTGGGATCTGGTGGCGGCGGCCTCTCGCCTCTGCGCACAACATTTCAATGGTGGCACCTGCCAGAGCTGGTGCTTCAAGATCTTATTGATGTTTAGCGGCAGTGATGGTCGGGGAAGAAAGTCTTTACAGTAAACTTGAAGCGATGAGGATCTCAATTTATGGGCTTGGAAAGTGCATCACGGTTAGAATGGCGTTCCCAGGGGCCACCTGTGCTGAAATTAAGGCACATCACATGGCGCCTGCTGTATTCTGCTGAGAGTTAGCAGCCTCATGTTTATTCTATCGCATTGCTGTGGCATGTCATGAATCAACTACCCTTCCTTGACAAGTAAATCTCATTAGGGGCATATTTGTTTGCGTGCGAGTGTGTGTCCTGTGTGCAGTCTACTGGTCTGGAGAAAGATGAGAAAGTGAGAAGAGGAGGAAGTTTCTTTCCGGCAGATGTTCACTATCTCAGTTGTCTGGGCCAACCGCCACACAGCCTTATGGGTAATGCCCAGGTGGCAGGACTGGGTGTCAATGCACGCACATATGGGGAGTGTGAGGTCAATGTCCAGCTGCCATTTGTGTTGATTTGCAGCGACAGAGGGAGCGGAATGGACGTCGGGGCAGACATCCTGAAACTCCACCACATCATCAGCGTTCCTGTGCTGCTCAAGTTTGCACGCGCTCATTTTGGTTCTGCTCACACGCACGTCACCAAGAGCCCATTTATTTTCAGCAAAGCTTTGCAATGAGTCAGCGAGGCTGCGGGCTGGAAGGGCACGGCTGTACTTTTTGTAGCCAATCAGTCACCTGATTTCACCTTCCAAATTGATCGAGTTGTATTATAACAGCGGTTGTGTCCGGTGCTTCCCAGGTTGCTACAATTTTAATTTGAGAGACAACTGAGGAATTACGGAATGGTACCGTTAAAAAAAGAACGACAACCAAAACAAACCCAATGGCTGCGTCAACCACTCAGAGAAAGGACAAACTCAGAGGCAGTTTTTTCATTTTTGTGCTCATTTTCAATTGCTGTCTCGTCGGTGCTTCGTTGGTATGAACACATCAAAACAAAGAAGTTATGAAGGCTGAGACCAAAGCAGTGACGACAAAAATAGATGGCTGTTCAAATTTTGGCTCCTGAACACGATTCAAATGGAAACAACTACATCAGGACAAATGAATATAGGTCATGAGTGGGGCAAAAGAAAGATTGGTTTTATGATGAGTTTTTTTTTTTTTTTTTTTTTTGTGTTAATGAACAGTTATCTTGAGATTTGTGTGTGTGTGTGGCAGGTGTTTTTTGCCCAAGAGTAGACAAATATTGCTGTTTTGTTTTTTTTGTGCAGTCTGATCGTGTGCGGCTTCTTAGCTTGAGGCGACGTGTGAACAAGAGCAGCAGTTCCTTCGATAAAGCTTTGCAAACAGGCTTTGGCTCATTTATATTACACCACTGAGGAAAGGGTCGTACCTGAAAATCCTGTCTGTTTGTCAGCAATATCATCTCAACAGGTACCCCCCCCCCCCAACTCAGCCACCCATCACTAATTATCGTTTCCCTTTCCGATGTAAACAACATAATATGTCATTATGCAAATGTGCACTTATGAATGTGTTTGCCCTGCAACAGTGTCAGGGGCCGCTGAATTCCAGCAGTCAAGAAGGAAATGCCAGCAAATTCATCAACACACAGATCGAGCGTTCAATAACTTCAGAGTGTTGCTCCACTCGCAGTTCTGCCTTATTTACAGGAAGCAAAATCTCTGGCTGTAGCTTTAATGAGGGCACAGTTGGGAAGTTTTGCAACTATTGAGACGCGTGTTTCCCAGAAACGCACAAAAAAAAAAAAAAAAAAAAAAAAAGCTCAATTGCTCAGGGCTCCTTCACAAACTACACCATGTCAAGTTTAATTTTTTTATGAGGAGAATTTGCCTGAGATTACAAAACGTTCCCTCACAAAGCTTGTATGTTTTTTTTTTTGTTTTTTTTTTGTGGGGGGGGCGTTTAAATGAACATTTTCAACGTAAACACACAGCGCCTGTATTAACCTTTGCCAATTGCTACGATCAATATAAATAAGAGGCTTGTCCTATAGCAGGTGATCATACATAAACAGTTCTGAAAGTCGTTAAGGTTGAATTCCCCAAAAGTAAAATCCAGATTTCCAGGCTAAAGACCAGAAAGTATGTTTCTTTTCTGATAGTAAACATATCCATCTGTGTTCAATTTGACATTTTAGGAAACATGTCAAGACACCCTCTGAATGATGTGTGCTTCCTCTCACAGTTCGCACACCATTTCAGCCCCACACTTTGTATTTCCTTGTTATTCAAAGCTGTCTTTTGTTGTCTGAACTATATAATTTGTGCCACACCGCCTCCGCGAAAGATTACATCTCTGAATCTGAACAGCAACAACGAACGGGTTTCTCTGGAGCTGCTCTTTTTGGCTGGTGTGTGTGCACAGGAAACATTGTGTTGTTGTTGTTTTCAGTGCCTGAAATGTTACATTTATTTATTTCACAACTTGCTCATGTGTTTGCAACTTTCCAAATGCATACATTAAGAAACATCTGAAAACGATGTGCTGCTGCGGAATAGAAGTGCAGGGACATGATGCCAGCCGGCGTTCTGATATAAGTTTGTGCCTTTTTTTTTTTTTTTTTTTTTTTTTTGTGGGTCATTTATGCCTCTATTGGATAGAGACAGGAAATATTAAGAGAGAAAATGGGAGGTGGGGGGTTGGTGGGCAGCAAATGGTTCGTCTGGTCTGGGCTCATTGTGGCAAATGATGGAGACGCTGCGAGCAAAAAAATGCCAGCCGTGCGGCGGAAATTTTAATGTCTCAGATATTACAAGTTTATTATTATTGTTATTATAGCTAATAACAATCAATGACAGAGATCCTGTAAGTTTACTTTAACCCAAACGGAGACGATTACCTTCAGTCGTTTTTACTGCAAAATGGTGACGCTCCACCACACCTCCTATTATCGTAACCATGACGACGGAGGAGGACGGGTACACCTGCTATCGGCCGTTTCAGATGGGATGGAACTAATGACCTCACTGGTCGAGGGACTCTTCAGAATAAAATGATGAAGCGATGACCGTGTCAAGGAAAATTTCCTTGAGTGTGCTTTAAAGAATAGGGACTTTATTTTGTAATTCAGATGTCTTTCTACTGTTTCTTTTGTCGTGGCCGAGTACAAGTTGACTTATATATGTAGCTAAATTAATTATAATATACAGAAAGGATCATGTATTCCATCCAGACTGTTGGAGAGTGACTTTGAGTTGTTCTGATTTCTGTTTGGTAATCTTTAATGTACCAGGAGTCTGCCCTGACATCATTACATCCTTTTGTAGAAACTATTTGCTCCTGATTATCTGTGAACAACTGATTCTGACTGCAGACAAGTCAAACCAAATAACTGAGTGAATTTTAATAAATAAATCCAAAACCAAATGAATTGTCAAACAATAACGTGGCACAAAGAGGGCGTCGAGTCTTGAAACCAAATATAGTTATGCAGCTAAATCCTCCGTAGCTTTGCAGCAAATTTGACAGAGAAGGTATGAAGAGATGAACAGGTGGAATGGAGACGGCGGCATATTTCCCCACCGTTCCCCACTTTGGCTCCTGCAAATATTGGAAAAGCGCTTCAGAGATGAATAGCTTCCAATTCCCCGTACTGAAATACTCAAGACACGTGTGCAGGTTTGTGTATGTAAACAACAGGAAGTAGAATTCATTTTCTCCACTGATTGGCACATCAAGGCCTCGTCTGTGTGTGCCGGCGCAGCGAGCGCAGTGGATGATGGGATATAGACTGATTTAAAAATGGTTGTCTTTAAATTTCCACTCATATTTTCTGTACACATAAAGACACAGCTTGGGGAAGACATTATATACTTCATCTGCTCAGGCTACTTTCCCTCCCCGACTGCCTCGTGTGTGTGTGTCTGGGGATTTGGATGGAAAGTCCCCATATTTGACAGTGGAGTCCATTTAAGATTCAGCACAACGCGCTGATCCAGGTTTCACTTGCTGTGCTCCCTCTCTCTCTCTCTCTCTGTCTCTCGCCCTCTCTCTGTCTTCACCCTCTGCTTTGCTGCCTTGTGTGTGGCACATATTCAGTTCTGCACGCACACACACACACACACACACACACACACACAGCAGTCATCTTTTCGTCGCTCTGCTGCACCTTTGCCGTGCTTCACTCCAGCTTTCTCGCTCTCTCTCTCTCTCTCTATGCAACATACTTCTTTCCAGACTGTCAGCTGAGCTGCAATGTTACTGCGGTACAGTTCGCTTTGAAAAGCTCAGTCCACTCAGAGAGGGCACCCCCCCAAGAAAAAAGAAATCTGACATTGAACAGAACAAAGTAGATTTGGTAAGAATATACTTTGACAGAATAGAGAAGAAATTATTTGTCTTATTCAGTGTCCGTAACTTGAAGTTTTTACTTTTGGACAGTGAACGGCTTCAGTCCAACCTTTGCGTGATGATATTACCTGGAAGTGGCCCGTGGTCGACGCAGCAGCAGCAGCTTTCCTCTGTGAGCTCCCGACAGAGAGCTCACTCATCAGATCAGGCTCGGCTCGTTTTCTCAGTACGAGAGGGCAGCGACTTGATGGCTGTTTGTGGTGCGGCACGACACGAGTGACGTTCCTCTAACGCAGCTGGAAAGCACCACTTCTTAAATGGCACAACCCTGCCGAAGACCGCAGGGGCCGAGCAAGAGCGACGGGATCAATCAGCCCCGACAGACAGAGCTAACAATTAATCCTACAGACTGAAAGTTGGTATGAACTATAACAATCCAGAGCTCCTCATTTCGGCGTCATCCCAAAGTGCACTATAACGGGCATCAGAGAAGAAAACGTGGCGTGACTGCTGCTATAAAGCCCAGACTTTTCCATTTCGCCATGTCCATCTTAGTATTTTCTAAACCTGATGAGTGAAGAGACAACCGGTTGCAAAACCAGCAGCAATCAATTTCTAAACAGCGGAGTAATTAGATGGATACTTAACATGCAAAGGCTGTAAAAACGAAATTGCAGGTTTTCAGGTTTTTGTTTTATCCCAACGTATTCACAGATAGAATATCAGACAATGGGCTTTTTTTTTTTTTTTTTTTTTTCAGTCACACTCTCCTCTCATCCTGCTGTTACATAGCTTTAAAGACCAAATCTGAATCTCACAGAGAAATACCCATCACAGACTTGTGCTTGCACAACAACCGGCACAAATTTATTGATATCTGGCTCTCCTTTTTGGCCAAAATCATCGATCTTTTATACTTGTCAATTATTGTGTTGAATGTTTATGTAGCTGCAGTATCGTCTGATATTTTCCCGTTTCTTTTCACGAGAAAAGTGAACTCTCGGCGTCCTGTGTGTCGAGATAGTCTCACACTCGTCTTATCCAGACTTTGTGAGAAGCAGAGTCTCCATCAGAGGATTTTACCTCCCAGACGGTGACGACACCTTGCCATTCTCAGGGGCGCGTTCCTTTTTGATATGTATTTTTCAAGTGGCGCCTCTGCCCTTGCTGCCTGAAGTTGCTTGAAGAGAAATATTTATAGCATTAAAAAAGGGAAGATGGAGCACTCCAGGGGGCCCGTAATTGGAGCTGGTGGGTAATCGTTTAGGATAATTTTGTCACTGTGTGCTGAGGTGCCGAAGTCGGGGGTCCAATGTCTGAATATTTCCACTTTTGGGTATAAATAAGCTCTAGTAGTTTGGATAAATAAACAGGAGCAGCTAATGGGGTGTTATAATGATGTGACTTTAGGTAGAGGATGGTACCAGTTGTTTGTTTATTACTCCAAATTTAACTATAAAATTGGTGGATTTTCATAGTCTTTCTCAAAATAACTCATGTTTTCTGATTTGATGCGAATTTTAAATGAGAACTCATTTATTTTGGTTGTAACGGGTGACTTTGCATTATAAACATGAATGTTCAAAGGGAACAAAAGCGCTTTGGCGAAGGTTGGGTGGGAAGATGGGGACAAAAGTCCTAACTGCATATCAAAGTTATTCTTCTCAGCAGTGGCTGTATTGCTGACATGTACAGCTGCAGACTGAGAGCAGGGGACCACGACTTGGCTGAAAAAGAGGTCTCGTATGAGCCAATCATATCCCGCTGGACCCAAATAAAAACCTCCCTTCTTTATTTCCTCCACGCTACATGGATTTCATGGAGAAGGAAGCAGTTCAACGGTGGCTGAGTATCTCGCTCAAACAGCAGCCATACAAGCAGAGGATTGTTGACTTTTCTACGGATGTTGAGTGCTGCAGAAGAGTAAGAACGTTGTCGTGTTTATGTGTCAGACCGCGTTCATATGCTCCAGCGCAGCTACTTTTCTGGCTGTGGAGTTTATTTCCTGTTTATTGCCCTTTTGGCGTTGGAGAATCAGCATTACATCACAGTTTAGCACGTCCCCGGCTGTGTGACTGTCGATGACGATCACACTAAACTCAATTTCTAAGGCAGTGTTGCAAAATGACGCGCTTTATTCATGCGACATCAGCACTCCAGAGGGAGGAAAATAAACAGAGGCCCTTTTAGCTCTTGAGCTAAAATATTCCTCTCAGGTAAAACAATACAATCAGCACGGGACCTCATTAGCGATCCATCCATCACTGGTACATTGAGCAGGTAATCAGGAGCTAAAGCTTTTAGATAATGATCCCTTCAAGGACGCTTGTTGTACGCCAGGTGACCTTCAACATAAAACCAATTACACAAACAGTTAATCATGCTTGTGGCCGCTCGCGGAGAACACATGACAAACGGCCGCAGAGGAGCGAGTCCTTCGCCAAATTACAGCACAAGTGATTTTCTTTATCTGGACACATACATCACTGTGAGAAATGAAAATGATCTCCGCTGGACTCATGTTAACAGTAAATGAAACGCTAAAGCCGCCTCAAGGCCACATCTGTCTCACCGATATCGACACTTCACCGGCTTCAAAAGGCATCATTGCACTTCTTCCACACAGCTTTAGATGCTTTAAAAAAAAATAATAATAAAAAGCTCTCAGCATGTTGGGTTTTTTTTTTTTAATGATCCGAGCTCATTTGGATGTTTCTGCACTCGAGGAGCAGAAAAGACTCGAGGAGCCCACTCACATGATGGAAAAACATTGGTCAGATAAATGTTTACTGGAATAACTGCTGAGAGGTGTTTTTAAATGTTCTTATCAGTTTAGAGAGGGTCTGATAATTGAATTTTTTTCAAGGAGACTAATTACCTCTTCTGAATATTGTCAGAGCAATGATTCAGATACGAGCTTGTGAAACCAAACCAAATAACTCCCAACTGGAAATGTGAAGACAATAAATAATAACAACGGAGAACCGCGTTTCTGATGTGAAAAGTACATTACGATGGTGCTGAATTAATTAGCCTTGCATCCTCAAGATGAGCCAACAGCTGCAGTGTGAAATGGACCCGAGCGCGTCCTAATCCCCCTTCTGATACGATCAACTGTGTTTTGCTTTTTGTCTGCATGCAGAATAGCTTCTTCACACGAGCGCGTTGTTTTTTTTTTTTTTCTTCTTCTTTTTGTTGTTGTTTCTTTTTTCCCCCCACTCGCTTTTGAAGGTCGACATGTGGCCTGCCACGTCCAACAGTTGTTTTGACAGCGAGACGCAAAAGGACACCACAGGCCCGGAGGAGTCCTCCCCTGGAAAGTCTTTGAAGTGAGGGATCTTCGAAAGCGTGAGGCTGCACGTTCGGTTGGAGGCAGCGGAGAGAGAGAGAGAGAAAGAGAGAGAGAGAACTTATGTAAATCTCCCCGATGGGAATAACCGCGTTTGATCGATGGCATTGAGGGAAGACTCACTAGAGGATGTTTTCTTTACTGTAACATGATTTTAATAAATGCATTCTCAATCTTTTCTCAAGGTTATTTAGAGGTCATCTGAGAGAGCGCTAACATTGCATCCTTAAAAAAAAAAAAAACAGCAGCTCTCGTACAAGCCGGACAGCATGAACTCTCCTTGTAGCACACCTTTCGGCTTTTTTTCGTTTTACACTTCACATTCTCATTCATCTCACCTTGTTTATTTTTCCACCTCGTCTGAGGGTAATGGAAACGGGCAGGACAGCCAATTGTAGACGATCCCAATGAAATTACCTCTGCAGAACAAGGCGCACATCGGCTCCCAAGCAGGCCAGGCCCCTTGGTGTTGATAGTCCCCAAGATGAAACTGCATCCCAATTAAACTCACTCATGTGATAACAAAAAAAGACGGTTAAAACAAAAAAAACTAATACAGGCCAGAGGGAGACAAATGGCAATTTCACCTGAAGCACTTCTTCGTCTTTTCTTGCCTGGCTTCACTGAGAGGCTCTGTGAAATAATTGGCACGTAATTGGGTTTTTGGCAGCTGTGGTGAACAGTAAGCATGACTGTGAGAAGCAATTTCCAGGGGACAGGCGCCTTAAACACAATGTATAATGTGTATTAATGATGCAATTAAAGCAGAGATGATTGTGTGAAATCCACCTTTTTTTTTTTTTTTTTTCGAAATGTTGTTTTAAAATGCGTTTTTATTTTTGCAGCCAGTTTTGCTCGTGAATGATTGAGGGGAAAGTCTCGTACTTGTATTTTGTATTCTGAGTGTTCACATGTTGTGGGGTCACGTATCTCCCCAGATAGTCAGCTACAAGCGGCCCAGTCTCAGGCCTGTGTGAGATACTGGGCCAGAAAAACCGCAGGACCGCAGCCCTATGTGGAGCAATTGTCATAGTTCAGGCGCATTTGCACCCAGCTGGCACACACAGAAAATGTGTCAGGCAGGCGTGTGGGCCGGACTGTGCTGGAAAGGCAGGGTGTATACAGGAAGTCTCATTTCCCCTATCAGACCGGTTATCTGCCAAGATCAACGCAAACACAACATATTTCATTTTGCAAATTGCAAATTGAGTTTGTACAGGCATGGAAAGTGTCTCATCTACAATGTGACTGGAAGGAATAATGAAATAGATTTTTTTTTTTTTTTTTTTTTTTTCCCCAAGAATCAGAAAATCTTGTAGCTATCAGAAACTGAAATGTCGAGTCATGCTGGCAAGATCTAATCAAAGTCTGACAAGTGCATGAACAAAAAAGCCAATATTTCTTATTGTTGTACTGATCTCCAGCCTTAAATTTTGTTGTTGTTGTTGTTGTTGTTGTTGACACAATTAGCCCCCAGGCAATTCGGCTAGAACACAAACACACAAACTCAGTCACTAAGAATTCATCCAAAAAAAGGAAAGAGGCGAAGGAAACTTTAAAAGGCAGTGGAGCTGACGGTATATCAGCAGACAGCTCTTCGCCCCGGGGGGTTGTGTTTGTGTGTCTACTGGGGGCGACTGAGGTCTCCAACAGGGTCGCCAGACAGTCACAGACAAGCCAAGAGGTAAAGTGACTCCTGGAGTTTGGTCTGCGGCTGTGTGAGCGCCTCAACGTGCGTGAGATTGAACAGCAGCGGCGGTGACGCAATCCAAAGTGTTGTTTGGGGGCTCTTCCACGATCTCAAAAGAGTGTGAACGAGTTCCACGTTGGCAGCGTTGCCCGTGCAGCCTGGTGCTCTGCACAAAATGCACACGAAAAAAAAAAAAACCAAACTGTCCCACTTTGATAACCAGCCCAGAGCTCTGATCGGGTTGGCGATAAATACAAACGATTCAACACATGACTTCACCAGGTGCTGAAGGCATCTGAGTTTTAAATCTCGTTTTGTGGCCTCTACTGTTTTGGAACAAATACTCCTCATCTCCTGGCATTTCAAAGCACTCCTAGTCTCCTCCACCTGCTCACCGCTCAGGAACGAGCAGCTCAGCAGCAGGTGTCAGAGCAGTATCCAGCTACGAAGCCTAATGAGCCTTATGCTGAAGTCAAAAAATGAGATGTTCATCATTTATTTTACCTCATTTGAGATTTTCTTCCCAAACAGATGATATTAAAATCCTTCAGCGCAACCGACCTTCAGCTGCTCATCACATTTGAAGTCATTCTTTTAAGCGTCAGTCTTAAATATCTAAAAAAAAAAAAAAAAAAAACAACACCTAAAATCAGACCTCGCTGAGAAATGTAAATTCAGGCAATCTTTAATGTCAATCTCCTTTTTGCATTTAAATTGTTTGTCTCCTTTTATTTCTATCCAGAATTAAAAGCCGGAGGACTCCTGGATAAATGACCTCTTATTAATAATGAGAAGCTGCTAGTCGAGAGCTCAGAGCTGAAGTGACTCACTTTCTCGCTCTTTAGCTTCCTTGAAAGAATGTGAGCCGTGGGATTAATGATTTTTTTTTTTTTTTTTCCTCAGAACACTTTCTGAATCAGTTTCTTGATTTCATTCCTATCGCTGTTATTCACAATCTCGTTCTTATAATGCAGTCACACTTCAGCTCTGTGGTGTTTTACTGCAGCTTGCACCTACTGCCGTGTCCGTGATTGCAGTCTCCCCAGGCATGGAAACAAAAGAGGCATCACCGCCGTTTAACTGGACCACCTCCTCCCCTCCCAAAGTTGTCCAAAGCTTAGCCACCATAAAAGGCTTCTCAGCAGCCGCTAATTTTTGGATTTTATCCACACAATGATACTCAGTGCAGGAAGGAGGATCTATTATGCATTTATAATTTTTTTTTTTTCCCCAGGACTCAACTAGAGCAGCTTTGCATGATTCATAATTCAAAATTCTGACTAATTTATCTGATACTGCACCTCAGTTGAGCTCTTTATGGCCTCCTGCCCCGAAAAGCCCACAATCATTTGATTATCGGACTTCTGCGAAGTGAACTTGGTTTCTGAGATAAACTATAAAACTACAAAATCACATCTCTTTCCTTGCTTACTTATAATGCTGGATACCAATATGTTTGGTTGCTGAAGTATTTCTGTCGACCCCTTTTCGCCATTTTCCGATACCGAGCCACTGCAGACTCCAGACGGCCGCGTCTCATAAGACAAGCCAGAACCTTTTCTCCATGTAAATGCAACAACGCCTGATGAATTAGGATTTTTGTTTTTGTCAGTTTCAATATCGGTCATGTAGTTGGCAAAACAAATTGCTCCCTTAATTGTTAAATATGGCAGTGTTATTGTAAACTGCGCGTCGTGTGTTGCAGTAAACATTAAGTCTGACAAATATTAAAGTAACATTTGTACCAGATATGCTCAGGCAGGCCAGAAATATTGTCTGTGTATCAGCAACAGGATATATATTCTCACCAAATGTCAGTGTTCCTGCAGCTCCCAACAGCAACACCGTAGACGAATCATAACTGATGTGGTTTTATATAGAAACCTCACAGACGGAATAATAAGGTGTCCTTTGTACTGAGTCAGTGGTGGCAGCAAATAGACATCTATGCAAATCAATGACGTCTGTGAGAAGCAAAGAGGTGACAAGCCAGAAAATGTTACACTCCCCGAATGCCAACAAATAGGTCACCGAACCACCAACCTACAATGAGGAGGAGAGGAAGTGGAGTGATGTGATTCACGGGGCAGACAAAGAGAGAAAAATAAGGCCGGAAATATAGGACATAGTGACTGACGACGCCGAGAAAGTGTTCCCAGAATATTCTCATTATGCTGCCTGAGACGGATTCACGGCCCTTCACAGTATGGCGAGTTCACATGTACATTTGTTGTGTCTGAGGAAGTTGTATGAACAGCTGTGGGAGTTTCTTCTCTTTTCAGATTTGGTCTAATTTTCTCTTTCGGGTTGTTGCTGAAAATGAGGCTGAGGAAGCAGAATAGAGGAGAGGAGAAACACGAAATCACAAACAGACGGGTAAACAAACAACAAAAAAAAAACGGTTCACTGCATGAATACGGGTTTTAGGCAGGAGTTAAAATGCATTAAGCAGAACTGAAATGTGCCGTTTCACTGCCAGACTAAAAATAGGGACCAGGCAGGAGCACTTCCAGAGCTGGCAGTGTTTTTTTTTTTTGTTTTGTTTTGTTTTTTGGGATTTTCTGAGCTGGTTCTTTAGCTGTTAAGAAACAGAGAAAGAGGGACAGTGAGAGAGTAGAAGCTTCTGCCAAGTGTGCTTATGAATCCCGTACGCTCAACCAGGGATTTTAGGACGTCTGCCACCAGGATGTTAGAAGGAGAGCAGCTTGGAGAGAAATAGAGGCGAATGAATGAACAATGCAGCTGACATCACTCCGCAGCAAGACAGCCTTCTTTGCTGCGTTCTGCCCCGATCGCTGCCTGTTACATAACACCGTTTTACATCCCAACTCCCCGGAGTACAAATAAACCAAAGCTGGCACACTTGGATTCACTAACTCTTCCTTATTTTAGTTTCCCACGTTATAAAATAGAACTTAACACAAGAAAAGAAAAGACTGGTGAATTGTTTTTGGGTTTGTTTGTTTTTTGTCATTGTTAGTATGTGTCTGTATTTTTCTTAACTTCTGTAGTCAAAGTCCATGAATTCTTTCTGAAGATGGGCATGTAGTCATTTCAGGGAGTTTTTTATTATTATTATTATTATTCTCATATCGGCACACTCATCATTTATTTGTGGCCACATGATGATGTTACGGCCCGTGAGCAGTGTGAGTGTGTGACTGAGCTGATCCTTCTCTGTCTTCTGCCCGAAACCTGTTTTTGCTTTAAGTCAACCATTTTCAGCTTTTTCTTGTAAGTACCATTTTGGCTTTGGACTGGCAAACAGCCTGTCTTCATCAGTATTTGATTTTGGTATTTTCCTGGGATTTATTGGCAATGACAACTTTAACAGCTACCTGCTGTCTGTGCTTAAAGCAACCAGTTATGAGATATTTAAATGTCACCGCACATCACAAAGTCTGAATGATGATTCTGGCCAAACCAAAGCTCAGTGCCGATCACTTGTACTCGCTTTATTAAGAACACTTGGGACCTTCATGTGGAGATATTTTTGAGTCCTGACAGGCAGAACGATTTTCAGGTCTCTGGGATCTCTACTAGTAATCTCTCGGAGCTTGGCTTCAAATTCTCTGGCCGCCATTACTACGAGTACTGTCTCGTCTCAAGAGAGTTAATCAATACTGAAGTACCAAGTGGAGAGGAGTATGTAGCTGCATCGTCCCCCAGACGCTTGTGTGTTCCTGCTGTTACATTGGTGTAGAAATCATAAATAGAGCAGCCAATTACAGAGCCGCCACTGGGCTGCTGCTTGGCCAACTCTCCAATGTTCAGCTGTTTTTTTTTTTTTTTTTGATTGGCCGTGCATGTTTAGACCAGCAGACGCTCTGATCACATACAGCTTTGTGCTTTGTTAAAAAATAAAGGCCGAAGAGAAGGTACGGAGAGTTGGAACAGCCCCCAGGGTGCCCACACGTCTTACTGACCTAGTGATTTTTCAGCTTACTGCCATCTTCTTTCCTCGTTGCTGGAAATACCATGCAAACCAGGAGGAGCCGAAGTGAGCTGTTTCTCCCCAAAGGCGGGCCTCTGATTGAAACAAACTGCCGGGTGAGGCCAGGCGCCTTAAACAACTGAGCGCAAGGAGAGGTGGCCGAAGACAGCCGTACAAACGACAAACAAAATAAATAAATCATGCAAATCTCTCCTCTCTGAGAGTGCTTAGATGTATGACAAGACAGCGGGAAGGCAGGTAGCCGAGGAAGTGGGTCAGTTTAAGCAGGTCGAGATGAATGAGTGGGGGGGGGGGCGCATTCTTCCTACGGTCTAATTAATACCTCCAAGACTTTCCCTGAGCTATTTCTCACTTTCTCTGCCTGTATTTCAGTTTTAAAACCAGACTGGCGCCAACGGTCGGGGCGTGAGGCCGAGCAGAGCACCATCTGTCACGCCGCCAGATGAGGCGATTTGAACGGAGGGTAAGTAAAGAGAAACTAATTTTGAAATAACAAGAGAGAAATTGCCGGGTAAAGGTGCACTGAGCAGCCCCCCAGGGTACGCACACCACTTTCTGCAATTGAGCCGGAAGCAAATGGTTTAATTCATGATCCCATCAGCCTTTAATATTCACAAAAAAAAAACCAAAACCCAATGGTTTTCTGACTTCTGCTCACGTCGGCCATTGTCTTATTAATAGTCTCTCAGCACTGACAGCGCTCTTTGCCGGACTTTTGCTACAGGGAAGTCTGTATGAAATCTGGATGAGACACGAGCAGATATTCATGTTGTAATTGATCATGAACTGAGGTAATTATGACAAAACTCATTATTAACTCGGGGCCATAAGAAAATGTATTGAAACGTACCATAACAGGCAACGCAGCACACAGCTTCCTTCGGTCTAGCAAGCAGATTTTTTTTTTTTTTTAAACCTAATATACCAGACTCATTTCCATCCTCTCTGACTGCAGGGGACATAATGAACCCAGTCATGGCCATTTTCCGCAGGTATTTTACACACAGACATCTGCATCATGAAATGAAAGAAGATACTAATTTGGCTGGAAGGACCAAGAGGGATTTTGTGATTCTGGGCATGCGAATGTGTGTGTGTGTGTGTGTCGGGGCACGAGGCTGGTAACCTGAAGCAGCACGGCAAAGCTTCCTAATTTTTATTTTTTTATTTTTTTAATCCTCGTGGGGCCGTAAAAAAAATGTAATCACACTGAACACATGTGTAAGGTGAAACAACACAATGTCAGGATACAGAGGAGTGACGCTGAGAGGATTCGTGCTGAATATCCAGTGAATAAAACATATTCCCTGCTGCACATCACCCCCCCCCCACATACACACAATCCCTTCACGAGTGACGGGCTGAGGTGGGGGGTGTTTCCACCATCATGAAGAAGTGTTTCATAATCTTACTGGTGGGATGCTTCTCTTGGAGATGTGGGTAATTGCACTTATTACTCTCGAGCATGATGGCACAGCACGCACGTGCACTTTCAGATTATGTTTCGACTTGCTGTTTTCTGTTCACAAGCCAAAAGTCTTAATGTCTCTTTTGTTGAGGCTTTATTGAGATTCATGTGGAAGCATAAAAAGAAACTGTGTAACTCTCATATCACAGTGAGGGAGTACAGAATATTTGATGAATGGAAAAAAGTAAAAAAAATCCATTCTTGGATTTATCCCCCCATTTTTTTTCCTGATAGTGGGGAGCATTAAATTCCTCACTTCATACACCAAAGTGGACAAACCTAGACTGAAATTAACAACCCTCCTCGCGCCTTGTGGTGTGGACAACATCAACCAAAGAAAGGTTTTTGATTTGCCAGAATATGGCCAGGGCTATCAGTATTTCATCGGGATTCAGCGATTAGTCTGCTTGCGGTCGTTTTTTTGGACGTTGGATGGTCCGTGGACAAAAACAGCCGTTTGTCTGATATATATACATATAACAAGAAATATACTTTAGCCAACTTTAACTGAGTTAAAACACTGAAGGGTGTTTGGTCTAAGTCATTGAATCAGGGCTGACACGGACTTCGACAATCAAAGCAACAGGCTTTTCTCAAAAGATGCCCGGGGTCACGCCGCTACTACTGTGAGTTCAAGTAATGAGCTCATCGGTGAAGGAAGGTACCCAAAGAGAAGCAGTCAGTGAACCTTGAGATGAAAAACGGTTCTTTTGAAACAATGCCGCTGGCTGCCACAGAGGGGAAGAGCTGTTTAAGACTGTCCAATACAATCTATGGAGTCCAGTTGGTGCATTAAAAGCCCCCAAGAGAGGCACAGCAGTCTATAATACTCACAGATAAGACAACTCTGGGAGGTTATTGCAGCCAGCAGCACCTCCGTCCTTTTGTGCTGGACGACTTTATCTTGCATGGCGAAAAAACGTTTTTGTTGTTTTGTTTGGGCTTTGCGGATGGTCCTGTGTCATTTTTGCTGCAGCCCGGCCTCTGTGCATTGGTGCTCCCGCTGGGCCGGCAGACTGGCTTCATTAAAATGAATGAGAGGGATGTGTTTTTCCATGCGGGGCTGAAGTCTGTCTGAAGCTTTAGTTGGGCAGTCGTCAGGCAGACTGAAGGGTTGAGGGAGGAAAATAAGTTGTTAACCAGCGTTCAATGAAATCATTTTTCATTGCAACTTGAATTTTACCTTTTACTGAAAAGATACTATTACCTTCACACGTTTAATGCAAACCAATGTCGAGTATTGGTGAACAAAGAGATGCCAACCGCATCTCCTGCTGAGGCAACGTAAAGACGGCAGCCATTACTCCGATGAACAAGCAAAAATTTAAGCATGGGTCATTTTAAGTGAACAAATGGCTGCTTAAGGCGAACTCAGTCTCCGGAGGAGGAGTTTAAGGCAAGGAGTGAGGATACTGAGAGGTCATGTTTACGAGGCAGTTAAAGTTGCTGGTGCTCATGATTGAATTTCTAAGGCCAGCATAGCTCCTGACACAACGACCGCACATCAAGAGGAAGTTGCAGAGGGATTTTGGAAACTATCTACATATCTATCCTAAATCAACGTAGGTCAACGTTAAGATGCAGTTCAAAGTGTCTTTATTCAAAGTAGAAGTGCTCAGTTTCCTTTATCCAAGGGGCTGCAGAGCAGGTGCAACATGAGGGAGGGACATGGTTGAATAAAGGGCAACCTTTATAGAGAAAACTCCCTCGGGGCGGTAGATGTGGGCTGGTCATTGGAGGAAATGCATCCGCCGGAGCTGGATGAGCATTGTCCTTCGAGCCAAACAGTCCAATCCCCCGACAAAATCACCCAACCAATACGTCTCTTCCTATCCTTTACGTACCGTTGGTCGAGTCACGATAAGCCAGCTGACATAAATCACCCAGCTGCAAGAATCGTGAACAAGTGGATAGAAATTAATTTGTCATCTGATGTGGAAAAAAATATTGTTGCTTTTGCCCAGAGTGTAACAAAAAGGATTTCAGAGCTGGCATATTCTGAGGACCGGTATGGGTGGGAAGAGATTAGCTCACAGGAGTGTATTAGAGAAGGCGGTTGGTAAAACCCTACAGGAAATATTCAGCTCCGCCAAAGCTGGTACAGATAACGCACACAATGGACGGTTTAGTCTGTAGAGCTCACAATGTCACGGGGGGACACAGCAGATGAACATTTGAAAGGGAATGTTTGGGGTCTGATAAGTAGAAGGTTTGCAGAAAATCAGAACTTTACCTTTAAATTACACGAGCAAAGACTTAACTAAACCTAACAGTTATCGGCAGAGTTTAACATCAGCAGGACTAAAAAAACTAAAACAATGGCTGCCAACAGAGTATAAACCTATGAGTGACATGTGTGCGTGTGTGTGTGTGTAGCAGGTATTTTGAGATGGACGTTGTTGTTGTTTGTGTGAAAACTTGCATCATGGGGTAACATGAAATTCTCTAAATAAGTAACAAATAAAACAATCCCAGCTCGCTCCATAAAACAATGATTGATGTATTTCAATTTATAATTTATCAGGCGGCTGTCATAAAACTGTAGGGCATTTTATTTTGAGGTCATTCGGGACTGCGCAGTCAAAACATGAAATACAGTTTCATGAGGATTTCATTTGTGGCCGTACGTCACCAATAAAACTGTTATTTCATCATTCTTTTGAGTTGGCCTGCTGAAGGGAGGCTCGCCCTGCATTGCAACACGAGGGGTTTTTCTTTCCTATCGTGTGTGTGCTCCCTGAGTATTCAAGCCCCTCGGCAGGTGATGGGCTGCCCCCGTCGTCTCCCCTCGTCCCCGCAGTAAAGCGAGAACCTTTAACGATCTGCCGCGAGACGGCTGTGACTGTGCGAGCAGCTGTGACGTCAGCTGTGGTCCCCAGAGAACGGAGAAACGACAAAAGATGTTGTTCTTCCCGTCTCGTGTCGCCTTCCCTTTCCCTCCGTCTCCGGGGGTCGCTTAGCTCCCCGAAGACGTCGCCCTCTCTGTCACAACACTGACAGGCCGAGCCCAGAGGTGACAGCGCTGAGGGGGGAGGCTTCCTGCCCCCTGACCTCTGACCTCGGTGCCACTCACTTTGGCAGACACCCAAAGACGCGGTTAGGAATTCACATTAACGGGTTAACGCATCCATAGGTGCACACGCACAAAGACGTTGTCGTTGTCACGCCAGCAACCGGGGTGTGTGTGTGTGTGTGTGTGTGTGATCTGACACAAGATGGAGGGTGCTTATGTAACACAATTCATTTCAAAGGTGTAATTGGGTGCCTGTTTGACTCTTGGCACTTGCAGTATCAAAGCTGACGTTCATCAAAGTCTGCCAAAATAACGAAGGTTATTTTTGTATGGAAATATAATCAAACACACACACACAAAAAAAGAAAGATCAGAACTGATATAAATTTATTTTACTGACAAAACATACTGTATTTGTTGCAATGTATATCCAGAACTATCGATACTGTAACTTCTCCACAAGTTTCTGCTTAAATACTGCTTCCTAATCCTAAACATTTTCTTCACATTGTAATTCCCCAAGATAAAATGCTTTCAGAGAGAAAGAGTAAGTAATTCAAAAAGACGCATCAATTCAAAATAAATGCAAATGTTTTGAAAACCTGGTTGTCTTCACAAAAAAAAAAAAAAAGAAAGAAAGATAAGATAAAAGACGGATGTGACACAAGCACACATCTAAAAATCACAGTTCCTTCATCAAGTTTAGATTATAAGACCCATCTGGTACAAATTATCTTCTCGCCTTCAAGAGTGCAGCCAGACGTGTAACATGACTTCTCTGTACACAGGATGCAAACCTAAGCTCTAAGATGTCTTCTACATTAATCACAAAAAAACCCCATGAAACCAGAAAGAATAAAGGCCCAAACGGAGACCCAGTGTGGTGTAACATTACAGCCTATCAACTCCTAATATTAGCATTAAATGGCTCTTGAATAGTGAGCGTTCCATTTTTCATTTAACCGTTGAACGCTGACAGACAGCTAAAGCAGCATGAAGTTACTGAACAAAGAGAGAATATATTATATTATATTACGAATAAACCATAATATAAAAAAAAATCATTAGTGTTTAAGCAGAAGTGAGTCTGATTCTCTGCTGTGGATTAAAACAAAAAAACAGCAAACATTTTGGGTCGGTTTACAATCGACATATCAGCCGTGTAATCGCTGATTCTTTTTTGTTTTTTTGTCCCCAGTTTTTTTCCCTTAGTGGTTTGTTTCCGTTTGAATTTCAAAACACTTCAGCTAATCAGCCCATGTGGGTCACCCCATTTGGACGTGATATAATAACCATTTCTAAACTCCACAAATACTGTCTCATTAAACCCACGGTGGAACGGGAGCAGTCAAATCTTATTACTGAACTTTTTTTCTTATTATTATTGTCATTAGCTTTTTTTGTTTTCTACCTTTTTTTTTTTCTGACACTAATAACTCCTCACACCCAAGTTCACTTCAAAATATTCAAGCGGAATGTGCTATTTCACACACTCACTGTAAACACACACTCAATTTTTCATGAATCCCAGATTTAGTGAAGAAATATTATGCAGGAGCGTTCCCAGACGCTCCAGGATTTGGTGCAGACCGAGGCAGTGGTCTTTCCGTAGTCTGCGTTGGTTCCCTGGAAGCCGGCTGTGAGGTCTCATGCTGAGAGTCTCATGCTGACCAGGAATGTAGAAACATGAGAATCATGTCGGTCATCCTTCCTGCTTTTACTGGTGTGCGACTTAAAGTTCCTCAAAGAAGGCCACCCTGGATTTGGTGCTCTGTAGTGTTAGCTGTGGATGAGATAGGACCAGCGAAGATAAGAGTTTATATCAGTGTCGAACGTAAGCAAGAACAGGATATATCTCAGTGGGGCAATGAGGCAGAACAAGTCAACAGGAAGTCCTCGTTGGAGACGGACGTCGATGAAATCATCACCTGGCTCATTCCTCGCTCCAGTCCGTTTGTGTACTGCTAAATACTGTAAACCTCTGAGTCTCAGCTGGGAGACCCTGAAAACGATGTACAGAGTGTCAAGAGTGTATCGCCAGCATTTTGGCACTGATTGAAGAATTATATATCAAAGTTTCAAAGTTACTCACTTAAAGCAATAATCTGACTGCACACAACAAATTTCAATGTTAGGTCCTGCCTTGTTTTATCAGCAAAATATAAACGCAACACTGCATAACAACATAAAATTCCTCCAACTGTTCCTTACATATATGAGCTCGGCTTTATGGGTGTACCATGTGAGAAGTGTTATATATCCATATGGCTACCTCACTGTTTGGTCTTTATTATTTTCAGTATTCATGCAAATCAAACCAGCACTAATTATACAGCTCCTTGTCAGCATTAAATTATTATATTATTGGATAATTAACACTGACACGTTATCATGTAAGAACTACTTTATGAAGCATCAGTCGTGCTGAATCAAGCTTCATATAGCTGGTTGGTTGGCTGATGCATCATTTTTAATTTTGTGCTCAGTCCTGAAATGCACATATATATTAATAATTAATCATTAGTCGTTCCTCTGAACAGGGGCATCAATTTAACGAGTCTCTAAAACGTGATTTGACTTGTTTCTCTTAGCTAATCAAAGGACTATGTAACCACGAGGAGAAGGCACTTTCAGTGTATTTGTGCGCTTTGGTGTGTTTACTAAAAACAACACCAGGATTACTCTGTATGTCTGTCTGTCTGTCTGTCTGAAGGTGCACTGCGTTGCAGATGGATCATCCACTGATCTTAACTGACATATCGGCCTCGCTGACGGTTTACAACGGGCCCTGCTGGACAAATAAAAAAACAGACTCTCCACCGCCGCCGCAGAGTCAATCAAACAGACTGGCAGAGCTGAAAGCTACAAGATCAATACCAGTCAGAGAAAACACTGTTAATTTATTTCCCTCCTGGCATAAATGAGCTGGTGATGGATTCCTTCAGGGCTCCGGTTGTCCTTTCACTCCTTCAGCAAAGCTAACCATGAGCTCGCGTAACACAGCAAAGGAGCACCTCCTCAAATCAATCAAAATCCAAAACAAATTGAAAACTCCCCCCCGCGCCTCCTAAAACAGCTGTAGGAGAAGGGGAACTAAAGCAGCTGCCAAAGTAAATACCGGACCAGGCCTTCTATTGTGCCTGTTGACATGCAGTCTGTACTACACTTGAGAATTCGAAAGCCTGTGTGTGTTTGTGTGTGTTTATGTTTATGTGTGTAACTCTTTTATATTCCACAGTCTCCCTGTTGGAAAAGAGCAAACGGTGTGCTGGATCGTGATATAATGAATGGCACAATAAAGAGGTATATAAATACTTCGGTGTTGTTTCGCAGCATGAGAGTGGCCTCGATGGTTGACCTCCTTTGTGTGCCACTTCTCACAGTCTGGATGGACGCCCCCCCTCCCAAAAAAAAAAAAAAAAACCTCAAAACATTTCCTCTCAGGGAAACTTCTCACAGAATCAGCTGCAGCACTTGTGTT
Organism: Echeneis naucrates; assembly: GCF_900963305.1. NCBI lineage: Eukaryota > Metazoa > Chordata > Actinopteri > Carangiformes > Echeneidae > Echeneis > Echeneis naucrates. The sequence goes on along the minus strand of NC_042519.1, from coordinate 21,293,565 downwards.
GTGATTCTGTTGCAGGGAAGGCGCTCTCCTGGGCGGCCCGGTGTGAGCAGAGCAGATCTCGTGGCCTGGTAGAGATGCAAAGGCACTGGCCCGTGTTAAGGGGCCAGTCATTAATCATCCAGAGGAGGGAGAGAGATGTAGAAAACCTCGCCCTGGGTCGCAGCCAGCCCTGATGCTTTGGGGCTCAGAGATTCATTCCACGTTCCCAAATGTCCTTCTTTACCCACCGAGTCCCCTTCTCCTCCTCTCGTCCTCTGCAATCTCAGTGCTACTCCGCCAGTCCCTCCAAGGCCTCATCCTCTTGAGTGTTTCCACTCGATCTTGCCCTCTCCAAAACTTCTTAACTCTTTTGCAAAGCTGACGTGAGCCCCCCCGTCTCCCCCACCTTTTCTCTGCAATGCCATGTGAGCCCACTGCTAACAAGATGAATGCCACATGCCTCTGGTTCAATTAAACCAACACTTTCAACTTAGTTCCTTCTCCCCCCTGTGTGCCAGAGGTGTCCCCATCCATCCAAATGACTAATCACCAAGCAAAAATCAATTAGTGCTCCTTTAACAAGTATTTTACACCAGGACACGAAAACGAAGGAGAGCTGGGCTCTTTGTTATGAAATATGCTAAGAATATAGCTCAAATGTTCTTTTCTGGTGCTTTTTATTGGACTTAGCAGAGATACTGCTGAGGAGAGATAAAGGAGAAATGAGCCTAATCTGCCAGTTCATCAGAGGACTGAAGAAATAGAATCCACTTTTATAACAATTCCTCTGCCTTTGACCAATCAATTTGGAAATATCCCTGAAGCTGAAACACTCTTTTTGGTGTCAGTTCACATCAGATGCAATGAAAAGAAAGGAAACGGCACATTCAGGAACGCGTAGTAAACGAGTTTGCTCCATTCCAACTCATGTAAAAACACAACACCAGCAGTCACTCTGCACTTGTGGAGGTCACAGTAGAAAATGAATGCGATTGCTTGCTCTCCCCTAGTGGCCTCCATCAAAGACAAAACTCAAGGCTGGAAAATGAAGCCAATGCTGCTATTAAGTGATGCTCGGAGAATCAATATGGTGCCTTAAAATAATATGATGGAGAGGCGTGAGTGTTGTATGAGAGAGAACAATCAACATTTTGATTGGCAGTTATCCCAGGCAGATGATGTGTGATCGGTATTAAGACACCTTGAGCTGTTGAATAGCTGCACGCCAGGGATCAGGTTCGGGTTTGTATAACTCCCTCTTTCATGTTTTTGACATCTCTATTTGCAGAGAGACGACAGCCTTGACATGTTTGCAGATGCACAATACAATATGTGATTCGTTCTATTCAAAGTTTGATAAATTTACTCTTTGAAGAACAAATGTGAGATTGGAATCTAATGTTTTCTCAGTTTCTATTTCAAATACCGAACCGATAGAAAAGAAGCCACGCCAGCGGTGGTAAATGTTGGCAGAGATTCCTCTGGCTTAACACTTCCCATTGGAGGATGAATGAAAAATGCTGTTGACCTCAGTGTTATACCTCAGAGTTTGGCATTTAACCTCCATGGAACTGTTGTCCCCTTTTGTACATGCCTTTGTACACGGGAATGTCCAGGGGATTTCGGTTTGTGGAAGAAAGTGATGGGCATCATTACAGATTTGACCGGGAAACATTTACCTATGGCTCCTGCTGTACACCTTTTTAAATAATGAATCTCACCTTTCGCTCACTGAAAAGACACTGGCTAAAGTCTGGCTGGCAGGTATAACTGCAGCCAAGAAAATCGGGCTCAGTGCTGGAAACCTCCTAACGACATTTCAGAAATTCACTGGCTGAGGAGCTTCTTGGACATTGCATACTTGAAGAACTGTCATCGGCAAGAATTAATTATGCCTGACAAAGTACAATCTTAATCTGGAAAGAGCTGATATCTGACAGCTCCCTCTCCCAGCTCGTTTGCTGGGAGAGGGAGGAGACATCCGTGCCTTTACTGTTTTGTTGCTGGTTGGGAGAGTTGAAATTGGAAGAGGGAGGGGGCTTGATTAGTTGAATGAAGGTGAAGATGTAACTGACAGTGTGACGGGAATGTCTTGTGAAAAATAATAAAAAAAATTACGTAGCGAGCAGGTCTCATGTGGACTCGAAGAACAGAAGGGTTACGTTTTAAAGATGAGGTGTTTTTGTTATCAGTTTGAGTTTGATCGGTGGTTGCGCGTGGATGTATCATTATCCAGTATGACATTAAAGGGTAGATGTAATCAGAAAAAAATATTGACAACTGCTGTGCATGTAGACTTTTTTACTAACCAGGAATGTGTGACTGCCTGTGTGTGGACAGATAAGGAGCGATGGGGGAGAATCACATGTGTACAGTGCATTTTGGAGGAATAATCTGTGCTGACCAATACCTTTTTAAAGTTGCTGTGCTTGCTGGTCCCTTGCTCCGTGTTCTGGTTGTGTATTATGTCCAGAGGAGTTTCTCTTTCCTTCAGCTTTAGACTCTCGATTTCTGTCTTCAGCTCATTCAGCTGCTCCTGCAGGTGCTTGCTTTTCTCCATGTACTCCACCCTGAATGCCGACAGATTGCAGGTTTGGGACACAAATTCAGGAGCGTTATCTTTTGGCACTTTTCTTTTTTTAAGACATACGCAGAAAGTGGGCAGCACCATGGAACAAATTAGCTTAACTAACAATTCTAAATTGCCCATAGGTTGATCGGTTGTCTGTCTCTATGTGTCAGCTCTCTGGTAGACGGATGACCTATCCAGGGTGTACCCCTCCTTCACCCTATGTCAGTTTAACTAAACACTAATCCTCCGGCAACTCTATAAGGGTAATGTGTGCAAACATAAAAAAGAATTCATGCATACTTCCATGAGACTGCCACATTGGAGCACAGACTTAGAAATACTGTATATTCATCATTTATAATCCTGGAGCATATTATACTGTAATCCAAGATTTAAGGAACTTTGATTTTATTTATAATGTTCCTACAAATGTAAATGAGAATTTCAGAGTTTTGTGTAATCAACTAATGGTTGCAGAAGATGCTAAATGTTTCATGACCACTGAACCGCCAGTGCTGGACCTGTAGTCTCTCCAGTAACTTGCTAACCTAATTACCAAAGTAGATGACAATGACGACCCTGGTAATATATGCGACTCCAAAGCCCGGGTCACACTCAGCTAAACATAGTTTTTCCTGTCTGCGATCACTGACACCATGAGCTGTGGGGAATAAAAGGCTTCATAGCTGTAAGCGACATCAGTGACAGCTAATACTTGAGGTCAGCTGCTCACCTGAACTCCAGAGTTAAAATGCGCATATTTAAAAGTGCTGATTTACTTTTTGTTCAACACTGAATTAAGGTGAACTTTTCCAAAATACATTCAGAAATTAGTTGATGGGGCCAGGAAAAGATGTTTTTCAGTTACTCAATGCCATCTGATGCTAAACAACTACATCATAGACCCCCTGGAAAGCGGTTACACAGCTCAACAAAATCAAAATTAGAGCCACCGAAAAATATATCAGGCAGCTATCAGCAAGCTACTCACTTCTCTTTTTCAATCTCCATGGAGAGGCGTTTCATATCTGTATCTTTAAAGTCAAAGCTGAGGTTCTCCCTGCTGAAGCTCAGGTCAGAGTCCAAGCTGTCAGGCGGCAGTCCTGGGGACTAGGGGGGGTTGAAGCAGAGGGAGAAATTAGCAGGAAGGAAGAGATATAGATGAACTTGCAAAAATAAAAAAGGAAAACAGAACAGAATGAAGAACGGGAGGTGATGCAAAGGGATATTGAAGAGAATAATTTAGGAAAGGAAAGGCAGAATATATGGTTAAAATGTGCACTTGTACGACTCAAAGCTGACAGAGGGGACTGTTAAAAGGAGAAGGGATGCACGCTTTAATGGTCACAGCCTGGACACACAGATATATGCATTCAGATCCTGACTGAATATCTCAAATGCATTGGCCCCACACCACTTGGATGAGAGGTAGATCTAATGCACAATATAAATGTTAATCCAATGGTTGATTTGTGAATCTAAACTACGGGGTGGATATGTTTGATGTAAATCGCTCTGGCAGAGCAGAGACCTGGCAGAGTATGTTTTGTTATATTTTGTGTATGTGTGTGTGTATAAACTCCTCATATATAAGCCTCAAGTGAGTGGAGCTTTATCACTGGCTGGCATCTCAATGTGTATCGGTGTGCGTGTGTCAGCAGATGAACATGAAGTGTCTGGGTTTTAGCATGTTGGCAGCTCTTGTGTAGACTGCCTTACATGCTGCCTTTTTCTTCTGCAAGCATCCTTTGTTCAGTGTGACTACAACTGCATGAGTGCTTGCCTGTTGGCTGAATATTATTATTTGTCTCTGTCTTATTATTAGAATATTTGTCTGTGAAGCGCAACTGTATCTCCACTATTTTCCTTCTGGTAGTTTATCCATGAACGGCTCAATGTGAGTATCATGCCTATTTGTCTTGCATGTGTATTAACTCGGAGCACCTAAAGCACAATTTGGTTAGTTTGCTTAAAATCTCTCTTTGATTTTTGAGACATTACAAGTGAAATCTAAAATGAAACGGCAGAATCAGGTGTATCAGTGTGTGAACCGTTGTAAACCATTCTGGTGATTTCACACCTACTTTACAAAATTTGGTCTGACTATTGGTAGCAGTGTTGATCAACCTGCACCAGAACTCAATTTGTTTAAGGTGTAATTTTATTTTTTTCTGTGATGGTTTGGACTTTCAGAGCATTTATGGGAAGTTGAGGCAGAGGAAAAATAGGAGAAAACTAAGGATAATTTGTAGGACAATTGAGCCACAGCAGCTAATGTGGAGAGGGGAAGATGAATGATTGCAATTTAGTCGACAATGAAGTCAAAAATCAATCAGAAGAAGCCGGGACAACAATGGCACCTGAAGATAAAGATGCATGATATCATCATGCTGGTGGTGATGCAATAATAATAATAGTATAGTGGCAGTGAAATTAATTCGTTCACTAATTTCTCTTTATTAAAAAGGAAAAGGCTAATCATCAAAGTGATAACACACTGACATCTAGAAATCAATATCAACTGCAGTGAGTCACAGTACGGGTACTGTAGGTGAACACACAGAGGGAACACAAATTTAACCTCGATTCAGAGTGTTAGGTGTGAAAATGTGTAAATTCAACTCACTCTTCAAGCTAAATTCCAAATTTTTGCTCATGTAAGGTTTTTTAAATGTTAGAATTTCTTGTTTTTCTGTTGGTTGGATAATATAAGACCTATACAGGCATCATTTTGTGCTGTAGGATAATCTGAACAGTTTTTCCTTTTGGTGTGTTTTCTTGTGTGCAGTCCAAACAATTAATTGAGAAAATAATCAACATTATTGATTCTATTAACCAATAAGGGAAGATAATTGCTAGTTGCGGCCCCGTTAATGGGCTATTTGTCTAGTCAATAGACCAGTTAATAAAAAAAAAAAAATCAGTAAAGCTAAGAACCAGAACGCATCAAGTAGTTGGTAATTTTACTTGATAAGTGACCATTATCAGTTATCATTAATAGTTTCAGCTTGTTTGCTCTTGAACATCTGACTGTCAGTTGCATTATGTATGGTATGACGTGTGTGTGTGTGTGTGTGTTACCGTATAGACAGCCTTGCTGGTGATCTCCAGCAGCTTGTGCTTCGCCCTGCGCTCCGACTCCCTGGCTTCCTGCAGGTCCAGTTTTAGCTGCTCAGCCTCTTTGGCCCTGAGGGACAAACAGACAGACAAATGCAGCTAATGCTTTAATTCACCCCCATGTGGCTTCAAAAGCAAATGCATTTATGTGTCACTGTGTTATTACCCAGGTATTACCACCAGCATTACGTACATTTCTGACTGAGTTTCCATACAGCAATGTAAGACATATTATATGGGGATGATTGTATTTCTTTTGATTGTGTTCCTGAGCAGTTCCTCGTTGATGTGCAGGGAGTTTTGTACCTCGAGGGTTTGAGTGGACGGAATCATTTACACGTTGAGTACCATGGGTTTAAATTTCTCTGGCATAGAAAAGTGCTCAACCAGAAATTGCAGTTACTGCCAAGTGGTTAATGGTACCCATTTGAAATGACTGCCTAATAAATTGTGAAGTAGAGGCTTTGAAGAGACATACTTAGTATCTATATATACTATTTTTGCTATGAAAATGACTAAAGTTCTTTTGTTACGGTGATTGACATCTAAGTTTTCCAGGGTGCTGATTAAGGATCACTCATCAATTCTCCTCCATCCTCCACAAAAGAAAAGGCACAGAAAAAAAAATATATATCACAGTTGGTTTCAGGACTGTGGAGCTTGAGCGTGTAGTGAAAGGGGCTCCAACAATAAATTTGTAATCATGATAACAATTAACTGGCACAAATTAACTGCTGTGTGTCAGATGTATGGGGAGGGCTGATGAACTCTCCCTTTCCACCAGTGTAGCTGTAACGGCATGATTACCTGCTTCTCAGCTGCAGCGCGAGAACAAAACCTTTGAAATTAAATTATTTTAGACAAGTTAGAAGTCCTCATTTTTTTGATCGAGCAATATGGATTCTGCAGCTTTACCCTGGCTCTGTTCTGTTCCACTGACGTGCGGCAGCATGTTTGTGCACCTTGACATTGAGCAGTTAAGTAGTACAAAGAAATTTGACGGGCTTGTGAGTTAAAGACAGCGTTCTCAGTTTGAAGGATTCACATGTCAAATAAAGAAAAAAGAAAAGTCTTGGAATGTAAGACATGGCATTAAGTTATTTAAAGATCTAAACTATATAAAAACTGTGAACTGGGAATGAAGGAGATGTTGATAAAGCAGACACACATTCCCTGCAGCTTTCATGGCTGCACATTTGTTCACTGCAGTCTTTCCTCGACTTCCCACCTCCTTTCTGATTCCTCAGCCATCTTGAGAGCAAGCATCTCTGCCTCCAGCATCTTCTGCTCCATGAGCCGCCGCTCCTCCTGGCCACGGATGGCAGTCACTTTGATACGCTGCATCTCTGTCTCAGCCTCGGCAGCTTTCTGGGCCAGCAGCTTGGCCTCCTCCTCCGCGATCTGGGCCTTCTCAGCCAGCAAGTCCGCCGTCTGCTCCGAACGCAGCTGGAGAGGAGCAGAAAGAGGGAGGGGGAAAGAAAGGGCGCACATGGGAAGGGGAACAGAGGACGAAAATAAAGTTTGAAATGGAAGAGGAGCTGGATAAATTAAACAAGGGAGCAGACATTAAAGGCAGAGTTGGAATGAAAGACATAGGTTAGGTCATAGGAGAAGTGATTCAAATAAGAGGGAGAGAGGAAAGGCAGAGTGTAACAGCAAGAGATATTTAAGGGGGAGAATTAGTAAATAAGAAGAAAATGAGGAGACCCAGAAGAGAGTAACTGAAGAAGCTCGACGGTGGTCTGAGCTTCTTCCTGATAATCGGTGGACATGTGGCACTTCCAACAAAGCAATGCATTTTGGTATCAGTCCTACCAGGGCCTCATTGGCCATGTGAGCCTCATCCTGCAGCTGAATCAGCCTCCTCTCTAGTTCATCCCTGGCTCGCTCTGCCTCCTCTCGCAGCTGCTTCTCCCTCTGCAGACGCTGCCTCTCAACCTGAGCCGCACAGATACGTGGAGCATGGAAGGAAAAGAAGAGGAAACGGTGGAAAAAATTAACAGACCTCTTGAAATTTGATCAAACTCTTCAGTGAATTTGGATGGAGTCATTGACCCAATTCCCTGGTCTCAGTACCTGCTTTCTTGCCCTCTCCTCTCTTGCCTGGGCCTTCATCTGCTGCACTTCAAGCGAGTCCACCCGTCGACGGCGCATAAACAGGTCGTGGTTCCCGATGCACAGCTGAAGGATCTGTTCAAGAATAGCACAAGACTGGGATTGGGCACCATTTTCAATGATAAATCTAAATGTTCCACAATTCAAATCATACTGAATGCATTTATAAGTCATATTTTGCAGCCGCTGTCAAAATAAACATTAGCATGTCTCACCAGCTTGTTGACCCTGAGACGTGAAGAGTTGAACTTGAAGACATTGGTTTTTTTGTCCAGAGGTTTGATTGTAAACTAAACAATGGGGAGACAAGAATCCCAAACTATAATCTCATCACATGCAAGCACGTTGTCTTAAATGTTTATGAAAGTACGATAGCAGATTCTCCCACTTCTTTGTCACTGTAGGAGATGTTGCGGATCTCATTCCAGGGGAAGGAGCACTTGGGCGTCAGCCTGTTGTCTGGCTCATAGATGTGCAGACCCAGGGCGTCCACTCCCAGAAGAAGATCTGTTCCCTTTTTATTCTAGACCACAGCGACAGGATAAACAAAAGGTTTTCTTGCTATCCATCTTGTTAAAGGACGCTAGCTGAGCAGTTGTTAGACTTAATGCCCAGCCAACATTCATTTCTACCTGTGGTGGCACTGCTGTGATTCTGCTTGTCAAAACTATTAGAGCTGAACAGAACAATGAGAGATGCTGGGTGCATGTGCAGCATGGTCTTGTTTACTTGTTCACTTAATCAAGGCCAGAGTCACCTCAAGTAATTTTCGGTTGGGATACTTTCCAGGTGAGTCATTAGAAAAAAACAAACCTGTGATTATTCTTGACGGTGTGAAACAGCATTTGTTATTTACCCCAAAAACATACAAATTTGTTTATAAAATGCTCAAGCTTTAAGACTGAAGGGCGAATTAAGACAGAAGAGTCAGACGACTATTCCTCCACCTCATTATAGCATCATGAAATGGGCATGCCTCCTCATCTTTTGTATTGGCTAATTTTGTGAAGATATAGCAAAGCAGCATTGGCTCACCCTGATTGGAAAGTAATTGACACCATACATGTCCAGGTCCTGAGCTATTTTTAAATACTCCATCTCAGCTTCATCCCTGGTTCACAGACAGACAAGAGAGAGGGAGGGGAAAAGATTGAGAGGGATCCAAGGGAGAAGACAGAAGAGAGGGAAGGAAGGGAGAAGAGGAGGTGCAGAAGTGGAGAGAAAAAGGAGATCAGACCTTGTTTCCTCTGCTTTTGTGTGTAGCATCTGTCACGTTGTGTGATCTATAAAAACTGCCACATAGCTCTTGCGAGGGCAAAAACACGAGCACATCACTGACACAAAACACAACTATAATTCGCTAACAGGCTTTAGAGGTTATGCTTGATGGAAAGGAAGTCTTACTCTAATGCCCCAGAGCCTCTAAATACTGCGTTAGATAAAACAAACGCATAAAATTCTTTTTCTCTTCCTCTCTGCAGCCAGATCTGTTGTGATCTCGAGGTCAACTCCGCAAAAAAAAAAAAAAAAAAGAAGAAGATCATTTGCATACTTTGATGGCTGAGGTAAAATCGGCGCAGTCTGGCACCCAATCTTCTAATAACTGTCTATTATGCAAAGTGAACAAATCCTAACTAGGTTGGACACAAAAAATTCTGACTTCAGAGATGCTCAGAGGGAATTTAAATGTTAATTCTTGGGCAATGCGGAGAAAGCATTAGAGCACTCCATAAAATAAACAACCACTGCCGTCTGACAGATAACTCAGATACTGTGCACATAAATTTTTTCCTTTTATTGACTGCGTGGTGTTACCTGGAGCTGGCTAGTAACACCTGAACGTTTTATTTTATTTTTTCTTTTTTGGTAGCAAAAATTAAAAATTTGGGTCAAAAGCGTTGCTAGTTTTAGACAATGCCAATTTATGAAGTCACTTCGGGTTCAAGCAACATCTAAGTTTACATTATATGTTAAATGAAACAGCATAAGACCATAGAATTTCCAAATGTATAAGCCCTGGTTTTGAACCCAGAACGTACTTGCAGCTGCCATGTGTAGCCATGCTACAGGCTTTTTGATGTGGACTTGAGCACACTTGAGCCTTTGAGCAGAATGCTTGCATCAGCCTATGAACCTGCTGCAAATCACAGTGCTGGCAGCAATATTTATCATACGCCACATCTTAATTTATCATGTTAAGCACTTCCTGAGAAGTACTTAACCTAAAGCACTGCTGGCTTTATTGGTTTTGCGGGTTATTTGGCCAACATTTTGGAGTTGGTGTTGTTGAAAATAAAAAGTTATGTAACGACCAGTTTACAGTTCCTTTTGAAGGAGATATAAGGCCATGGCGACCATTTAACAGCTGTTGAGAGTGTTGATATAAAGTGTTGATATCCATCAGAGAACATACTTGTGGTTTTAGGAACCAAAGTCACTCTCTCTGTTTACATGTCCTCTCTCAGCCTTCTCTCAAGTAGCAACAGTGTAATGGTCATTTAGGGGAGAGGATTGATTGGCTGTTTTCTGAGTGATAAAATAGAAATGGTGGTTGGATGAGCACGGCTTGGGGCATATTTAAAAGGCAGTGATTGCTTTGTTGTGACATCACAAACTTTTCAAAAATTATTTTAGAGTATAATTTAAAACCTAGACCTGCTTTATAGTCACGGATCAAGGGATGGATATTGCCATCTTTCAAGCTAGGCTGTCGGCATGGATAAAAAAAAAAAAAGTTATATTACTCAAAGTAAGCTTATCTGAACAGATTGTTTTGGAATTGACACCAAATTGCAGGTGCTTTCAATGCACTACATCGCTTACAAAAGACTTCAAATGTTAAAAGGGTCCGCACCACCAACTGGGTGCATTCTGCTTGGTTGCAGAGGTTATTGATGAACCCCAGAGATTTGGTTATTACTTTTCAAAGTACAGAAGTTACTCTGCTTTGGAACTCAATTTCCAACAAAACAGTCGCGACCCACGGGGGTTTGAAGACACTCCACATCCCTCACACTTGCTCTCTGGCCCCCTTTTTTTTTTTTTTTTTTTTTAAACTTGGCTGTTTAGTGGTGGAGCAAAGTGAACAAAAGAACAAGTGGTGTTCATGAAAGCCATTACAGTAGTATCATTTACATAGTCCATTCCGTGATACATTTGCTTCATTAGATGCATCTGTTTTCCAAAATTGCTGCCCAGGTAATTCAAGGACTGTGGTAAGCTGAAACTTTTTCTAATTCTCAAAAAAGTTTCCCAAAGTAAAAAAAAAAAAAACAACCTCTCATTGCCCCTCACTTCCAAAATGGACGATAGCTTGTGGAACAAACTTTTAAGCAGATGCAATGTGAACTCTAAATTGAAATTGTGCTGATGACGGTGGAATTTTTAGTGGCAGTTCGATGAAGCAATTTTTTTTACCTCGTCCTGCCCCTGTGCTCTGCATAACACGCTGTGATCCTCTCCTCCCACATTTCTGCAGTCATCTGGTACAAGTTAATCACCTGAAATGGAAAGAGACAGACATAAATATCCAAATGCAGCACACGCTGTGGTGCCACACACCGTGTCACGATGCAGGACTGGGTCTTGGGTGTAAGACGAAAATGTAAAACAAGCAAACAAAAAAAAAAAAACTTATTTCATGAATGACAATAAGCAAACTTTTTTTGTCACTCACCCTCTTTGGCAGCAATTCCTCCTGCGCCAAGAAGCCAGGTTTGTGAACAATGGGGTCATATTCTCCATACTGCAACACAGAAGAAAAGCGCAAGAATGATTAAAATCACTCCAAACTCCAAACCATTCACCTTCTCTTCCAATAACAGCCCAGACTGCATGTCTCTCCTGGGAGCTCCCCATAAAATGAAACTACAGTATCTGTAATAAAAGGACCTCTCTGAGAATAAATGGAGGCCGGTCAGCCAACAGGTCATTAACGTACAACACACACCCAGTGGCCCGGTTGTCGGGACACTGTATAAATGATACTATTAAAAATATCTCTGAGAGAACTGAAACTGATAACTTGTAATCATAGAGCTGAGCTACAAATGATATTATGTATGTTTGAATATAATTATGAATGGATTAGACATGACTGAGTGGGAATGGGACATTTCCTCTGGGCTGCTGATACCTGGTGGATGGATATGAATTATACATGACCCCACTGTCTAAAAAGTGGGCTAGCAGTGTTGATTTATGGAAGTAGGTTAGCATCAACATTTACCTGTGCATTTCTGTCCTGTGTCTTACAGACATCTCTATTAAATCTAGTTGTGTCTTTCCATTGGGATTTGTTTAGTTGGCGACCCATATTTGAGGGACCTGAATTTTTAATAATGCCAAGATTACAAGAGCTGAGCGAAAGCAAAAAAATCTGAATACAGAAGCACTTTTTAATAAAAGCAATTAACGTTATAGAACTTTACGACTGAAAGCATAGCTCTGAATTGTCCCCATGTTTTCAGTAATTACAACCCACCTCTTTCCCCATCATCACCTGCATGATGTCCAGGCACATTCACACAAAGGTTTCCATCAACCTCCTGCTGGCTTTATTTCATCACAACCACAAACGTCTAGACTTTGACGGATCTGTCCTGTCTCCCATTTTTATATGGGCCTATGTTTTCCATCAATCAAGTCTAATTGCCATTTATTCACTTCAATTTGATCTCTCCTTGTTGAAGTCTATTTGTCTGATGTTGTAAATATGACTGACACAATCAGTGGTGAATTACTTCATTTATAAGGTCTTTTTTTTTTTCATCAGCCTGCATGTAAACAGCTATTTATGTTAGCTGTGTAGTAATCGCAACGTTTAGAAATAGCTCCCCTTAAACAATGATCTCAAAAGCCTCAAATGTTGTCGTTGGCATGATGGACTTTAACAATAGCTTCATTTGAGAAGAATAAACTAAAAGGTTCAGACCACTTGTGCGGCTCTAATCAGCTAACTAATTGTATATGTTGTGCTGTTTTGTTGTGTTTTTATTGTTGCTCTTGTTATGAGCTTTAATTGGATTTTTCTTGCGCACAGCAGTCTGAAAACAGTACTTAACAGACCTGAATTTAATAAGCTCGGCACTCAGACCAGAAAGCCAGGAACACCGGTGCAGTGGCTAACAGAGTGGAGAAGCCGAGGGCCATTTAATTAGATTCTTTCTCTTCCACTTCTCACCCTTACAGCTTGCACTCCCTCAGTTTCTCTCCTGTTTGTTTGTAACTGCTACATAATTGATAACATATCGACTTTTAACTGGGCCTCGGCTAAGGGAGAAAGAGGATGGTATTTTGACAGCGACAGTGCTCTCACACGCTTTCTGATTTCACACCTTTCTTCCAATTATTTTCGATAAACCCCAAACAAACAGCAACAATCGATTCTCTGAAGAAACCTACGTGATGGTGTTTTCACTTAACAATTATCACCAGCAGCACAACAGTGACCAAAGCCAGATGGGACATGCACTCCCCTTTTTTGAAATCTAAGAAACGTACAGCATTTCTCACACACTCCAGGTGCTTTAAAGAAAATCCATTTACCGTACAATAGCATGATATCAACCAGCAGCATTATTGCAAAATGGGAGTTTTTCTTGCTGGTGTTAGGTAGGTTATGACAATAGATGACAAAAATAATCCTTTAACCCTTCAATGCTTTGGAAATATATTTTTTAGTCACATGACTCTCACTGGTGATTTTTGTGGAAATGTCTCAACAGCTACTAAATGAATTGTCACGACCAAGTGAAAACCCTGCTCTGGTCTGCATTCTAATTGTCAGGCAGGTCACCGTGTGCGATAAGGTCCATCAATCACACGGGAGCCATTTAATGCATGCATAACCTGCTTTATAGTCTATTTTCCTCTTAATGGGACCATCATTTACAAAATATTCACAATGTTGCATTGAAGATGACTTGACATGACAGATTGAGACCAGAGACTCAATCGCAAAATATTTACTGACTCATAAATTAGCAATTAAGAGTGTTTTCCCAGTCACTCCTACACAACTCATACTAATGCTACCTCGCCAAAGTTGTGCTGAGCATCAGTTGAGTCGGGTGAAGTGCAGCAGTATCTGCACGAATTCCAGCCAATGTGAAAACTGAAATTAACCCTCTTTTGCTGTTAACACAGATTGGAAATCATCAACTTTGTGTCGTAGAATGTGAGGTGGGAAGAAAAGAAATTGAAATTCAGATAGTTTGTAAACATGTTGTAGCCTAGAGTCAGCCTCAGCCTTACGTATTCCTGAAGCCACACGTAAAACACAGTGCCATTCGTGCCTGTTGGTTTGTTATATCCCGTCCCACTTGGCTAGACATAGATCTCAACACCCCCAGATGTGTTGAGGCCGGGGGGGGACTGGACCTCTCTCCCTACTCAACTTCTATACCAGAGAGACTCCCTCTGCATCTTTCCACAGCGGCTGTTTATTGCAGTTCCTTGTCAACACCTCCTTGTAGCACCGCACAGACTCAGAATACAAAGCAGGAGGGAGTGAAACCTCTGCAGACCTACAGAGGCTGCACTGCTGGCTCATATACGCATACACACTGAGAAGTGAGTAGAGAGAAGGGAGTTATAAAGTCTGAGGCTTTAAAATGTGTCATAGATTATCAAAACAATATTCTGGGGGAAAAAAATATGAGAACTGTATGTTTTTTCTCAAATGAGTGATGAAACTATTTCACTGTTTGCGGTGGACTGATGCCTTGGAGGCCTGCTCTGTGTGCATGAATGTGTGTGTCTGAGCTCCTGCTGTTCAGTCAGACAGAGCCCTTGTCTGTCTGTCCATCTATCGTTGACATTGGGTGAGGTTTGAGGACACCCTGGAAGGCCCACAAACAGAGAAAAACAGGGATTCATGCTTGTACTCAGACCTAAGGGCAATTTAGTCACCAATCAACATATAGGGGAAAGTTGTTGGAGTGAGGGAGGAAGCTGAAGGCACAGGGAGAACATGGAAACTCCACACAGAAAGGGCTGAGGATCCTGGGAAACTAATCCTGGGCCTTCCTGCTGTGATGGAGCTAACTCCACAACACTGCAGAGCATTTGTACATGCACCAAATATTTCTCATTTCTATTATCCCCCTCTTTTCACGTACTTTCTGTAACTCAAACAAGGTAATGGTGGCTTTTATGGCTTCCTACAGAGTCTGCTGTGAATTATACTGCAATCTCTGCTCCGACTGGAAACTGATCACACAGATTCTGCCTATGCACGACTGTCCGTACCTGAACAGGCTGTGATTCACATTGAGTGGGGAAAAAAAAAATCTCTTTTAAATTTTAAAGCTGTCTTGGAATACGCTTTAACTCTTTCCTTACTGTTATCTTCAGGTTGGCATTATAATGATTAAAGATGAGCCAGGTTAGCAAAGTAAATCCCAGTCCGTGATATACTCCACTTCACAGGCTACAGACTGGCTCTGCAAAACAACAACTCATGAGGAGAGAAAGAGCAAAGCCTGCCAAAAACCTCTCAGCAGCTGCACAGCCAATCAAGTACCTTTCTCTCTTTTGTAATACCAATTTACTCATACTGGTTCTAATCAAAGTAGACTGCTGCTTAAATGAAAACAAATTGTGGCCCTGTATTTTTTTTGGCTGTTTCCAGATTGAGGGAGGCTGGCAGCAGAATACACAGATCTCAAGCTCATTTTCAGATTTTTCCTGATACATGCAGTCCCCACTTTATTCCTGGGCCTGTAAATTGGCATGGGAGAGGCAAGTCCCTGAGAGCTGTTGGTCAAATCTTTGAGGTAGAGCTCAGGTCTCACTGGACCCTGTCTGCCTGTCAAACAGCCGCACCTCACTCCTCGTATCATTTTCTTGGGGATTTCAGAGAGATGGGTTCCTTCAACCGAAACGTCTGAGATCGCTTGAGATTTATTAGGAGAGCTTTTTTTATCCAGTGGAGTGATTTCCATACACATCAGGTAACTTTTCTGATCCTCAACCAATACATCTATGAAAATTTTGATACAGGTGAAACAATATTGATAAAGCATGTATGCAAGCAAACCAAAAATTCATATCAACATTCAGAGAAGTAGAGAAAATAAGTGTTACAAAAATAACCTGGATTAAAATGGCATATAAGTAATTAAATGATACCATTAAAGTATAAATGACAGTCATGAACACCCGTCAGTCTGGAAAAGGTCGGTTTTGATCAGGGCGGGTCAATATGACATAAAGTCTAAATCAAAATAAACTGTTACATTTAGTTTAGAGGCTGTGGTGAGCTGCAACAGAGCTCATTCGCACTTCTCAGCTTCTGCTTTGTTCGCATCAACATACACACCTTAGACCTATCCGCAGGTCTTAATGACTTCTGTGAACGTTTGTCCAAGTAGGTCATTCTGATCAGACGCCTGAAATAACTTAACTGGCTCCTCTAAGTGCAGGAGAGCAGAGGTTTGGCTTCGAGCACCCTCGTCTTAGTTCCTCAGCTGGCACACATGGGATATGCCAATTTTCATCTGTGCCAGACTTTGGGACAGACCAGATCGGGAACAGCACCTTTTTGATTGTGAATGGCACCTCCTCTGCCACTATAAAAATCTAGATCCAAACATTCGATGCTCTGTTTGGCCATTTCATATTCAAATTTCTCTTAAGTCATTTGTTTGCTCATTCTGGATGCATTATGCCAGAATGGAGCATTTGCGACCTTGATCTGCAATTGTGTAGTCTACTCTAGTGCTCAACTGTCACATTAGATGTTTTAATTTTAGCCCCTTCTCATCAAGCTACACAAATCTATCAAACAATAGCAAATTCAGAGAGATACAAATGATGTTTATTTACGCCGCAGTCATTTCAGGACCGTGGATAGTGTGGCTGCTGTGCTGTGATTCCACTTAAAGATCGATCGATAGGTAGTTGCAAGTGAACACATCACTTAGTTTGGCTTTTTGGTCTGCTTGTTATTCATGGTTGTCAACATAACTTTCCATTTTCCCCTGGAAAATCACAGACAGAAAGGAGAAAAGTAAAGGGACAGTCAGTGAGACAGGGAGAGAGGCAAACAGCTGTTTCTACAAGCCTCCCTCTGCTGATCATTAAACAGAAGTAATTGTTTGCTTAGGTTTCAACAGCAAGCATGTAGGTGTTATCTAATGCACGCTGGGCACGTTTTCGCTCCCCTGACTCATCAGAACAGAAGACCCTTCGTGTTCCAGGAGCTCCTGATTTAAAAACAAAGCATTGCTAATATTTATTATTTTACCAAAACCATCTGGTTCAGCACACACACAACTGCAGACACTGCAAGAATCTGTCTGTTCTGTTTACAGACTCCTTCAAAGCCCCTCCACTTGGGGCAGCCACTTGTTACCCAGCCAAAAATTAAATATACAGAGGAGCTTGAACATGCTAAGCGTCATGCATACTGCATTAGACTCAGCTGAAAATAGTTCCTTTTTATCAGTGGCAAAAAGCATTGATGCCAGCAAAAGTGAACACATCATGTTTTGGCTGCACCTCTTCGGCAGCGACTGTGTTCTTTTTTTAATTAAAGGGGATTAATGTTGTGAGTTTCTACTTCCTGCACCTGATCTGCTGGGTGGTTGCTTCAGTAGGTAGGTGCTGCTTTGGCAGAGTTGTCTGATCTGCATTTTTAGAACAGTAAGTTAGAAGGTTAGCCAACCTGCTGGTGTGCACATTTAAAACATTTCATGCAGCAACCCTGTAGCACTTTATGAAATACTAAAGGAATTTAAAAATCAATACCAAATGTAGTCAGCGTAGGTGTAATGTGGGCTTTTTTGTCCTTATCAGGACTCAGACAGCAGAATTCTGGATCAATTGCACCTGATTTATGGCCTTTTGGGTAGAGGTCAGATAATGAAAAATTACATTTGTCAAACCCCTGGGTGAAAAAAAAGCCTGCAGTCTCTCTGCAGTTTTAATAGAAAGACAAAAATGCTACAATAATGAAATAATGAAAGTTTTTGGATTTAGAACAACACAATGAAAAAAATTAATCCCTGGGGCCCACAATATGTTCACAATTCTTGACAAAGCCAAAATTGCTGCTATCTACAAGAACATATAAAGGTGGGCTGGTCTTGCAGAATAGCCACGAAGAGATCTTGTTTGAAAATAAATGAGACAAAGACCTACCGTATTTTTAGCACACTAAGGCTCACTTAAAATCCTTAAATTTTCTCAGAAATCAGCAGTGCGCCTTATGTATGAATTCTGCTTACTGACCTCGAACCAATTTAATGTGGTACACTGCGCTCAAAAAATCTAGTCAAAATGTTTTAGTACGACTTTGTTAAGCCATCCAGCCAACATTAGGTTTTTAACGTAAACCCAATTTTCTAATCCGTATCATAATCCAATTATAATCAAATGTTGGGATACGTGTTGTTCCAACGTCACACTAACTTCAGCTGTTTGCTATCGCTGGCAACGATAAACCAATCAGAGAACACCTCCACCACTTTCTGTAAAACCGGTACGTACTGTGCTTCGCTTTATATGTTTTATCATGCGCCTTATGACCCGGTGGGCTTCATGTATGAAAGTAGACCTGTTCATTGATATTGTGCCTTATAATGTGGTGCACCTTATCCAGAAAGTGCACTAACCTTGGCGTGGACGGCGTAGGAGGCCAGCAGCACAGAGGCCTCAGGTGGACAGTGTATTTCTTCCTCGAGGATCTTCTTCTTCACCTGAGGAGTTAAAAAAAAAAAGTGGATAAGAGGATAGTGACACAAGCTACTAGACAACTGTGCTTTCGACAGAACTTTCTTTCCTTAATTCCACTTAGTGAGAGCCATACACTGTGAGGTACTGATCATTTCCAATTTTTCATCAAGTTAATGCATGCTCCTCACTGGGTAAATAAACTCCCAGCTACCACCGCTGCAGCACACTAGTACTCTTTCATTTTCAGAGAGGTCTGGAAGGAATACAAACTATGCCCAAAAAAACACTGTAAGATTTAAGTGTCATAACCACACAGGGACCTATTAGACACAGAGCCAGGAACTATGTAGTTCAGCCAACGGTATTTCATATGATCATTAAACTGCTCCAAGAATATCAGCTTGCTAGTCAGCAGAGCATAATGACATGACAGAAACTAGACAAACGGAAAATGGCAATTAACGGAGAACTCCACCCAGTTTGTGCTATTTCTTGGCGTCCAGGATATCTGATTGCATGTTTGTGAATTCACTCCAATCAGCAAGCGTGGCAAACTATTGAGTACGGTCTCCAAGTTATGTCTTCATGAGAGACTGGTTCATGTTTACAAGTTTTGCCTTAACTGCTAGGAATCAGAGTAATAATATGAATTCATAAAATGAGTGGCAATTCGCTTTAACAAGCTCCTTCCAGATTAAAGCTCCAATTCACACCAGGTGTCACTTCCCAAGCTCTGTTGCCTGTCAAACTAATTGAATCACAAACTTGCAAAGCTACATATAGAGCACAAGCCGGTTTGTGAGATTAGACGGGGAAAAATATGCCTCAGATGTAGTTATGTAAGTGGGCAATTTAATGCTTCACACCTTATCATTTGCAAAGCTGTCATGCTGTCTTCTTGTGTTTTGAACTGACAAAGGTGTGGAGCCAGAGGTGACAGCCCCATAATCGTGGCAAACGCTAAGAGGCCGACGCTCCTATCTGGTTTACAAATGAGACCATGCTGCTGCAGAGACTGCAGGCTGAAGTAACGAAGGTGTGCATTGAGTCTGTTTGTGTAAGTGCTCTCAAGTGTGTTAGGAATGTGTGTGTGTATGTATCCGAATCTGTGATCATTTCTGATAAGCACTAATCCAGCTGTCATGGCTGTGACGCTATCAGAACAGAAGCCTGCTCCCGACATTATGGGAATTAATGAGAGCAAAGTTACAAGGAGACAGGCAATGCAAGGTGCAACACACTTGTGTTTTTCTCACCTTGTAGCTATGTTTCTTTTTAACTGCTGAGTAATTTATCAGCTGTACTCTTTTTTTTTTTCTTTTTTTTTTTGGCATGGTTTCCCTCGGAAATGAATAAGCTGCTTCAACTACCTCTAAATGGATTTATGGCACAGATAGACTTTTTTTGTGCCTCTATCCGAATGTTGAGGAACACAAGCTTGTGCCGTCTAAAGCCACATAACTAAACCAGCACAATGGGCTGGATACGTGCTATGAGGTATGAGCATCCCATGGAGAATATGTCATTAACTGGGCCAATAGCAGAGTCCTTAGAGCCTAATTGGTAATTGATAAATGTGGCTGATAGTATTGGATGATGGGAGGCACAGTTACAAATCTCATCTCTTGTGAGCAAAACGGTGTGGCAGGCTCCACGGGAATTCCCCGGAGAGCATTAAGTGGAGAAAAAAAGGGCAGCGGTAATATGTTGCGCATTGATTCCACATGGCTGCACACAATCAGACAGGGACAAAAAGTGAGAAAGAAAAAAAATAAATAAATCAAAAATTACAGAGCGCTGTGCTCGACAGCTTGTCAGAAAGACTGTGGACGTGTGCCCCCTGTCGGTGCTGGATCAGAATAAGGAGGCTGCATGAGCACAGGTACAGAACAGCCAGCCAAACGCCTGGCGCAGAAAGGTAAAATGGATAATCTGAAATTTGCAGGGTGTTCCCAAAGGTTTGTGCTATCATAGGCTGATTTTGCATTCAGATGATTTTAACTAGTTTAGTTCCTCTGAAAAAGATGCTCACGTTTAAGAATGTTTCCTGTTAAAGCCTTATAACAAAGCACCCCTTTGGGAGGACTACAATCAAGGAAAGAGAGGTTGTCTGCCCACTAGCCAGACAATAATCCAGGGTTCCTTCTGAGAGGCATCTTGGATTTTAGGTTCGCCTGTCAGCCTGCGGCATATTCAAGTCAGAGAGCAGCAGAGAAAGAAGAAAATGTGTCTGTTGGTATAGGTGCAAAAAGAGCCTGCTTGCCTTTACAGTTAAAATAAAAGACAAACTCAAGTATATCCTGGATCATTTCAGTTTAGTTTACCTTGAAATGAAGAAAACAAATCCTAATATGTACACAGTGGGAATACAGGAGGTTTATATTGTGTATAGTTACTTGTAGGAAGTAGAGATGCTGCGTTATGTCTTGTACTAGCTCTTCCTCAGCATTTTCAGGGTAGAACTTGGCCAAGAAGTGAAGGGTGATTGGTTCCTCCTTTGGTACCTCCTGATCCAAAACCTGCAACAATGAGCCCCAGACATCAGTACCATGCTAACATGTCTAATGGCTTTTAACAAGACCAGTTCAACATTCAAACCACTTACCCTCTTTTCCATTTTAAGCCAAGCAACGGTGTCTTTCACGTTGTATTGGAGCCCAAAGAACCAGGTCTCCCTCAGTCCCAGAGCTCTGCATACCAAGTCGAAAAGGTCTTTTCCTTTCCACTTGACCTGAAATGTGTTTGGATTCATGTTGTAGGTGTTTTGCATTTGTCTTACAGGAGGAAAACAGAAAATGTTTAATTTCCATGAATCCTTGAATTGATACTGAAACAAGTCTGAAATGAAGTCTGTCACAGCTTACATTTTGACAGTACAGTTCACATCATTCACTAGTTTCCCCTAATTTCTATGAATAACCAGGAGCAGAGAAACACTTAATTTCTTATAAGGTTAAATACTGAAAGCAATTCAGAAGCTACCATGCTGTCCAAATCGTGACATACTGGCATTTCAATCACACACTCAATCATTCAAAGCTGTGAGCCACACACGTCGCCCCATGCAGCTGAGACCTAGGAGGGAGGTACATGAAGCACACATATCCAATTTAGATAGCTTTCATCCCCAGCCCCTGAGCTAACTCGGGGTGCAAGCTGCTGTCAAGAGTATTTTTGGTGGGCTAAAAAAAATGTTTTTTGTTTTTTGTTTTTTTTATTATTTTGCAGCAGGGGTGGAAGCTAGGGGCAATGAGAAATCCTGGCGCAAGTCTGAACGAACAGCTTGTCTATGTGACCAATCCCTTTTTAAATGCTATTTACAAAAAGCCATAATTGATTGAATTATCACTCCAGGACAGAAAATAGCAACCTGCTGTGCTTTGTAATTACCCACTGCAAACTTTTGTGGGGTTCCTCCCTTTTAAGTACAGAGATGGTATCATTTTGAGGGCTTTCAGCTCTGGTATATCATCATCAACCACGTCGCATACTATTCCAAAGATAATGAAAGCAGAAAACACAGTGTGACAAAACTATGACATGATTTCTATGACAAAACTGCACCATGCAAAATCATTTTAAGCGACTCATTAAGCCATATTCTGCATCGAGCTCCACCACCGGTTCAACAAATATTTGATTCCACAGCTAAATAAAGCTGAATGAGCAGATAGGATCTTCTGCAGAGCTGTTAGACGTGTGATCACAGCTACTTGCTGCCATCAAGTGTTGAAAAATGAAACGCAACCATGTCATACAGTCGAACAATCACAGATATGATTGCAATGCTCACTGTACTGTACCTGCACCCAAATTCAGCTGTATTTGCAGACTGAGGTTATGATCAGATTACGGCAGAGGAACAAGTCAGTCATTAGCAGAAACAGAGGTGGAGCTGGTGCTGCACGTTCATTATTCTGTAATAAAATGACTGAAGGGCTTTGGAATCACAGATGAAACTTCTCACACACCTCGCAGCTGAACTCCATGTCTGACTCCATTGTGCAGATGCGGACGCTGAAGTTCTTTGCTTGTCTTCTCTTCAGTGAGTTTAATCCGATCTTGGCTGCTAAAGCACTGGCCATGGCGAACGGCTCATCAACTTCACTCTGCAAGTCAGCAAAGCACACACCCCCCACTCCCCCCCCACCCCCACCCCCTCCCAAAAACCAAGTCGACTATAAAGACATTACATCTTTGGTAGCCGATATTTCAGTGGAGGCTTCAGATGAGTCATCCTGCATGGTGGTCAGATTATAAAGTTACTTATCTGACTGTCCAGCTCTGACTTTACAGCTGATGACCGACTGATTGATTGATGCTTATAGTCAAAAAAAACAAAGTATATGTATAATACTTCCACTGATGTATTGTTGCTGTGTGGATATCTCATACACTTTGCGTACTTTGCGTTACTTTTATGTGACTTTCCGTTTGCTAACTAAAAAGAAAATGTTTACAAACATACCTACACGAGCTGATGGATCCAACGCTTGATGCTAACGTTACACAGAAACTAAGTTAGTGAAATACACGCGACGTATCCGACATAAACGGGGGGGTTTGGTGGCTTAAATTAGAAATTTCGCCACCATAAAGTCCTTTAGAGTTTACAGCTAAGCCTCCAGGGCGGCATTAATCCATCGTATCCCTCGTAAAGTGTTGGCAACGAGCTGGAAACCAAATGTTAGCTAACTGCTAATGTATCGGAAAAAGGCGACGTTGCATTCACGTACATCCAAAAAGTTGTAATAACGCAGTAACGCACATCAAGATATTAATAAAAACAACAGAAAGGATTGAAAGTGGGTTTAATAAAAAATAAATATTTGGATAGAGATAAAACGCTGATAATATAAAAAAAGTCCTCTTGTTTTGACAGCTTGCGCTTTATTATCTTAAAATGTTATTTGGATATACTTTGTCTCAGTTCGTTGTATGCAAACACGTACAAAAACAACTTTTTAAATTTCATGAATGCTCAAATAAATGTAAAAATCTTTCAACATTCAATCATTGTCGATACAACAACGAAACTATATTTTAAAAAAGGTTGATTTGATGTTTAGTTTCTTGGAATAAAATCAATCAGCGATTATTCAACTATAAAATGCCACTCTTTTTATGAGAGAACGCAAATTAAAATTTATTCACCCAAATGTATAAGTTTTATTTATGAAGACAAAAAAATGAAATAAAGAAATATAAATGTCCGAGGAGCCTGAAGGCATCGCATGTTCTTCCCTCCTTTAAAACCGAACGGCCAATCACAGAGCGCTACCCCATCCCGGACCACGCCCTCTTAGCCCTGCCCCCTGCGCCATAAAGGGGCGTGGCCTGGGCAATGAGGTAATCGTGGTAAACAGAAAAGATGGCGACCTCTGTAGTCGGAGAGGTGCAGCCGAGTCTAAACGGGATCATTTCCGACCCCCAGACCAAAAAACTGACTGACCTGCCGAGCGAGTTGCTCGAACACATCCTGTGCTTCCCCGTCCTCAAACATGTCGACATTTGCAACGTTTCCAGCTGCTGCAAGCGGCTACACGACGTCTGCCATGGAAGGGGGAAGGTCTGGGGACACCAGTACAAACTCAGGTGCTGTGAATTTTCATTTTAATCATTATTATTATTCTGTGTGCTACTGCCTTCTACCACTACTCCTGCTATTATTGTTGTTATTCTTATTTGTGTTCCTGCATCGCTCGCTGTGTATTAACAGTCCGCTCGGTTTTGCTACTGCGAGCTCCCAGGCTGCCGTTGACATCCTGCCGATGCACCAAATTCATCTTCACACCGGACCAGCAACAAGCTTCTGCTCCGCAGACAGCCGAGAAGATTGTGAAATCTCAGGAAAAAATGCAGAGTGCACAGTGAAAATGAACCGTACCGAAAATTAAACCGCCTTCAACTGAGTGACCTTGAATGTTGCGTTTATCCCGTGACATGCGGGAGACTGCGGGTCTTTCCAAAAGCTTGTTTGTTTGTTTTTTTTTTTTGACCCTAACCCAGATTTCGCCTTCAGTTCCACGTTATGCTCCTAGATTTCTGTTTGCAAAGGAGGAAACCGAACCTGCAGCAACCGTACTGACTTATTATTCACTGCTTGAGGGCAAGCCATTCAGAGCAAGACAAAGTGCTATTGAATTATTGATTATAATGATGATTATTAAAAGTTGGACTGTCTTCATCACCAGGTGGCCAAGACTGCAGAGGTTCTACCGTCAGAATGAGAGCTGCGACTGGCTCAGAGAATACAAAACACGCCATCGAGTGGGCATACAAATAAGGAGGACGGTGGAATCAATCTCCAAGAGATTCTTCACTGAAGTTGTAAGTAATGCATTATCTTTATGACCATTGTGTTACATCAGACTTGGTTTTGGATGCACCATAAAGTAAAAGTCACCCACTTGAACATGATTTGGCTGGTGCTTTGCGAGTGTGGGCGCATGTGCGTGCATGCAAGGACAAAAAGTGAGCTTTATGTGTTCCAAACTAACCCCGAGATCTGTAACCCAGCCTTGCGTTGGCCAGGTTCTGGGGGACAGCTTTGCAGAGATTGAGTCACTCGGGATGCCAGAGCACTTTTGTGAGGACGAGCTCCTCTTCATACTCACCTCTGACAAGAGGTGAGAGCAACACAGCGAAACCTCAGTCCTTGCCACACTCTACATATTTGCAGTCATTAATGGCTTCTGGTGTTAATCTGGTTAAGCCCACCGTGATTGTGAAAGCTTGTTGTGTTGCACGCGCTCCTCCTTTTGACCATTAATGTGTGTCTTCTGTTCTCCTCCCAATCAATAGGAAAAGCTTGACATTGAAGTACTATGCAAAGAAAATCCTATACTTCCTGAGACAGCAGAACATCCTAAGAAGTCTGAAGACCTTCCTGGAGCAGCCTGCAGAGCAGCAATCGGCTCTAGAAGGTGG
Source organism: Echeneis naucrates (assembly GCF_900963305.1). Taxonomy (NCBI): domain Eukaryota; kingdom Metazoa; phylum Chordata; class Actinopteri; order Carangiformes; family Echeneidae; genus Echeneis; species Echeneis naucrates. Next base: position 21,268,172 of record NC_042519.1, on the reverse strand, counting down.
GGCATAACGCAGACTCCATCTTCACTAAAAAACTGCCATGTTATGAAACAATTATCTTATTAGCTGTCCCCACACTTCGATCGTGTATTTTATTTCTCCTTAACGTTGATCATTACAGTATCCGGCGTAACAAGAGTAAGGTTCTACCCTTTTCTACACGCATTAAGAAGCCCCTCTCTTCTTCTCATCTAGGTGCAATACTGGTGGATCAGTACTGTAACCCACTGGCTGATGTAACACTGGAGAGCATCTCAGCCCAGGTGGATGAGATCACGGAAAAAGTAAAGAAGATGCTGAGAATCAAGAACCCCTCTCACCCCAGCCTGCGTATTGCTCAAGGTGAACTTTCCGGAGTAGGAAGTTGTAAAATTAAATGTTTCTTTTTTGGGACTTTGAGGTTTTCTTATTCCAAATTTTGTTTGTACTAGCTCTGGAGTCCTAAAGCTTCAGCATACACATCCAGTACATGTATTTAAAAAAAGTCAATATCAGAAAATGTAATTGCTAATGTAATTGATGTTTGCTGCACAAGACCTGTAGTACCTCACCAGAATCGTCCTTATGAGGGTTAATTCCTCTGGTGTGATGTAGGTGGCTGCTTTGTGGTCGAGGACTTTGACCTCCAGAGGCAGGTGGTGTGTGCCCTAAACTCCGTCTTGTATGAGCAACTTCAATACAAAGGCAACGAATTTGACTACTACAATCCCCTCAACTCTTACATCCACCAGGTAGTTCTAATGAAATGTGCCCATGAACACTTTAATTTTTGAACATTTCACTGAACTGATTATACGTTGTTTTTAATTTAGGTGCTACTACGCCATACAGGCATTCCCATCAGCCTCTCTGTTCTCTACATGACATTGGCTCGGAAGCTGGGCGTTGAGCTGGAACCTGTCAACTTTCCAAATCACTTCCTGCTGCGCTGGTGCCAGAAACCAAGAAGGTACTGTGTGGAATGACTATGTAAAAAATTCATCAGTATTTTGAACCATCTATTCAATTCAATTCAATTCAAGTCAGTTTTTATTTGTTTAGTGAAAAATGACCATATAGATTTTCTCAGGGCACCTACCAAATTCAGGTGAAGAACTTTAGAGTTTATTTAAGAGGGAAACTCAAGCCAACACAACACAACATGAAGACTCCTCCAACAGAACCGGATGGGGGGGTGGGGGGGCATTCAACTGGTTGGGGTTTAAAGAGTGGAGAGAGAGAGATGTTTGATTTGAGCCTCATGAAAACTAGTTGTACTTTTCAGTTTTCATTCTAGTGTGTAATGACAGTAATAATAAACTTTGTTTTGCTGTACTTGTCTCAGCATTGTTTCAAAGTACAGGGAAGCAAAAAACGACAGCAAAACAAGAAAAGTAATTGGATCCTCAAATAAAATTAAAATGAAATGAAAACCAAATGTTTAAAGTTTAGAGAGAATAGAACAACACAATGTATCAAGCCATCATAGCCAGCAGCTGGACCTGGTGGCTGCCCGGTGAATATATTTGTGTCTTAGACTAATTAAACTTTATTTCTGACAGGAGTGAAGACATCTATGACTATGTCTACATTGATGCCTTTGGCAAAGGGAAGCAGTTGACAGCCAAGGAGTGCGAGTACCTCATTGGCCACCAGGTGACGGCAGAATACTACAGTGCCATCAGTACGACAGAGGTGCTCCTCAGGATGGTGGGAAACCTGCTCAACATCGGCAAGAGAGGGTGAGAGAACCTGAACACTGGGGGAGGTGAATGGAGGACTGATAGATGGTTAATCTACAGGCGGATGCTAACTGCTGTTCCATATTTCTGTCATGGCGGCGGACTAACATGGAATACAGGATAGATGTTTGGGGTTTTTTTTCTTCACAATTCCTGGCTTGTTGCGATTAAATGGATAAATAAATTTACATTACCTGCATCATATGGTCTCTCTCAGGGAGGGCAATGAGAAATCCTACCAGCTGCTGAGAGACTCGCTGGACCTCTACCTCACTATCAACCCAGACAATGTGCAGTACCTGCTGCTGCAGGCACGCCTCTACTTTCATCTGGGCATATGGCCAGAGAAGGTCAGAAATCGTAGTCTGTTAAGGAAATCCGATTTTTCAGGCATTTGTTAGAGCACGCAGAGCTTGAGTTCAGTAATGCTGTGTCTTGCCTTGGTGGTGTTTTCAGTGTTCATAAAGTATTAAAACCCCGTCGGCAGCCAAGCACTGACGGTTCTGCTGTTGCAGAGCAGACTGTGCTGTCGGGTGGGGTCATATATTTCACCCATTCTCATTGTCTGTTGTCGTCCCAGGTGCTGGACATCCTGCAGCACATTCAGGCATTGGATCCCTCTCAGCACGGAGCAGTGGGTTACCTGGTGCAGCACACGCTGGAGCATATCCAGCACAAAAAGCATCCTGTTACGCCTGAGGTGAAGAAGCGTAGTGCTCCAGAACACCTGGAGGTCCAGTATTCAGTCGGTCTCATCATGAAACACAAGAGGTGGGTCTCCCCAGCAGAGAGAGCTGAAACCTTCTGTCATATTAGATCACCCGATCGATGACTCTTCCTCCCCTCCTCCAGGTCAGGTTATAACTGTGTGATCTACGGCTGGGACCCCAAATGCACCATGAGTCAGGAGTGGATCACCACCATGAGGGTCCACCAGCTGTCCAACGGGGCCAACCAGCCGTTCTACAACGTCCTCGTACAGGATGGAACATGCCGATATGCCGCGCAAGGTAAGGTCCGCACACACCAGCGCAGAGAAAATGCATCTCTGTGCTGCGTCTCTCTCTGGACGACCTGTCCAGAGTGACTCCGCCCCCGCCCAGTGTGAGCTGGGGTTGGCTCCAGCAGCCCCCAGCACCCGGAAACAGATAAGTATCGCATGAAGGAAGGAAATTTTCATTCTCTTGTTGCTGTGGATATAGACAATCTTGTTCACATAATGTGTGCCACGTGTATTTGGGTGTTCCTGTTTTTTAGTTTGTGATTTGGCAGCAGCAGGAAATGCAAAACAAATCTGAGACACTACTGGTGTCACATATGTGCTTCCCATTTATTATCTCCGATAATCGTTATTTCTGGGGGGGGGGGCTCTTTAGTGGTGCTGTACGTTCCTTATTTGTCACTTACAAATACAAATACAACCCCCCCTCTCCACACAGACACACACACACACAGGCTGACTCATACCATATATTCTTCTGTGGTTACTTGCTCATTCTGCAGATTTTGCTGCTGCACAGCTTTCCTTGTTTGTATGTGTTGTCTTTTCCACCCAGAAACCGACACAGCCAAAATAAATTCAGTTTATTTAAACTTAGTCAGCTTGTCTCTGTATGTTTAGAATGGCGGAGGCTGCTTTGTATGACTTCCCCTTTGCTCCTAAATTGAGGATTGTTTCTAAATTGTGCATTGTTTCACACCAGCATGTCACACCTTTCCCCTTGTTCTTCAGAAAACCTGGAGCCCCACTCGGCCCCCCTGGAGATCGGCCACCCGGAGGTGGGCCGCTACTTCTCCGAGTTCGTCGACACCCACTACGTTGCCAACGAAGAACTTCAGACTCGATATCCTGAGGACCTGAACGAAACCCTGGGCACAGTGCAGGAGCTCTATCATAGACTGACACCCGGCTCTGGGAACCAAGCGCAGGCTCCCGGCACAGACCAAAACAACCACCAAGCAGCGGCCATGTAGCAAAGCAGCCGTGTCCGACACCCTGCAAACTCCTGACTAACCAACGACTGGTCACCCATTCTCAATTTATAATCCACTCAGCCGGTTTAATGTGATCTGACATAACAAGAAATGATTCACAAATGGGGTCTTGCACCTCCATTATGTTCCTGTGCAGGTCTTATTTCAGCGTTTCCACATCTGGATAACATCTGTTATGAAGAACAGATCAAACTAGATGATTGTAGCCGCGGTAACGGTTTTTATCAGGATTCATTTCACACAACCTGAAGTCGTGATAATCTCCAGATCCAGAGTGGAGTGAGCAGATCAATGGATGAGTAAATTCAGGATGGGTTTCCAGCTGCTGTAAATCCCCCCCCCCCCAAAAAAAAAAATTCAAGGAATGCTCCTTTAACTCAGAGCCCCCCACCACAACCTCCCTGCACCCAGCACCAGTCAAACAAGCCCCTACATATACACCCCCCCCCCCCCAAAGTTACAGTGCCACAAGAAGTAATATAAAGAACTAACTTTGTAAACTTTTACTTTTGTTGGCCCATCTTTTAATCGAACTTCATGCACTTATGAAAGTTTAACTTTCACATTTCTAGAGTATCTTTTTTTTTTTCTGTATAATTACAAGTGAAACATGTCAGAGCTCATCCTTGTTCGTGGGGAAACAAAGAGGAACCAACCACTGACTTGAAACAGGAAATCACACAAAAAGAGAGAAAAACAATAAAGCGTTTCAAGTTTTAAGAACGTGTCTCTGATGTATTTAACCGAACACGAATGAGGAATTTCTTTGATATTGAAATGGAAAGCAGGAAAGCAGGTGGCCGTGTGGATTTAGGACCTTGAGGATGTCGGATGTTTTTTTTTTTTTTTTTTTTGTTGGTCTTTTCTCCCTCAGCAGACTTCAATTGCGTCGAGCTGCCGGTAGAGTCTCAATAAAGCGGCGGCAGCGCAGGAAGAGCTGAGCCAGTCGGACCGGGTCGTGCGTCCTGACGCACGGCTTTGGAGAGGGCGAACCATGGGAGCTTCACAGGCGCGCACCGAGCACCCGTACCAGGATCTTATGGATAAAACTGGATGTAAGTAAGAAGTGTCCTGCAGAAAGTATCTGTGTTTAGGAAAAAGGAGCGACATGTTTGGGTCGCAGAAAAGGTGGTTAGAGAAAGACGAGCGGAAAAACCGAAAGTCGTCATCATCATCATCAGGCGAAGCGGTGATCAAGTCAAGCGCAGCTTCTGGTTGGTAAATAAGATACAGTCACATTATGTAACTGAACAAACAAACCCAGCTCTGTCTTCAAATGGAGTAATTTGTGACTTTACTCGACAGTCAGTCGTGTTTGTATCTGCAGGTGTTTCCACACAGAGAGTGGCTGGATTTATTTATTAGAACAGCTGATCTGACCGAACAATTTTGGATGGAAACGTTCAACAAACTAAACATGCAAATCGAAACGACACGACTTTGTGGGTCTGTTTTTCAGAAAAGGGAGCAGGAACTTGATGTGAAACTTTGCATGCAGATTGTGGCGCGGAGGAAAAAGTTCACATCCCAGACTTTGATCCACTTTATCGATACTCCTGTCGGACTTTGAGCTTTCTTCTTTTTTCTTTTTTCTTTTTTTTATCTGCTTTTAGTGCCTTGGTTTCCTTAAGGTGGAGCCTTGACCTTGTTTCTGTCTGGGCTCCCGAACATGGATGAGGGGAGTCACTGGACTGGGTGGAGCAGGTTCAGTCGCTGCTGTTTTGATGCGTTTGGCTAAATCTTGCACGTCATTGTAGTTAATTGTGTGTTGCACCTGCTGCAGGTCATAGTCACACCTCACAGTGGCTCCTGCATGAGGGTGCAGTGCCTCAAGTTGTAGTCTCCACCTTCCACCTGCTGCTACTGCAAACAACCACTGAGCAAACAAAAAAAAAAAAAAGAATACATAATATAAATATGTGCAGATGTTACACCACAGGGCTCCCTGTACAGAGAGATGTTAGTCCAGGTTCATTAAGTCTGTTCTGATTCTGACCAGATATATGAAAGGCTATCAAAGAATACCCATTAGTTTAGATGTGTCTGTGTTGAACAAGTCGGTTGATGGGTGTGCAATTCTCACATATTGGTTTTGTTTCCTCTCAGTTTCGCTTGAGCAGATCAAAAACCTCCAAAAACGATTCCAGCAGCTGAGCGGAAATAAAGACACCGTCAGGTAAAATGTTTCAAATGCAAAATAAAAAGAGCCAGTGTCAAAAAGAAGAAATTCAGCCTTAGTACTGCCACCATCGTCATGCCTGATGGATTTCTTCTATCTCTGGCAGTGACACAAACAACATACGGAGCCACACGCAGGTTGAGTTAATGCAAATACAGGCACATAAGGCCAACACACAGTTGACTCATACTGTACACACACACACACACACACGCATTTATGTATAAACACACAAAAAACACTGCAAAGGTTCATTCACAAAAAGAAAACAGGGAAACAAGTTTTGCCAGAGACAGACAGTGATGATGTTGCTTCCCATAAATAACGTTCTCTATTATTAAAACTGTAACTTCATGCTGGCACCGAGCCGTACGAACTGTTTTATGATAATGGACTTTCTCTTGCCACACTGCAGTAAAGAAGACTTGGCCAGCATACCAGCCCTCGACAACAATCCGCTCAGGAAGCAAATAATTACAGCGTTTTTTGATAAAAGGTGAGTACAGTCAAATAACACCACACTGTAGTTCTCTTCATGATTATTATTTATGATGTGATGTGAAAGCATTTTAAAAACCAAAGTCCCATTATTCATCAGTTTGCAAGAAGTTTGGGCGAAATCAATTTTGTTCTTTTTAAATTCTTTGTCAAAAGAGTGAAACTATACAACTCCAGCTGCGAACCATCCGTCTAGATATGATCCATCATTTAAATCTTATTGCACTGTTGCTCTTAACGTATCAAATCTTGGCCAGGACTTGAAATCATTAACTTGTGAGGTCATATCGGCATGATCTCTCCTGAATAACAGTCTTCAAGCATTCTTTATCAGTTTCTTTATGAAGCCAGTCTTTATCTGCTGTAGGCGTTATAGTGGATAAACACAAGCTTTAAAAAATTAAAAGTAGTGAGGAAATTCTATTTAAGTTTGTGATTCTTTCACTCTAAATAAAATTCAGTTTGAAGGAATAACTTGACTGCCGCTTCAGTTCCTTCATCTTTGCAGAGTCACTCTCACTATGGAGGGATTTGATTAGCGTTAGATTTTTAATGAAGAGTTTGGGAAATGTTCAAAAAGTGTTTCATGCTTCCTTTCTGTTTGTGTACCGAGAAGAAAACAATGCTATTCGAAAAGCATGTGCAGCGGGGACTCATAATGTTGCTTTCAGTCTTCATCCAATTGAAATGTTGTGCAATTTGTGAAAACACAACATATAAAGGCATGTAAATTCTCCTTTTAACTGAATGAAGCAACATCAGGCTTCGCGGCTGTGAACAAACAGCATTTGTTCACATTTTAGGTCCCGCACTTCCTCGTTCCTTGAAAAGATTGAGCTTACAAGGCAAACCACGCTATGGATCCAGTGGTCCAATAAACAAGTTATTACATGTGATTTGCCACAAGCACACAAGTCATGTGGGGGCCAAATGAAAATATAAGTGCGTTAACTTCTCTTTTGGCTGTGACTGCATGAAAAACAGATTGTGGGTGTGAGCAGAAGATTAAAAGATTAAAAAGTTCCCACATAATGGAGAATAAAAGAAACTGGCATGTTTACAACCTAAAAAAAAAGGCATGAGTTCAGAAAACCACACAGATGGATTGAATTCACAAATAATTTGTATTTATTCCCTACATGATGCAGGAATCAGCATGAAAATCAGGTGGGCTTCTTCGAGGAGATCGGCTTCGAGCAGTTCGTCATGGTCATGTCCCACTTTCGCGCCCCGACGCTGAAGACGTCGGAGGAAGAGAGGGAAGTTATGAGAAAAGAAAAGCTTCGCTGTAAGTAACTTTTGCACTGCTTGATTCATGTCGTCTCTCCGGTGTCCGCCCCTCACGTGTGTCTCGGTTACAAAACACTGAAGGGGGGGAAAAAAGAGAAAAGTACACTGCTCATCCCAAGATAATAAATCACTGCTGCACACAAAGAGCGTGCTGATCCGCAGTGTGTGGGCACGAGATTCCTTCCTGTCAGCTATGACACTGGAAAGACTCTTGGGGGGGATTAACAAGTCGGCCACAGAGCCAGAACCCAAACTATCCAAAATACTCCCAACTGTTTTTCTAGTTGTGGAGTGAGACACAATCGCCACGATAGATGACGCTGATCGGGTAGTTGAAGGGGGGCGAAGCAGGTTGAAGAAAACTAATCACAAAAATGAGGCCATCTTGGCTCTGGAGAGTCACTCCAGTCATTTCTAATAGGGAGCTGGCTAATTTTGGAAAGCAGGGGGTGTGGACTTTAATTTATGATGATTTTTTTTTTCTGCTAAATGAGCTATAATATAGATAGGTAGGTGGATATGATTGTATAAGTAAAACTTTTATATCAGAAGAAGTTCCATTTAGAATCTTATAGTTAAGCATTTTCACCTCATGTCACCCCAAAACCAACAATCTATCAACTGTTCAGATGTGCAGCTCAGTCTAAATGTTCCTGAAACAAATTGGCATTCTTCCCTGTTAGTGTGTCACGGCTGATTGTCACCACAGATGAGATTTGGGCGCTTCGTGGCTTCCGTTTGGTTTTTCACTCTCTTCTGTTTTGGCCCACTTTGCTTTTCTTCTCTCTAATCTCTGCATCTTTGTGAACGTTCGCTGAATCATGGACTCTCTTGGTCTGTAACTAACATCCTGCCATGTGATGAAGAACACTTCCATCCGCTCTGTTCTGTTTTACTAGTCCTTTTCAACATGCACGACACCGACAACGACGGCACCATCACTCTGGAGGAGTACAGGAAGGTAAGACGATGAGAACTGGGTCAAAGTTTGGGCAGCTACAGATGTTTTGTTGATGTTTAATTTCAGGAACTGTCTGTTTGTTGCAGCACTAAATTAAAACAGATGTGTGAGAAAGTTCATTCATAACTTTAAAATTTAGCCGTAAAAAAAAAACAAACTCTGATGCTCATTAATCACCCTGTTTTATTTTTAACGCATGGTATAGGAGAGCCTTATAAAAGTGAGGGACTCTACAGCCACCGCTACTAAACAAATCATTTCATTTGGCCTCTTGAATGTGAAATTTCAAGACCGCCTTAAGGAAATTTCTTCAGATTTGGCCGAAACATCTACTTGGACACAAACACTAAGTGATAAAGAGCTGTAACGATAACTTCATGAGACAAACGTGACACCATTTAACGCAAATGTCTTAAAGGATTAAACTGGTGGGGTGATGACATTTAAAATCTTAAAGGTCAACTTCACTGCAGCATTATGATGTTCTGATGGAGCGGGGGGGACTTCTGGCCATAATCCAGCGCTGTAACTCAGGAAGGAGATATTGTGTCCGTGTTTCCTGCCACTTGGCTGTTTGGCTGAGGCATAAACGCGAGGCAGTAAATCTAGTTTAACTAATTACGATGCTCTGGGTGAAGCATAATGGAGCTGTGCTGGAAATGACAGGAAGTCAAAAAAACTCATTCATTATCAAAGTTATTAGCTGCAAATTACCATCAGCCCCATTTGTCAGGTTGGGTTTTTGTTTGTTTTTTGTTTTTTTGTTTTTTTTGTTTTTTTACAAATCAAGGGTGAATTTGCAGTGGAGCAAGTGGAGGTGTAAACAGGGGTTACTGCGAATGAAGTTACTTTACAAATTTTAGTTTTGATTTCAGAAGCAGTTTTATTACATTGAAGGGGCGGAAGAGTGATAAGGACCAAGATTTAGATTTGTCCCTGACTGTTGAAGTGAAGATTTACATCCTCACTTTAAAGAGAAACCAGGTTAAACCATGAAAACTTTAAAAAGGAGTTTTTCTTTCCAACTAAATCCAAATAGTTTTCTAAAAATCATCAACTGTGTGTCTAGAGAACTCTACAAGTCCTCTTAGTTATAACTCCATGTTTATGCTGTAAATATAGTTGTTTTTTTTTTTTTCTTTCCCCCCCACCTCCTACTGTCATGTCGATCCTGTGCAGTTCTGATGCTGTTCAAACCCCGTCAGTATTTAAAGACTGTCCAAATTCTCATCCCAGGTAGTAGAGGAGCTTCTGTCAAAGAGCGGAGCTCTCGGTCTGGAAGCTGCCAAGGCGATAGCAGATGCTGCCATGTTGGAAGTAGCGAGCACAAACGTGCCCCACATGGTGAGGGAATGCTTACAATCAATTCCTGCAATCACGTATCTGCGGAAAAGTAACAGATTCATTTGTGTCTTTATGGTTTCAGGCCCCGGATGACTTTTATGAAGGAATTACATTTGAGCATTTTGAGCAGGTTTGCACTTTTCTGACATTACGGATCGCCTGATCCCAAACGAGAGACGCGTTATTCATCATTTACTGATGAAGTCTTCTTCTAATCCACCCACAGATCTTAAAAGGGCTTGAAATGGAGACCAGGATGCACATTCGCTTCTTGGATGTAGACACCACTACGATGCGCTGTGGGAAGACAACCTCTTGAAAGCAGACTGATGTGTTTACATCACTGCTGTTTTTAGCAGAATCTCTCAAGTCCTTAAATGGAATGAAAAGCCAAATAATTTTGATATGGACAAATATTTTTGAACAGCAAAAAATAATCTTTTTTTTTTATGCAAATTCTAAAAAAAAAAAAAAAAAAGTATGAGGATGTTTGAAAACTGAACAACATGAGCTGAACTCAGTCACTGTGATTCTAAAAGTATGACGTGTCGCATGCTTTCAATTAATTTTATTCACTACACTGATTTATCTTTTGATCATTTTTTTAATCAAATTTTAAACTAAAACACTACCTCTCCTGCTGCTCTATAAAACTTTCTGCCAGCAGCACAAAATGTTTTTTTGCAGAAACTCGACATGGATGAAGTCATTCGTGGCAGGCACATACCATTCCTGTGCAGCTCCAGAAGTTAAAGGTTTATTTTATCCTCTGAGGCCATCTTCTGCCATCCAAATCCACCATTTTAAAAAGGATATACTAGTTATTTTTCTTTATCTGCTAACAAATATATGAAACACTTTACTTTCCCTGAGATTAATTACAAACTTTGCACAGAACCATATTAATGAACAAAATAAATTGAAGACATAACGAACCAAATCCCTGTGTGAGATGTTTTGTTTGTTTTTTTTGAGAAATAAATAATGAAGTAAAGTATGATTATTATTTTTTTCTCCCAGGCATTAATTAAAAGGGAGCCAAAATCTGTTAAAAAAAACTTTGTGCAACTTTCAGATGCGTAAATTAACAAAAGAGATTGTTTGCTTACAAATGTAACCATAAAGTTCGACTGGACGAGGATGATAAAATTAGATTTGTAAAATAAAAAGCTACAGTTGGGAGAATCAAACCGATGAAGGGCGAGAGAGCTGGGCTGCCGTCCGGGGGAAACGGTGGATCAGTGGGACAGATGGGAGCCAGACAGCCGGTCGTACGGCACCGCCAGGCTGATGTTGTAGTTGTAGCCGTAAGACTCGGTGTAGTCAGACCTGCAGATGGGCAGGATGTGATCCTGCGATAGTGCATCTTCAGAGAAGTCGTAATGGCAGATGACGCCTCTATGTCTGAAGGACAAAAAAATAAAAACATTCCCATCAGCAACGACATTAACAATTTATTTCCTTTTGGAAACTGCATGCTTCAATGGAATGTGAACAGAAGTGGTCCCAATTTTCTGACTCCAATCTGTAACACATTTTAGCATAAACCCTTCGAAACTCGATTTCAGTTTTTGTACAAATGAGACAAAGATATAAGACATGAATGAGCTTTAGAGGTGCTGTTCCTCGTCTTCATGCTAAGCTCAGCAAAGCTGTAGCTGCATATTTACGATGCAGAAATGTAGGCAGTATCTGTCGCCTCTTGGTAGGAAAGAAAACAAGCACATTTCTCAAGGCACTCAACGATCACGAGAAGAATTTGCTCTTATAAAAGCCGAGGTACAGAGAAGAAATCAATTCGTGAGCATTCGTGACTCAGAGACTTGTATAAGCTCATGGGAGGGGCGAGGTGGAATTTAGAGAGAAGATCGGGCTTAAAAAAGAAAAAGTGGAGGGTGTGGGCGTGAGATGGGTGACCTGCGGTGAGCTGTAAGGTCATCATCTGTGATGCAGGCTCCCCGCGGCGACTTGTCATCAGGGATGTTGGCTGTTACCAGGGTGCTGGTGTTGAAGCGCACGTGCCTGACAGGGTGCCTGCAAGACCCATAACAATTTGATGAAATTAAAGTATACAAGTATATAAATCACACTGCTTCTTGTAAAAACATTTGTATGTGCATCTCTGTCTTTTTACACAAATCCTTCTGGATCCAGACAAAAGCTATCTCCTGGTTTGGATTAACACCTGAAGCTCAGCTGGGATGCGTGCAGCGCATCAGCCTACCTGTTGTGCATCTCCCACAGCTTCGCGCCCATCCTCATCTCCCACACGCACACCAATCCTTCGCCGCCGCCGCTCACGATCTTCCAGTCGTCCGCTTGCACCGACGTCACGCCCAGGTGGTGAGCGTACAGCGACGCCACGGAGGAGCCGGCTCGTAGGTCAAAGACCCGCACTCTGAACGACAACAACAAGTTCATTCAATGAGTTATTCTTTTCTGCTATATAATCCTGATGAAGCCGCTCACATGTTCTTACTTTTGGGTTTTTAAAAGAGCGTTTTAAGGTTTTTAAAATGATTCCAAGTCAAAGCAACACTGCAGATGAATAATAGGTGGAGTGAGCACAATAGCGTCAGTCATTTCCAGTGAAGCACGATCATTCTGGATTTCACTTCCTGCTAACAAACACCGCAATCTCCTCACAAGATCACACAAGAGAGAGCAAAGTTTGTCAAAGAGTGCATTCATATACAGACAAAAGGACTCTATTCTCCCTTTTGGGGGACAAACAGCAAGGGAGCTTTTTAACAACCAGCTGAGAGGCCGAAGACAAAGAAAGGCGACAGCAGATGAACCGTTGCAGGTTTGAATCCCGGCCTAATTTCTGACGTCTTTACTCAAGAATGGCACAAGTCACTAAGCAAAGTGTACAAAAACACCAAGTGGACAAGGACCGACAACAGTTTAAAAAAAATAAATAATAATAATAACTGTGAATAATAGACAAGTGTGTAGAAACTATACAACTGAATTAAGAGTAAATAAAGAGGAGGGCATTAGAAAAGGAAGGAAGACTGAAACTGTTGCACTCGATACATTTTTCAGGATGAATACATATCACATCTTTAATGCAACAAACACAAGAACACTTGTAACTGAGGCCAACTGCAACAAAAGCAGACAAGTTCTTCTTGAAACTGTTTTAAATGCAGTTTTGCACACTTCAGTTCGTCCTTCTTTTGTTTTATATTTATGTTCATTGATGTTAATTCATCTGTCATTATTGCCTGCCCCTTTTTTCTTCCACAAATTTTGTGCTGAATTAGCAGTTAGTATTAATTTCAATAAAAATTCAGATAGTTTCATTTTCGAGAAGCATTTCAAATCTTTGCAGCGAGTTACGTTATATCCTATTTTATCATTTTGTAGCACAATCCATCTGATCGTTGTAGTAATTAAAGTGTGTGAGTATTTATTATCCAAAGGAGGCAATGAGTGCAGGTTTTTTTTTTTTTTTTGCTGCCGGTTTCATGAGCAGCACAAACCCAGGGGAGCGTCAGCTCCATCTGTTGTCATTGTGGCTTTATTGCAGCTGAAAGCATCCAGGACATGACTCCATCCAGGCTCAACCTTCTTCCAAGTCTTCATTACCATAATCCAATTCACTTTGGGGACTGAGACATATTTCATTTCCACTTCCAAACATTTTTAAAAGCATCATAGTTAAACGGCTAAATGGGCTCAACGGACTCGCTGTCTGCTGCTTTTTTGTGTGTGTGTGTGTGTGTGTTTAGTGGCATTACGTGTTGGAGGCACACGTTTCCACAATGAAGACTGAACATTATTGGCAGGCCACAGGGAGCCATAAATCTAAAGCTGGAGCCGGCTCTGTCTTCGGTGATCTGTCAGTGGCCAGGCTCCTCTTCATTAATCAGGGGGTTCTCGGCCTAACAGGAGATGAGTGAGACAGTCTGCGCTGACTCCTGGACACTTCGCTCCCGGCAGCTGGATGAGACGACGTGAATTTGCACAGCGAGGATTATGTTTGATGCAAAGCCATGATCTGGTGAATTTAAGTGATTTTCTTTTAATTCAAGATTAAAATTCAACATTCTGATTGGCACAAAGGGAGCCGAGGCAAACTCTGCTCTGAGTATTGTCCTCCTGAAGCTCAAACGGGCAGGCCCGTGGAAGAGAGCGTACGATCACGAGGGGGAGGAGAGTCCCCAGTTTGACCAGCCAGCCAAACTCTTTCCTACGTTCCCCTGTCCTCTTATTTCCTCTCTTTCTTTACTGTCTAATGAAGGAACAATACGGGGCTCAAACTTTTCTTGAGACAAACTCCCCTTCCCAGACCAGCGCTTCCTTTATCCATCATTCTGTTAACAGGTGACTTGAACTGGACCATCAGATACAAAAAGATCCCTGTTACTGTGTTCCTGACACATTTTTTCCTTTTTCCTTTTCTGCCTCAGTTACTTGAATTCTGTATACAAGTAAATCAAAATGAGCTACATGAATCACGTTTTCTCTGTTTGTTGGGAAAACCAACAAAAGTTCATGAAAAAAAAAAAAAAATAATAAAATACAGATGTATATAAAAAAATTTGAACAACAGCTGAAAAACACACCGACACACACAAAGCTACAAAATATGATTAAGAAAGTTTCGCCAAATTAAAACGTTTCAGCGAGGACGGCACTGAAAAAAGAAATGCCAGCATCGCGTCAGCTAAATGAAGTTTGGTAAAGCTGTCCCAAGGCTGGACTCAAGAAGTGCATAATGATACGTTTCCAAGAGCCACAGGTATGCCCCTCTCTTAACTAATCTAATCGTGCTCTTTGCCCACATCTTTCCCATTAGCAGCAATCTGGCCCTTTTCCAGGCAGCCCTTATCAGGAACCCTCATTTGCTCCCTGGATCTCACAAATAACAGAGGGACAAAACTCATTTGGACAAAAAGAAGGGATGCATTAGGCTCTGGCCCTGAGCCACCCTGTCGGAGGGCCAAGATCGCTGACTGTCCCTCAGCCACCCCAATTTTCCATTTGTCCTCGACTATGTGCCACATCAGCTGGGGCCAAAGTGGAAGAGCCAAGCTGGTGTGCATGTGTGTCTGAACAAAACTGTACATCTCTCAAAAGGAAAAGACTAAAAGTAAAACACAAAGGAGTTGGACGGGTACTCTCTCCGACTCCTATGGCAACAAAACAACCATGTGAATTCTCCGTTCAAATGCTGCTGTTGAATTCCTGCTACTGGAAACAAAACAATGCAGAAATGTGTTCTCCGGGCTCGAGTGAGAGCATCTTTTTTTTTTTTTTTTTTTGCTTTTGTACAGTTGCTAGGAATCATAGCTAGTAAAAAAAAAAAAAAAAAAGAAACAACACCTCAACAATACGATGTGGTCTGTCCTTTGCTTAAAGCCAACTACTTGAGAGCCAGATGGATTTGGTGCTGAATAGACACAGCGGGGGCAGCTTTGTACGAAGATGCGCCAGGGATTTTTCCCCTCCTGCCAGCTCATGCACTGCAGCACCCGCTAACAAGTGCAGAATGGATGTAGAACGGCTCTATTATGTGTCTTTCACTCATCTGGAGAGCCAGGTTAGCGGAGTGTGCAATAGTTGTGTGCATGCATTGATTGTGTGTGCTGCTGCTGGATGAGCTCTGGATGTGCCAGTTTTTTTTTTTTTTTTCCCTCCAGGTAACAAAGGTGGCAGACGGGGGGAAAATTTCAGATTCAAGAACAAAGTACTTCACTTCAATGCCTCTGCCTTCCTTTTTACACTGAGCTTTTGAAAGCTTTGTTTTTCAAGGCAACACAGAGGTGTGAATAAGGAACAAACTGGAAGGGGCCTTTTCTTCTCACACAATTTCCTAAACACCTGTTTCTCTCTACAAGTAGCCTGAGACTCCTTCGTCAAGTGTCACTGTGAGAAAAACTATTAACAAGCTCTACTCTCTGCTATATTCGTGGCTCCGTTTCAACCATTTGCAATGCTGATGATCATTACTGGGAGATTTAATCCTCGAGCACGATTCATTTATCTCCATCTGTGTGTTTCGACGCGTCCTACCTCCTGTCTTTGTTCCCGCACACCAGCAGGTGAGGCGAGCCGTCCCTCAGGTTGATGCAGGTGAAATCCCCCGGCGAGCTGCCGACACATACGTCAGGTTTGCCTGTCTCTAGGCTGTAGACGTGGATCTGAAAAAGGGAGAAAGCACATGAGCATCAATGATAGCAGACAAAACGTTCATTACGTCCTGGAATGCGACACTTCAACTAGAAGCATGATCCTCAAAAGACTGCAGTTTGATCTGCCCTCTGCTTCGGTTGTATGACGCACCGACACCAGACACCCGCAGCTTCAGCACCAAACACAGAAGGGCCCATCGCTCACCAAGGCCCAGACAAAAGAGTTGGTTGTTAAGAAAACAGTTGAGACACTTTAATTTATGCCATAAACCCTCATTAGATTTTGTGTGAAACAGACAGCCCTAACTGCTACTTGTGCTCCCTCATTGTATCTGCAACATTTAACCAGAGGTCTGCGACTTTTGGAAGAAGCTGGCATTAACTCGATCTGCTATAATTGCCAAGTCTGTTTTGCGCAAACCATTTCATCTTCTACTCAGCGATGGGCTAAAGGCAGCCAAAAGAACCTTAGAGCACACTGATGGTTACTTCCACACGATCTATGCACAGCATTTTTGGAAGGTCGACAACAAAAGCAAAGTTTGGGCTGCAAGGGTTGTGTATGGTAATGTATAGCGTGTTTTGGCTAATACTGGCTGTAGCCCTGTTTCTGTAGAATGTAATATAATCAACACAGCAGGACACTTCTCAAAATATGCAGCCAAAGCATAGAGTGTTAAAGTTAAAACCAGATGAAGAAGAATCAGAAAATTGTTTTTATATTCCTCTGAATTGTTTCATAACTCCATCTACTTTCTCCCACTTTGAATTAGAAACATCGCAATCACAAAGTCAGAAGTTCAGCCTCACAGACATTGTGCCATTTCATATCCTGAAGTAGGAAAGAGCCAACACAAACAACAAAAAAAGCTCACCCTCTACCTCTCTCCTTTTTAAAATACTAGATTTGAGTGGCATTGAGTTTTTCTTTCCCAATTCATTCAAGGCTTTTTGTTCCACTTTAATGTTTGCTAAATGCTGGAACACAAAGATGCAGCTGAGCGGAGCTGAATATTACCTTGGATTAAATTAGACAGATGGTCATTCAGAAAAAGTTTGGTCTTCTTAAAGTACACCAGAAGCAGATTGAGAAGAACCCCTGCTTCCTAATTCTCTGTACATTGAGACAGAACTGGATATCAGCCAATAATACAGCAATGATAAATCGCACAACAGACAAATATAAATTATTGCAGCGATGCCTTGCCAGTTAATTAAAAGCACAGCAGAACTTAAGTATTTAAGCTTGGGGAGGGATGTGGGGGTGGGAATAACCTGGAGGCAAACTTCATTACAATCAGAGACACACACCATCGCCTCTGGCTCGATGGCTGCAGCTAACTTTCCTCAGCAAGTTTTAAATGATGTCATCTGGAGCTGGCCAAATTGGTCAATTAGCGGCTGGTGTTTTCTCATCCAAACGAGACAGAACAAACAGGATGACCGCCAGGCAAAAATTTATCTTTGAATAATTAAAGCCATAAAGAAATTAAACCCAAGGAGGGAGGGGGAGAAAAGGGGGGAGAGCCAGAAGGTAGGAAAATGAGAAAGAGAGAGAGAGAGAGAAAAAGAGCGAGAAAGAGAGATAAAGAAATTTGAAGGAAGGGAGACAAAGAAGAGACATGATGTAAGCCTTGAGGAAGTGCCAGTGGTTTTTATGAATCCCTTATTTGGGCCAAGCAGAGCTTTAATTGTGCACCACCCAGGGGCAAAGCCCAAAATCACACCGGACTTTGAAATGACAGCTTGATAGGATTTGGACGGCGGAAGAGAGGGGGACGAGCTGAGAACGAAGGGGGGCAGAAATTGGGTTCAGCCTGCTACTGTCAATGAATCATTAACGGCAGTCGTTTTTTGTTTTTTATATCTTCCTACCTCACCCACTAAAATTAGGAAATGTCTGGGATGGAGGCAGGACTGGTCTGTTCATGAGATGCTTGTGTAAATCCTTTGATTTTCAAAGATGAAACATTTGCAGCAAAGAGCGAACTTCTCACAGTTCTGTCGCCTGTATTGATGTCTGAAGGGTAAATTTTTTGTCCTCTATCTGAAATGTCCAAATGGTGGACAAGGAGGGCCGACTCTGCAGGTTTTCTCTCCAGCTGATGTCACTGACGATTCCTCCCTCAGTCAGAGGGGAGGAGCTCACCGGTGAGATCACCTGCTGGGATGAATGGTTTGAATGAAAACCTCCAGACTGTTTGGCTCTGCGTGACCCATGATTCACCGTCCCCATCACACACAAACACCCACATCCACACAGATATGGATTCAGACACCATGTGGAGATTACCATACTGGACCAGACACAAATAATAGCAGGTTAGTGGCTCCGTGTCATTTGGTAAATTCCAGCTCATCCCACAGGGCAGAGCAGATTCTCAGGCTTTATTTATTTACAGTGAAGCACCGAAGACACCTGGCAACTCCACTCCCCGATTTCATCCTCTTCTATACAGATGTTATTGTATTTGTGCTGCTGTAGGAGGTTGTGTTTGATTTCTCTGCGGGCAAACGAGACACTAGAAGAAATAAAAATAAAAGCCAAATGAGTGAGAGTGGTTTGGTTGGCTCATTAGTGGTTTGGCTGTTGGAAAACTAATTAAAAACAGGAAAGATGAATAAGTTAAGTCATCAAACTGGTGTCATCCACAATGGAACTGTTTGAAACGCTCATACTCATTTTTCAACTTTCCGAACGGTGCCACAGATAAAGGGGTCAGTCTTAGTGTAGGCCCACTACTGCAGCAACCTCCTTTCCCTTTTTTGGTCTGCGCTGATCTCTGGGCATATTGGAGGACAACAACAAGGTCAGACATCAAAGTTTCCTCTGGCGTATTTTATGTTACTACAGGACTGTTTGCTTTGTGACTGGGTTACTGAAATTCTGCCGTTGAAACTAAAACCAATTTGGTCACTTCCTGATATCTGCTGAGCTAGTAAGCTTTGTTCAGCATCAATCCATGAGCCTGATGATTTATTCACACCTTCAGATTTATCAGTTGTTTAGCCATCCGTGTGCATCACAGATGCACATATACCAAAACCATTCATCTACTCTTCCATCCATCAAACCTTCTCAACCTGAAGCAACGAGAAGGCGACAATTATTCAGACAGCACTTGTGCTCTGTTGTAGCTCCTCTGCAGTGAATGGATGGTTTGCCAGTGGAGACGCCAGCTTGTGTTAAATGCCCAGCCACGAGCTGGGTGGATGCCTGGGTGCCCCCACAGTCCACTGGCAAGAAGGAGGCGAGGAGTAATGAGGATCTGGAGACTAGCTTCAGCCACACACACATACTGTATGCAAACCCACTGACAGCTCCACCAAAGACCAGCAAGGCTAGAAGACAAAGCCCCGAGCTATGATAATGAAGGCCAAGATACAAGAAAGGCTCTTCTGTCGAGACAAAGCTGCTTTTGTACTTTAAACCGTCAGATATGGAGAGAAAAAAAAAAAAATCTGAGTCAAGTTAACAGAAAACACTTCAATGTGGTTGAGTTCAGCTAAGTCAAAATGCTGCAAATTAAAACATTTCACTACTCTGTGGGGGAAAAAAAAAAAAAAAAAAAAAAGGTGTGAGACGACTTCCTCGGATGCCACCTCCATGCATTTTGACAGATTTTAATGAAGCATATGTTTTCTTACAAGAGGCTGCGTAAAAAAAAAAAGAGTATCTGTATTCACCGAGCCAGTCATTCCTCATCTACTCCACAAAATGAAATCACTGTTAGAAGTGTAACAGGAGTGACAGACAAGTTGATTAAAATTTGTAAAATATGTTAATTAGCTAGAGGTATGCTAGTCATTTATTTGTGAGTTTGGCTTAACCTCACCATGAAACCTTATCTGGCTTCTGTACACCAGATAGTAAACTTTGGAATGTTTTTATATTTGATGACAAAAATTATTGCCCATTGACGGATGGATGGATGGTTAATTTGTTTTTTTGGGGGCTAGAGCAACAGCAATCCAAAGTATCTTAAATTTTCTCCGAAGACAGAAAAATATCCGTAACACGAGGAACAAATGACAACTTTTATCACTGACTAGTCTGTTGAGTATTTTTTCTAATACTTGTATAAACAGCTGTCTATAAAAATGTGATAAGTGCCCATGCCGGCCTCCTAGTGTCTAAAGTTACATCATCAGTTTAGATTTAAATATAAAACAGAGAACAACAGCATCACAGGACATGGAGCCCGAGAGTCAAAAACATTTGTCTCCAATTTTGCCTGAAAAGTGACTAAACAATGAGCTAATTATCAAAACTCTAACAATGTTTTTTTCCCCCCTGATGAATCCAACATTCTTTGGATTTACTCCAATGACACAACCATGAGAAAATACTTAAAAAAAATAATAATAAATGAATCTCAAAACCAGTTTCATCTGGACTACATTGTTCCTCTTAGTTGCGTTGTTGACAACACCTGTTTTTCACCTGAAGCTGCTTTGCTTCGAGATGAGGTCAGGCTGCTGGGCCGAACCTCTCTGCTGCTGCACTGTCTGTCCACTGTGTGGTGCTTTGGTGCTGCCGCTGCCTTGGTGTGCACCCACTTACAGTACATCAGCCGCACTTGTCTTGCGCCGGTGACATCAGTGTTGCAGCTTTGCCAATAACCTGCCAATCACAAACGGATCGCTGTGCGCACACACACGCACACACAGCTGACGTGTGGCGGCTCCAAAGCCACCACCTGTCCGGTCTCTGCAGAAACTCATATTTGCTTTCTGAATGAAAAGTAATAAAACAAAAATATCGAGACAACGGGAGGTTGACAGGACAAGGACTGCTGCATATTTGCTTCCTGATCCCAACAGAGCACGTCTCTGTCGTCTCGGGGCTCTTTGTGCTTTACTAAGTAAAGGCTTAAGAGTCAATTAGGTGCATGCAGCCCTTAGAAACCCAACATTATTAGAAACAAACAGATGCAGCTCGGGGAACGAGTACACTTTGAGGCTGCAGTAATTAGGAGCAGGGCCCAAGGTGGGCTCATTGCTATTTAAGATGGCTATTTGTACTATAAACAAATCCCCAACAGGTACATCATATTCATTTCTGAGGGGACACAAGGGGGTCTGAGGGGACACCGAGTAAATAGTGATCACACTGCCAAGAGACCCAGCGAACATTTACCCGCACAAGATGCATTTGGAGAAGAGCCCTTTGTTTGCGATGAAGCGAAAAATGATTGGAACAAAGTGAAGTGTGCTCTGTGTTTAAAAAGGCAGAAAAGAGTTTAATGCACGTGGAGTAAGAATTCCAGCTCTGAGCCAGCGATTACACCAATAGTGGCCTCATGCCAACGACCTCTGTCTTCGCTGCTTTTGCCGCAATGTCCTCCTAAAAGAATACACACGTCTTTCCATTTGAGAAAAAAACAAATTATTTACCTTGTACAATTTCCCATGTTTTCATTATGCACCTGTTGAGAGCACAACTGACCTTGTTAACTCTATTGGAAACCTTTCATTTCAATTAGTAGGATCTGGGTGGCCTGTTTTTTCTTTGTTTTTTGTTTTTTTTTTTGTACAAAACCTCTAAAATCCAGCTGCAGATCTCCGAGGCTTTGGCAACCAGTCTGTCGACATTTCAGCTTTCATGGAGGTTTATTTTGTCTTCCTGAGTCTTTCAGTTCCAGAAAGCACAAAAGAGGACTTGATACAGCTCCATCAATTCCATTAACATACAAACACCAGATTGTCATTCCACACTAGAGTGCTGTTCACAATGAACTAGATAATCATCATCACTCAATGTGAGGTGGTGGCATCATGTAGTTCAATTAACATTTCAATAACACTGTTTCTTTTTTTCCAGAGAAATAAACTTTTTTTCCAGCACACACTCAACACTCTAGCAAATAATAATAATAATAATAATGACACTGTTTGTTTTGTTTTGTGCCTTCTCGCCTTCACAGTCAGTGGCTCATAACTTCACTTTTCGGTCCACTCTTATAAACGGTCTATTGTTAAAAGTTTTTCAATTACTTAGAAACTTTGAGAAATCTATAATGGTGGTTAAGACATTTACTGCTACCACAAAAAAAATTATATATATATATATATATAGAAAAAAAAATACAGAAACTGCGCACACACACACACACACACACACACACACACACACACAGAGCCCACCTTGTTGCCTCCGTCATTCATTGCCCAGCCTGTGCGTTTCACTCCGAGGGCAACGTGGGAGATGGAGGCATCCAGGCAGGTGACGGGATGGCCGTAGACTGAGTGGAGCGTACGTGGCTCGTCGTCTTGTGGGTCTAGCAGGAGCACATCCTCTCCGGCCGCCATGGCAGCCAGCGGGCCCAGCTGACCCCTGCCCGGCACCAACACCAGGCTCGCCACCTGCCGACACAGTTTACTGAGCAGTACGTCGAGCAGTACAATCCATGTCACTAATCCGCCCACACAAAAAATACAGCAGGAGCTGGTTTTGGAGGGAAATTACATCAATCGTGTCGAGTTGTTGTTTTTTTTGTTTTTTTTTTTCTTTCCTTGAAGAATTTCAATAAACATCTTTTTAGTTTCTGATGAAGCCATTTACAGTTGAAACTTGGGAATATTTGTTTGATTTGTAGTGTAAAGAAAATGTTGATATCTTGTCTTTTGTGAACTTCAGTACAAAAATTTTCATTTTAAAGCTGCATAAAAATGATGTGGGAAAAGCAGAAAATCCTCATTCAGAAAAAAACATGAATCTCCTGCATTTTTTCAGATGCATAAACCGACCAATCAGCTATCAGTACTGCTAAAGTTAATAATCAATCAAATTATGATTTTAATATTAAAAGTATTTAACTGCAGCAGCTATAGAGCCAGTCTGCAGACAGCAAACACTTCATTATTATTTCCCACAAGAACTGAGAGGATTTACGAGGAGAATGTGTGAAGTGTAACCTATTAATTAAAGCAACAACACCTCAATATGGAGCGCTTCACACATACAAGGAATTAATCTGCCTGACTTACAGTCTTGGGCATGCGGGCCTGGCAGCTTGTCCTCCAGTAGCCACGATCATCTGCACCGTCGAGCCGAACATCAGGCCCGACGGCGGTGCCCAGGACGGGGCTGTCGGGGCTCAGGGCCAAGGCCTGGATCCTCCCTGGGCTCTGGTAGTGGTGGATGGGCTCCCCGCCTGTGCCTGTGCTCCACAGGTCCACAGAGCCTGCAGAGAACAGCTCAGTGACTGACAGATGAGCCTGGTGCTACCCACTTTTTTTTTAAGTTAGACAACATATACAGGATATGTTGTGATTCCGCCACACACACACACACACTTACCATCTTCATACGCAGCTGCAGCCACGATGCTGTTCACCTGCACGTGACTAACGTGCGGTCTGGGCTCCGTGTTAGCTGACAGACTGTTGGGCTTTAGGAAGGAGGCTTTGGAGTCCCAGTGCAGCGTATCCCACAGCCTCACATCACCAGACGTGTACCTGAAAAAAAAAAATCAAACAACAGAACTGACTTTGACCAACAAACACACACACACACAGCTCCCATATTTAGGCTGATGAATGTCAGAGGAAAGTTGTGACCCATTTTCCTTCCCAGACTGAGGAGTTCATCTCTTCAGGAATATCTGACGTCATCCTGTCATCACTGAATCATCGCCCCCCCATTGTTCCCTCCTGCGCTCACTGCGTCTTTGTTATTTTGCTTCATAAAATCGTGATAAACAGGTCTTGTTAGGATCCTGATCTATAAAAGTTGAAATCATTGAACTGAGGACATTGACTTTATTTAGAAGGCAGTAGCTTTTAATCTGATTTTATAATTAGAAAGTTATACAACAACATTTCTTAAACACGGCGGGCTGTGACCTTCTCCTCATCTCACTTCATCCCACGTTCAGAGATAAAACTCCACCTTCGTCTCTGATCAACAAGAAAGTCACCCTGTGGACTTCAGCAGACACGCCACCTCTCCTTCTCTGAGCTCTCACTCCTGGGGGGGGCAACAAACTGCAAGCATTACCACCTCCAACAAATACATCAAGTCTGAGCAAGTATCCGCCTCACAACCAGCGTGTGTGACACAGTGACAGAGGGTGTGAGTGTCTGTGTGTGTGTGTGTGTGTGTGTGTGTGGGGTGGGGGGTTGGCAAGAAATTAACAATAGAAATACACAATCTTTCTCTTAATTAGTACATCACTTCAATGCCAAATATCTACAAGATGAAGGGATTTGTCAAAACTTTTGTGCACGGATCAGTTTTAAAGATTTGAACTCACTCAGAAGTTGTTTAGTTAATGAGACAATGTCTAACGTTGCCTTTTAAGTATCAAATCTGATTCCACCGATTTTCTAACAAGATTTTGTGGCTGAAATTGAATCAGTTAGTCCCAATTAATCTTAATTGGTATTGATTTGTTTTTCCCCCTAGTTTAATAAATTCAAATACTTTCGATTACCTAAATTGCCCTTTAAATACCAATAATGGGAAAAGTATTGATGTTGTGAGTTTGTTAATAGCTAGAATATCAAGGAAAGAATTTTGCAGTATGGTCACATTTTTGCAAAGCAGTTTTTCTTTTGTGTCGACTGTTTGCTACACGAGCAAACACGTGAGGTGATACAAACAATCTCCGATGAGACGGAGCAGGGGCTGATGGGAATCTAATCACACCACTCCCCGGAGATGCATCACATCTCGTGTGGGCAGTCTATCAAGCTCCTGGGGGCCGACTCAATCTGTCACGGTGCCAGCTTTTAGTTACTTCAGAGCAGGTTCACTTTAGTTCGGTTTAGCTGATGTTAACATGCTCTTCCCTCACCAACCACCGAGTTTAAGGGATTCTAAAAATATAGTCACAACATTACATAATGAATCCATTTTAAAGCTTGAACAGGAAACCTTAATGTAACATCTTACAACTGGGGCCTGATCAGCATTGGTACCCACAAAGTGTTAAATCTCGTCAACACCAGAAGTTTAGTTTTGATGGTAAAATGCATGATTGTGTCAACTGCTGCCTGAAAACATTTACTTACTGCCTGAACACCATCCGAGACCTGCTCCTTAAATCTGACATAATTTTGTATGATAACGTTGAAATTCAGACCGCCCATTTGGTTGTGTCAAGCGATAAATCCTGCTCATCAAACACTCACTCACTAAAACACACGATGAATGCATGTGACGTAAGAGGCGACCTGAAACTCACCCGGCCACGACAAAGTTGTCACAGGAGCTGACGTCGCACAGCACCTTCCCCAGCTCGAACTGCAGTTGGCTGATGGCTCCCACTCGATTCTAAAAAAGAAATATTGCTTTGTCTTTTATCCTGTAACAACATCATGGCCCAATTGTGATTTGAGCGTTCAGTGATGTCTCCGTGTTATTAGGGCGAGTTTAAGCAGACAAACATCTGGGCAGGTCCCCGAAGCCCCACCTTCCAGTTGGAGCACACAGTTTTGGTCGAGTTCCTGCAGTCTCGCAGGGTGCTCTTCCAGCAAGGGGAGTCGGACACACTGGCATCTCGATGATAACCTTCCCTTGTGCACATCTTGAACCACAGAACGCTGTCTTCTGCAAGAACCCTCCATGCCCGGCTCACCTGGATGAGACGTTACACAGCGTAACAGTGCATCACATCTGATAATAGAGCTGCACAGGACCATTCTGCATATTTAGTGCAAAAAAAGACTACCAAAGAGCCCCCACAAATATTAGCAGTAACAAAAATAGATGATATGCATTCTAAGTTTACTGTTCTGAGGTGTCATTTCATCTGCAGAAAAATCTTATTTGATTTGTAACCCCCTTAGAGCGAAATAAGGTGTCAGCATGTTGTTGTTCTCTGAATTATAGATGATGGAATAACTGTGCACAACACAGAAGGGAAAAAAAGTATAAATCTGACAGAAGAAAGAATGTGGACTTTATTTATCTTGAGATTTGTACTGAATCTGGTGCAAAGGGGCACTGATATGAACATCTGTGGTGACGCAACCCTTTCGTCCGAATACTTACACACAAAATAAGGGGAACATGGCTGAGAGGATGGTTCCTGCCCTCCGCAGATACTTAAATCTTGTTCCGATAGCAGCTTACCTGTGCACAACGACCCAGCTCAGCACGATCCAGGTACTGGAAGATCTTCAGGGCTAACTCGTACGGTAACGCGATGTCAAAGAAGGGAATGTCGTTGACTTCATTCTGCAAAATAAATACAAAATCAGAGCAGGCATCACACGCTGCGCTGCTTCCGGTCAACCATCATCCATCATTATTTTTAATCATCTCCATTACCAGATCCTGAATGAGCTGATCCACCAGCTCCTGGTGTCTCTTGACCTTTCTTTCAGGCTGCTGCTGCAGGGATGCACTGCAGACATTGGTCCTGTTGTGGTATTGCCTCTTCCTCCTGGTTCTCTCCTCCTGGATCCGGTCCAGCAGGGGGCTGGTCCTCCCATCCAGCAAGCTGCGTGCAATGGACACATACTGAGGCTGATCCTCTGACTCTGCTGCAGCTTCTCCTCCTGCTCCACCTGCACGCCCTTCCTCCTCGGTGCAACCGGCCTCCTCTGGTTTCGGTGGACTGATTGGCTTTTTTAAGTTATAAAAATATCTCTTTTTGGAGTCTGCCCGGCCTGACAGACCTGCGACGCCGCAGGGTGTGGAGGGAGCGCGCACAAGCGGCTTCTCCTCTTTTTTACTCGTTAACTCTTGTTTCCAACGCTCCCTGAACGCATCAAGGTCATCCTCGGCCATATTTCACAAACATCGTCGGTGCAAAAGAAAAATTAATAATAAACAACTTCAGACAGACAAACAACGATGTTTTCGGACTTTGTAGGTAACAGAGACCGTGTAAGGGAAGCTGAGGCGCGTCTCCGGAGCAAAACAAGCCTGTGTGCCTCTGCATAAATAGTCCGATTGGGAACAATGAGCATCAGTATAAAGGTTCCGCCAGTTTTGAATTCCGCAGTTTTATTATAGACGTAATAATTATGGGTGGTGGGGGGGCGGTGTTTGTGTGGCCACAGATGGCAACCTGCTGTGAGCATAATTAAAAATATAAATAAATATTTCACATTTCCTGCAGGCGGGAAGGTTAAGGGTATATTCGACCAATAATAGTAGTATTAATAACAATAATAATAAAAAATAAAAACACATTTTTGAAAACACACCTTGAAAAAGTAAGAAATGAGAACACAATGTCCCTGAACAAAACAAGTAACAAAAGATCAAACCAGACAGGAGAGATTCAAGAGTTAACCATTGCATCTCTCTTTTGGGAAAAAGATGATGTAAACCCCCACATCATGTGACACTGTAATGAATAATACAGTAAGGAGAAGGGGAGGTGGGGGTGAATACGAACCCAGTTGAGGTTTGATGAGATCGGAGAAGGAGGGTCGTTTATTTCCAGGACTTTAAAGAAAGCAGAGAGCTCGTTCCGTCAGAGAAGATGTGCTGGCTGCCGGTGGACCAGCCTCTGCTCCGGCCGGGCGACTCCACCTGCGGCGCCCGGGGGCCGTCGCCCTGCTCGGTGGCTCAGCTGCTCGCGTCGCGCCTGCGGAGGATCGGGGACCAGCTGGAGAAGGGCTGGACGGCCGGGGAGACGGACCGCAGAGGAGGTGGAGGAGGAGGCGGCGGCGGCAGCCCGGCCGGCCTGGGCCACCTGAAGAGCTTCCTGCGCGCCGCCTTCGACCTCACCGCGCTCGTGCTGTTCGGCGCGAGGCGACATCTGTAAGGCGCGAGGCGGCGACACGAGCAACAGGTGAGTTAATGAGAGACGTCATGATGTTTGTTTGTGTGTGTGTGTGTGTGTGTGTGTTTATCACACCGTCACCTCCGGACGCCAATTAAAATAAAACTCAATCAGAATCTGTGAAGTGTTAGTTTGTTTTTGTCTCAAAAGGCTGGTGTGTAAATTCAGAACAAAAAATAAAAAGTTATTTTTATCCTCAAAAAAGTTTCAGCTTCGGAGTCATTAAAAGAAAAAAAAAACACCATAATATTACACTTTTTCTTTTGAATAACTTGAACTAAAGGTGTTGATGTGGTCTTTGAAAAACATGTGACATGTGGTAACTTGAAAATATAAAATAAAGTGTAAACAAAAACGTGTTAATTCTGCACACACAGCTCAGCCAAACTGGACTTTGATTCGATTTTAAGCTTGTTGAACTTTTCATCCTCCACTCGTTTGTTTCAGCATCATATATCTTCATATGTGCCATATTCATATCGTTGGGCTAGTTTGTCAGTTGTTGTTTGTGTGTTTGTTGTGTTAAGTTTCTTCCCGGTGGAAAGCATTTTTTTTTTTTGTAACTATGTTTACGATGCAAAATGCTCAGTAAACACATGAACATCAGTCGGTGCATTCGCTTACAGATTTAGGAATAAGACTCTAAATGTTTGCCTTACGGCTGCTTTTTATGTCAATTAAGCCCCATGTTTTATATGTTATATACAGATGGTGCGTTTAGGGCCCAGCATGAGGATCGGGCTCACATCATTTGCACTAAAGGGATGCAGGAGAGGCGGAGGATGCGGTGCAGGAGGAGGAAGAAGAAGAATAGGGGTTTAAATGTGTTTTTCAGGGTCTGTCTGAATAAATTCCCTGAGTTAACTCAGGCATAAGGTGGGCGCCTTACAGGAGTCTGATAAGGAGCTGACACTGAAGCCCAGCAGCCCCGCAGTGCAGCCCGTCCTGCCCCCTGCGTGACTCTCCGATTCTGTCATCCCAGTTTCAAAACAGTGATGTAATCCTCCCCTGGTAGAGAGTGGAGGGGAAAGCTAACTAATAGGACGGCTCTGAATGTTCACCTCCAGCAGTGTGAGTGCATCAATGACAAGCTGATTAGACCTGCATATGTAACTAGACCACAATTGGTGCAACGATGCAAAAAATAAAAATAAGAACAAACAGACAAACAAAAAAAATGCACTGAAATAGACCCAAGCTTCATAATGCACTGTACTTTTTTTTTTTTTTTTTTTAAACATAAGCTATTCTGTAAGAACAAACATGTAAATAATGAGAGGATGAATGTGTTTTTTTAAAATCGATGTTTTCTACGGTGTTTAGATGTTTACACATTCTCCTGTGCTTTTGCATTATCTGTTGGGGGCAGTGTTACGTGGCTTTTCATCATGTACAAGATACAGGACCTGTGCATAGAGAGCTAAGCTGTTAATGCTGTCTGTGATTTATGGAAATAAGCTTTCTCTGATATAATGTTGTACTGTGAGAATTACTGAAACTGTCTTTTATAAAGTGTGTGCTATTTATACTTCCTAAATATTTCGTATGGATTTTTAGCAGTTAAAATAATAATAATAATAATAATAATAATAATAATAATAACAATAATAATAATAAAAAGTTCTTTCTAAAATTCATTCTGTGATAAAGTGCTTTAATTCAAAAGCTGAATATTACTCCGCATTATGCAACCCAACAACAAATCACTCTAAAAGGAAATGATTCATATCAACAACATGTCAAACTTAGGAAATTTGAGGTACATGAAAATAATGTCATCATCAGCGCTACACTTTGATACTATTATGCAAAATGTGTTTATTATGGGGCCCAGACGACACTATAAACTTTCACCCAGACAAGATGACAAAAACTTGTGCAACATTTTAAATTCATATGTACAATACTTAATTGCTTGCTAATCAAGGACTTTTTTTGTTTTTTTTTACCTAGACAGAACAAATGTTTGTACGAATTTCCTACTTGTCACTCATTGTGGACTTCTTTTTGTTAAAAGGTTGATTTTAAACTGAAGACCATTAAAAACAAAAGATACTAAATGTGAATTTTAAAATTCAGCAGAGAAGTAATAGAGACACTTTACATTAAATGACACATTCATACAGAATACAGAGAAAATGTTAAGTTCTTCCACTATTTAGCCAAAAATAAAACAAAATCAATATTATTGTTGCCACAAAAAATGAAACAATAGAGCAGCTTGATGTTTATATTTGTGGCCCCTAGCAGCACATTCTTGTGATGCTCCCTTTGTCTGCTCTGGAAATAATGATTATTCTGGTCTCTCAAATGCCTCTAAAATTAAAAACCCCTACAGTACACATTGTGTGTTACAGTAATTATGTTTAAACCTTGATGGAAGAATGACAGCACTAAGATAAGCAGAAAAATATGAGACACCGTTGCCTAAACTTGCGTTACGTGGCGGATGTGTCTCTGCAGGTGCACGCGCTATACAGCGTCGCTGGCTAATAGATCTGGAAGTGAGCCGAGGTGGTGCCGTCCTTCCAGCATCGCAGGGTCTCGATGACAGTTGAGCGGCACAGCGGGCACGTTCTCTCCCGGTCGAACCACGAGCACAGACACTCCTCGCAGAACACATGCTGCAGGAGAACATGGTGTTTGTTCACATGTTTCATTTGCTCCACACAGAAGCAGAAAAACGTGGCCAGAGATCTGTCGTTATGAATTCACTGAAATTAGCGAATAGGAACACGACAGAGAATCTACGAGCATTTTTTTAAAACCTCTGACCTCCTTGAAGGGTCGTATTTCTAAAATGATAACAACGAGAGTATACCAAGTGAACTTAAGGAAACTGATGGTGGTTTCTTTTGCTTTTATACCTGAGGAGTAACTTAACACCTTTCCACTGGATTAACGTCTCACCTTGCCGCAGGGACACTGATACGTCTTTCAGGGTGTGTCAGTTCATCCTGACATCACCGTAAAGTGGTTGAAACATCATTCTTCTGTCCAACCCAACCCAGCCCAGCCACACCCTTCAGTGGTCAGAGGTTCACCAAAGAGGACAGTAAAATGAGAGTCTTTGGCCCAGTTTCTAAAAGTTTACTGAGTCCTTACCTGACAGAGAAGGGCTACGGGATCTCTGAAGTCAGCCTGACAAATAGCACAGATGTCTCCCGCCTCGCTGCACTGCTGACTGCCGGCCCTCACGCCGTAACTCTGGAGGGACGGTTGATAGCTTTAACAGCTCTCTTGGTGCAAAATTTGTCACTGTGTGCGTGTAAAATTAGTCTGAAACTGACCTGGGAGCTGCAAAGCACGGCGAAAGCCTTACATATGGCTGACACACGTCCACAGAGGTCAAAGGACTGCAAAAGAAGCAAGCATAAAGATTTTAGGAGAAGAGGGTGGAGCTGGCAGCTAAGCGAAGCCCTGCTTATAGATCTTCTAAATCCTTGTTGAAGACATTTGGTGATAGATTCTGACTGCATATATATATATATATATATATATATATTATTATGAAAGGCTGCAGCAACAACATATATTTTTACAGCTACCAGTTTAACTTCTGTACTGCATAAAATGATTGCTAAGATATTCTACCCTTACCCAAAGTGCAGATCCAAATAGCTTTACTGATTTTTTTTTTTTTTTTTTGGGCTAAAGCAACTACAAATGTATCCATGAACTTTATCAACTGTTTCCCATTGTGACACAACAGAAAGATAACAGTGAGTCAATCCCTGACTGGTGTACTCTAATATTGACACACCACTAATGTGGCCTGATCGGGGAAAAAACAGATGTGCTACACCTCAGAACGCACACCCAGGAAACAGTTCAGCCAACTCAACTGAACACGTCCATCATCAACAACATCCAGTGAATCACCAGTCTATTAGAAGTAAACTCTTCAGTTGTCAACACGCTGCTGCAGAACGGATGACAAGTATGTCAACTCATGGATTCATTCAGTTCCTCAGAGTCTCACTATTTCAGCTTCCGCTATGATCATCTGAAACTGACTCATTGTTTTCAGGATGTTTTTTTTTTTTTTTTTCCCAATACATCTTCCAGTTAAAGTTAATGTAACTGTTCAGTATCTGACTCTCCTGTCATCTAAGGGGGTTTCTGGCCAGCCGACCCCATCCCTGGTGATTTATCATTTCCAAATTTTTTTGTATTGCCACCCATCTGACAGCCTGAGATCTGCTGTGTTTAGGATCTGGGCTGCATTTCTTTCCTGCCTGGAACGTGGCTTCAATCTTGCGCCGACCAATGCTGTGCATACAGGAGGTTTTAAAATGCCCTTTGAGCTGTTCAGTATTGAGTCACTGTTAGAAAGTGATGAGATGGGATCGGACTAGCTGGGTTAGCATGCTAACTTCAGTGGGGGGAAAAAAAACTGATGGAGAGAGAGAGATAGAGTTAACTCAGGTGTTGCTTGATGCAGCTCTGGGCGAGTAAAGGGACAAAGTTTGATGCTGAACTCCTTCTGGCTACACAAGAATAACAAGAGTTACGTATTTAAACTTGCAACAGCAAGTTTGGGAAACAAACTTAATTTTTGATCACCTACTTTCATTACAGAATTCAGTCTTTGACCTTTGCAAACCTCATTAATGGTTTCCTGCAACGTCTCTCGCAGCATAGATCTGAGTCACCAGGAAACTGCTGCGGATAAGAATGTTAGCTTTAAAAAAAAATATTGATATTTTTGCAACAATGCCGTGATTACCTTGCAGAGGCTGTAGATGATGATGAGCGTCGCTCCGAGGAAGTAACTGTTCGAGGGGTCTTCTCCCATTATGTACTTGTACCACAGCTGGATGGGCACCAGGGCCCTAAACAGCTGACTCAGGTCCTCAATCAGCAGGTAGAACTTGCCCTGGAGACACACACACACACACAACATTAAAAACTACAGCATCCACTGAGGCCTCTTTTGACACTTTAATCAAACTTCATCTGTGCTGCGGATGGCAGTTTTGCAAAAAGTGCAAACTTAGTATTTTGCTGTCTTTTCCATTAAGATACCTTTAAATGTGTTAACCCAAGTTTCAACTGACTGAGTACAAATTATACTAAATGGAGACAATATGCTGTGTGCAAAACTGTAATGTCCAGAAGTGTCCAAACAGCAGAAAGAGCTGAACAGCTTCAGGGCACTCTTCTATCTAGTCAAGAGCAGTGTGGTATTAAAAGCTTAAAACAGCACGCCTCCAGCCTAAACATGGCCGTCGTCCAGAGCTCTACAGTTTCACAGCAGTACAGGCAATTTCCCCACTCTGCAAGGGAAACTGGCAGCAGCTCCCTCCACCTGCTACCCAGTGCCCACATTAAGCCCGGCCCTACGGGGGCTTGCTCGCCACTTTTAAAAGGACCTCTTCTCCCATCCACGGTCCCAGAGAAGCAATGAACTTCTCACCAAGTCAAAGTGCCACAAAGTGAATTAAGTGATTTGGGACGGTGAAAAAACAAGAGGAGACTAAAATGAAGGCAAACTCGATTCCCCCGACAGCCCCCGTGGCATCCCTGCCCTGCAAAATGATTTCCTGAATGGTGGCTGACAAAGATTGATGACTGCCGGTAAAGAGCCACAAGCAGACAGGTTGGTAGGCGAGGAGGACCTCTGCTAGCAGCTAATTCATCTTCCTTATTGTCCCCTCAGCCCCGTATCCCACAGTGCCCATCATGCCCACGCAAAAACTGTCAAATCTAAAGTTTGGACCCAGTCCAAGGGGTTTGACTGGGGGCTGTTTTAGTAGTTTCCTCCTTATTTGCCTTTGTTACTTTATCTGATGTCTTTATCCCATCCACAGCTGCACGGTGAAACAGATAGGAATAACACAACTTTACATTATTATCGGTAAGATTCCTGTAGTTTATTTACTTTGGGATTGAATGGATGATGTAATTCAGTTTTTATATGCTGCATTGATACCCGTCCTTTCTTTTATGTTGTTCCAAAGAATCTGTTTAAATGTGAAAATGTCCCTTTAGTGATTAAACAATCATATTATATTGCATTCAGAAGAAGTTTATATGAACAGCTGTGAGATATCATCAGGAACTGAAAGTGCGTTGGCATTAAAGCTGTGAGCAATACGGTGACTGCTTTAGGCTTTTTTTATGTTTAGGAAAAGTCCCAAAGGGGTTAAGATGGCACCGAGACAGAGCTGAGTAAATTCCAAATAACTTATCAGACAAACTGTTGCACATCCACATCCTCATGCTTATCAAAACTGAGTCTTACTGTCTGACTTCAGACTTTGCTGGGACAAAGTAAGAAGATCTGAAGATAAAGTCAATTATCTGGACAGTTTTTGTTTTAGGATATAGCTTTTAAAAATATTCAGTCAATATTCAAAAAGATGAAGATTAAATCAGTGAAAAGTATTGCTAATTGCACTTTCTGACTTGTGTGATCCCCTTGAAGCCTTTCCCTCAGCTCCAGAAAACCAGAGGCCAACAGAATAAATATGCAGGGAAGTCAATAATTCAACAATGAATACTCACACACGCATAATTCATGCGATTGAAACACAAACGATAAATATGAACCTGAGCCATCGGTGCTTCCTGCCACTGTGCTGCATCATTAGTGCTGCTGTGACTGGATGCAATACGGAAACAGACAGGAGGAGTTCAGGGTCAACTGCGACCCCTCCTCTCTTCTATTAACTAGTCAAAGGCAGCGATGATACAGTGTTTGATCCCCGAAAACTCAACATGTGTACCATCTGTAGTATATCTGTGTGCGTGTGTGTGAGCGGAGGCTACAGGTAATGGTCCAGCTCCAGGGAGGGATGACCTCACCCTGGCAACCCCCTTGAGGGCAAATGAGCTCAGTTGCTGGCTGCTGTGGTTCTGATAGGCCTGTAAGTCTGTTTATCAGTGGAAAATTTAATCCTAATACTTTGCAACCCCTCTCCTCCTCCACCCATCCAACGGACAAACACACACGTCAGGAGTGTGAGCTGCACCTGTATGGAAATCAAAGCCTGTGTGTGTGGGAGAGAGAGAGAGAGAAATGGAGGGGTGTGTGTGTGTGTGTGTGTGTGTGTTTGCCGACATATTCCGTTGCCTCAGGCCAGAACAATGAACGCAGACACCCACACACACAGGCTCACCTAAGGAGGACCATTAAAAACCTTATGAATACAAAACAGATTCACACTGTGACCCTTTAGCACTTTCTTCACTCAGTGGAGTATTTCATCATAGTTTAGCAAATTTCCCCTTTTCTTTCCTTTTTTTTCTTCTTCTAAATTTAAGAACAAACATTTAAGAACTTAGTCTGTGAACTTCCTGTGACTCGGCCACTGCCTGTCTCATGTTATGGACAAACAACCCTGTAGTATGTTCCTCATTACAATCATCTTACCGGCAATGAGAAATACTCAGCTGGTAAAAACCGGACTTCGAAAGGCATGAACATTTATCAGGCAAAACTGGATTATGGGAACTTTAGGATCTGTGGGCGTGTTATTCATTCTAGAGACTAAAAGTTAGGATACACACTTGTGCAATTTTAAAACCAGGGAGAAGGCCCTTCTTATAGTGAGTTAAGAGGAAAAACATCAAACTCTGCACAGATACCACGAACATATTTTTAACCAAGGTTTAAATTTGGTCTAAGAATTACATTAACTGACAGAATAAAAAGTTGCAGGCATGTACAAATAGTTAGCAATAAATTGAAAGTTAGTTTCATTTCATTTGGGGGTGGGAGGGGGGCATTATATTTCTTTACATATGTATATATACACTGTATATAAGAGCGTAGGGGTTAGATGCTGACAGTAATTGGTCTGCCTGGTCAGGATCGAATCAGCAGCCTCCATCTCAGGGCTCAGTATGTCCATATGGTTACAGCCTATAACCATATGGACACTAAAAAAATA
Source organism: Echeneis naucrates (assembly GCF_900963305.1). NCBI lineage: Eukaryota > Metazoa > Chordata > Actinopteri > Carangiformes > Echeneidae > Echeneis > Echeneis naucrates. The sequence goes on along the minus strand of NC_042519.1, from coordinate 21,232,399 downwards.
CATAAATAAATAAATAAATTAAAAAAAAAAAAAAAAAAAAAAAAAAGTCAAAATCCAAAGGCAAAAATCAGAAGAAACTGTTCAAAATACAGAGAGTTGTGTGAAAACCCCAAACAGGGACCTTTTGTGATTTGTGCTATTTATTATGAGGAAGTTAAAGAATTAATTGACTAAATTCATTCCTTTATATTGCTAGAACCACCCTGTTATACTGTAACTGTATGATGACATCAGTGCAAAGGTCATAAAGCAGAGCACTTAGGCGGTGGAGAGTAAATTCTGAGCTCTAAAATAAATATAAGTCATAACTAATACGGAAATGTCCCAGTTTCTGTCAAGTGATCAGAAGGATGAATGTAGATTTCTTACCCTGGATTTGAAGGCCAGGAGAATTTTTGGCAAAAAGAGGACAAAGCATTTCAGGCCGATGGTGAAGTATTTCAGGACAAAGTCAGTGATGCCCACCACCCAGATCAGATCGAAGAAGTCAAAGCTGTTGAGGTTGGGCTTGGCAAAGATGAGGCTAGAGGATGGAAAAGAAAAAGGAAGATGAGGATGACTCAGTTTAGGGATGATTGGTGTTTTCACTCAGGGTGGTGGGATGATACGGAACGCAAATGTTTAATGTAACGCAAGAAAAACTCAGGCAACAAAAATAACGAGATAAACACAAAATACTCACAGGACAAGATCAGACATGAACAGGAACACTCCCTAAAAGGAAATGGAAGTAAAAAACAAAATGGCTTACAGAACACAAAACGAATGGGAGCTATCTAAATCCAGAGTGAGTCCCAAACTGAAGATGACAGGCAAACAAACACAAAGCTACTGCAGTAATACCTGCTTGTACTCTACCTGTTGTGCAGCTCCTCGTGACTAAATGTGTAGTAGATATAGACAATATTCCCTGTGAGGAACATTAAGATCCAAAGAGCAACCAAAACGGAGCGTTCTTCCTGGCAACAAAAAGGACATTTGCACTTGACAACAATTTTCATTAAATCCAGCTTTACAATGTAATGCTACACTGTGCTGCGCTATTGTAAATAAAACTTTTCTCAAAAATCTCAAATTGATTTGTCATACCGCCCATTCCTACTTTCATGTTGGGCTGTGTGAAAATTCCAATTTCATCTGAGATTAAGTGTGTTGGTTTCAGGGCTGTTTGAAGTCAACATTTTAAAATACCAGCTGTTGCTATTCTCTTTTAAAAGACACTGCAGTTTTGCTTTTTTTTTTTTTTTTTTTTTTACCCGTAATGACACTTGGTGCCTAAAAGTGGAGTTGGCGTAGGCAAATGTGCTGGCCATCCCCACACACACAGCGATCCCTGCCGAAGAGAGAACGTGTTACATTGTTAAGGTGTGTGGTCCTGGTTACAGATGGCAGCAGTATTATTCCACATGTCAGCGTACCTAGCTTGTGCTGAAAGCAAACTTTAGCCAGCAGGATGAGGATGAAGGGGAAACCCCTCTGCAGCCAGGTGACAACTGCCTTCAGCTCAGACAGGGCTGGGGCCGGCGTGGACGGTTCTTCCTGGGCCTCCTCCCTGGATCCATGCCGCTCTGAGCCAGCTGCCGTGGTGGCCTGCTGGAGCAGAGAGGAGGTCCTGTGCTGTAGGGGCTGGTGGTGGAAGTGGTGATGGTGGTGGTGATGGTGGTGCGGGGGCGGCCGAGGGAGAAAAGGGCTGCCCTCTGAGCGATGGGGGCCGCCTTCTTCCCTGGATGATGTGGTCATCTGGATAAAAACCTCAGGGGGAGAGCCCAGAACTAAACCAGCTGCCTGGAATTGGGCAGAGGAGACAGAGCCAGACGGGACACCCACCAGGCCGGAGAAGATTTGCTGGGGTGAAGCAGGTGAGTCGGGCTTCAGGCAGTCGAACACGCCACCCTCATCCAGGCTGCTCTCTGATCCCAGTGTTTGGCTTCGGCTCCTGGGTTGAGAATAAAATGGTGGACGCAAAACAAACCAAATGAATAAATAAATAAATAAATTATTAGCCTGGAAGATGATTGGAGGAATTTCCTCCCATTCAGCTGCAAGAAAACCAGCAAGGTCAATCCGACTCACTCTGGTTGGAGTGTCTTGGAATGACTTCTGTTAAGAACTGGCACTAAAATGTCTTCTGTCAAGTTCAATGCAATTTAATCAATAAATGCATGATCCTGCAAAACTTACATTGCAGATTGGTAGAATAACTAGATGATGAAAAGATAAAATTTTTAGAAATGTCTTTCATCATTGTAACATCTCTTAGATGTTTGGCCTACGTGCTTGTTTGTGTCCTCTTTGAAGTTTCTCTTTGCACACCGAAAAGCTGAGTTTCAGAACTGAACCTCTGCAAGTGTGAGCATTGTTTGTGACATCAAAATGAGTTTGCAATAGGAATAGCAATAGGAACGATGTGAACCTGAAACCGGCACTGCACACATTTTAATAATGAACTCTGAGTGACCTAGGAAACTTCTTGCATGTTGATATATTTCTAACTTTTCATTAAGAAAGGGAGTTTCTAACCACAGAATTTGAGTTTCCCCAAGCAGGAATCCTATCAGGCACAGATTAGCAATAAATGATTTATTATGATCATTTCTTGGGACCATCTGTGGGATCACGAACTTTTTTCGATACAAACAACCGCTGTAAAAAGGCTGAAAGAAATTTCCAGCTTCATAATTTGAATTTGCTTTGAAATGAACTAGCAGGCCTTTGAAAAGGGGCCCATACAGTGAACGCAGGAGGACAGGTGGATCGTGTGGATTTGGCTTGATGATGAAGAAAGGCATTGCACAAATTAAAGGGGGCTTGCAAAAGCAGCCCACCTTTCAGAGGGCATGCCATCCGTGTTGCTGCTGTGTCTCCTCTGCATGGCACAACGCTCATCACCACATGATCCAGCCCTGCAAATGCAAACCAGCATCACCGGCTGTGTTCATCATCGTCATTATCATTATTATTTATATTTAAAAAATAAATAAATAAATAAGATGTGGACATATTTACCTGAATCAGTTCAGCAGATTGCCCCCCAGCTCTTGTTTTCATGGTTAGCAGGAAGGTTAGCCAAGCTGCTGAGGATGCTGCCTGCGGACGGCTCCACAAAACTTCCGGTGTTACGTCACCCGTGGGGAGGGGCGCCTGTCGACCAATCAGCGTCCGCCTTCCCGTTGACCAACTTCCATGTTGGGAAGATGTTTTGATGATGGTGGATGTCAGATTTTTGCTGGATAAACACAACAGTTGTCGCCTCTTTGACTCAATCGCCGTCAGAAACGAGTAATACCAGGAAAAAGGAAACGGACACTCCACCGTTTGGTGTTTTTATTTCCCGCAGGTCTTTATTAGAATATCAGGAGACATAGAGCTAATGCTAACGACAGCTAGCTAGCAGGCTAACAAAGCAGGCTTTCATTATGTCGGCTTGTGTTCCCGTTACTTCACCGTTTTGAGACATTTGGTTGTTTTTGCAGCTTTTGTTAATTTTGTGTCCTACCCAGCCTGCAACATGGGTTAGTTAAGTAGCTAAAGTTAGCGTTAAAACGTCTTGTTTATTGTATTTGCTGCCCGGTAAAGCTAGCTAGTGTCGGTTTACGAAGGCGGACTTGCTTCGATGTTTGTAGTGTTTTTTGCTCTAAGTGAAGTCAGGCATAGCTGCAGGCATTAAAACCTGAGAGGACAGTCGATCCCCTGCCTGTGGAGGTTTGATGGTTCGGACTGTCACTGTCACTGTCACCCCCGGCATCCTCGCAAGAAAGCCATGCTATGATGGTGCTGCGGCGGCTACTGAGAAGGCGCTGGGTGCTGGGTGTTGTCTTCGGACTGTCTCTCATCTACTTTCTCACCAGCACACTCAAACAGGTACACAGACTCCCACCACGCCTTCTGCACTACCCAGGGCCGGGCTATCCGGATAACATCTTTGGCAGTGCTTGCACCAAAAGAGAGCTCTCTTCAGCACAGTGTTGCAAAAGGTTTTGTCATGTGGTCATTGTGGGATTACATTAAGAGGCAGAAGCAAACCGAGATGGATGATTATTCTGCAAATGTTTTAAGATGTCAAAGTTAGCGTGGTGAACAAAAATAGCACGGTTTAAAACTAAATGTATTCATAAAAGCAAAGCGAGTCAATATAAAGTGTGGCCCCCATTTGCCTCTTAAAAGCACATTTTCCTTACGCAGTGTAGAAAGCTGTGTGGTCTATGTCTTATTAGACATCCCTCTGATGAATAAATATCTAAATCATCTTAAAAACCTTTGCACAGTCAGTGCAATAAGAAACATTTGATCATCTAACCAGGCAGGAACGTCTGCTTTGGCCCATTAAAGAAATCACCTGACAAATGAAGAAGTTTCTTCACACAGATATAAAAAAGTGCAATAGAAATAAGTTTGTTTTGTTTTTTTATAGAAATATTGTCTGCAGTCTTTTTAATGTTTATACATTTACTAAGACAACCATTGAAACCCCAAATAATTAGCGTATATAATGAAAACGTTTTAGTCAGATCTAATTTATGTGGAGATTTTTACAGTTTGTCTCTCATTCACCATAATCAGCACGATCTCCAAAAATTACAAAAAGTTTGAGAAACATTCGCAGATCTGAAAATAACATGAGAAATACAGTTTTAGTACTACAAATATTGGGGAATTTTAATGGTACTTTGGTAATCAGAAATATTTTTACACAGCTTTTTGGCCTATTGGATGCTCTCACTTTCAATGAACGACTCTTTTGTGAACTTTAAGTCAACGTTAGATGACTCATCATGGCCTCCTGTTTGAATTTGCAGGAGGAAAGGACCATAAGGGACCGCACACTCTTAGAGGCTAAAGATTCAGACCATCGTATCCCCTGGAAAGTCCGTTTCAACCTCGGCAACAGCAGTCGACAGATTACTCAGTGCAGAAACTCTATCCAGGGCAAGACACTGCTCACAGATGAACTAGGTGAGTAACGCAACTGTTAGTCACCAAACTGTGACAGAAAAAAATGTAGTTTAATGAACGTATGTGCTTAATGTTTTACAGGTTATGTCTGTGAGAGAAAGGACTTGCTTGTTAATGGCTGCTGTAACGTCTACGCTCCCAGCACCAGACAGTATATTTGTAAAAGCTGCCTGGCCAATGGCTGCTGTAACATCTATGAGTATTGCGTATCTTGTTGCCTCCAGCCTGATAAGGTATGTGATCTGTCACATCAAGGACTTTAACGGGTTTGGGGTTATTGCTGCGGTCACAAAAGACCAACCTTGTTAACTCGTTGCAACTTGCAAGGCTGCAAAATGAATGTGCTTTAATAAAAGATGGAAAAGCTCAAGGATCTAGATACCATGGGGCCCAAAGTTTAATCTTGATATTGCAGTCTATACATAGCAGCAACCACATCAGGGAGGGGAAAATAAACTGATTGAAAAGACTGAAATCTACACTCAAATGTTTAACCAGTGCTCTCTCGCTTATCTTCCTCAGCAACTTCTCCTCGAGCGTTTCCTGAATCGTGCAGCTGAAGGTTTCCAGAATCTCTTCACAGCTGTGGAGGATCACTTTGAGTTGTGCCTGGCCAAGTGTAGAACTTCTTCACAAGTACGTTTTGATATGAGAAGAGTTAAAAAATGATCCACAGAAAGATTAGTCATACAGACTGACTCTAAGAGCTAACCATTATTTCATAACTGAGAACTGATGTTCAGTTCATGGATAAACAACCACAAACCCAACCTTACCCTTTGACTTAAAGTCACCATTTTGCTTGTGCTACATTCATCTGGGTATTTTTCAGAACGATGTTCAAAGAGAAATTACAACCTTCGATAAATCAGTATGACTGATTATTCAGTTATCTCATGAATTTCCTGAATGTTAAAGGTTTTTACAATACGCCTGCAGCAAAATCTACATTTGTGTTATTAGAAAATGTATTAACTTTTTTTTTTTTTTTTGGTCTCCCTCTCACGCAGAGTGTTCAACATGAGAACACCTACCGAAACCCTCAGGCAAAGTACTGTTACGGGGAGAGTCCTCCAGAGCTACTTCCTGTATGAGAGTTTTAATCTCCTCTCAGGTTCAGGATGAACTGGATCACCAGTGGGCCAAGAAAGCGTCCCGGCTGGACACCTAAGGGTGCTGTCTAATAAATATGATCTTCTGTCTTGGATAATTCTGCATTATAGTGGGAAAAGAATGACGATATCCAAGACAGATCTCGAAAAAAAAATTGTACAAATGTTATATGTGATTTGATTATTTACACTTCATAAGTGCATAGAAGGCTTCATTCATTCATCCGTGATGATCATCAGGTCTACCTAGCAGGCAGCTCCTCCATCAGGATTCGCCTCAAATCAGTTCACATCATAAACCCGGCTTCATTTTAAAAGAAGTTAACGGCTGTTTTTCTGTTTTGTTGAATATTTGAAAACGGCAGAGAATGTGTCATTACATCTGTGTATACTGCATGCATGTGTAACAGCTATTTAATAAAGTTGACTGTGAAATAAATGAGTTTTCGGTTTTGAACTTTACTCAAGACAAACAGTTTGACTTGGTATAGAAAATAAACAACCGTGTTATTTCATAAGACAAAATGAGCTGAAATAAATTACATTAAGAGAAAATTACTTTCAAAACATTCGTGTGTCCTAAAAAAAAAATACAGGAATTACATTTTGGAACAATTGCTGTTTACCAGAGTAGCTGACAGAAAAGTATTTTTAAAACACTCAGAAAATAGACATTCATTGTCAAAGTGTGAAATACCAGGTTTCATTTGGAGCCCCTGGAGACCAATGGCCACATTAAAACATGTAATAAAATGTTAATTGATCAGTTCATTTGAGGAGGACGAGGCCCACATTAATCTTCGTTGCAGCGCCGCTGCTTTGATGGGCGACTGACGGACTTATCTGCCTCTCTGTGCACTGTCCATCTGTCCTCACAATTCGCTGCAGAGTCCAATCTCCCAACTCTCTGAAGGCGACTCTTATCAGCCTCTCTCTCTCTCTCTCTGTCTCTCAGCCTACCTCAGGCAATGCCGCTCGCTCACGAGGGAGAGAAGGCCGGAGCAAAACAATTAATCATGGTGAAGGCTGAGAAAACAAACTGTCGTAATTAGGAAACATATTAGAGCCCCTTCTCATTTGTCTGGTTGGCAAGTTGATTAATTACCGTCACTCGGGATCCATTGTTCCAAAATATCACTTGATTGAACAAAAGCCATTTTTGGTTATATACCTTTAACAGCAGTGGGACATTTTGGGATACAAACATTTTCAATTTATAGTCGGAAAAAGATTTATACCACTTTTATGTCAACAAAGCAAATATGAAAGTTTCCAATCAGGGAAACACAGAAACAAGGCTGGTTATGTCTAAAAGTCACTGTATCTATTTTTCGAAAAATTCAACTTTAAAACTTTAAAAGTGGTTTGCTCAGCTGCGTTAACCACCTCAGGCTGGCAGAAAAATCTGCATCATAACTTGCCAAATTACAGGTGGTGTCCACTCCCCTGGAAATATCTCACCGCAATATCCTTGTGTTTTGTCTTATTTGTCACTTTGGTCGTGTGAGGCCTTGTATGATTTTGGACCTGAATGTTGTGCTGCAGCCATTTCAGATATTCCCTGGATTTTTGCAACAGAGTGTGACTCCACTGCTTCCTCTCAAACAGCAGTGTGGGCATTTCAGGAGGGGGGGGGTTAGAGGAACATTTCCCTCCTAGAATGTGCCTCAGGCATTCTGAGAGCATGTTGATTTGGGTGATGGTGTTCTCCAGGTCCTTATGCAGTGAAAAGTCATTGGGGTTCAGGTTGGTCCTCTGGTCTACCAGGACCTCCTGCAGGCCCTGAGCCATGAAGAGGAGGCTGCACTGAACCCTGGAGGGGACGAGGGGGGTGTTCTGTTGGACCTGGATCTCTGGGAAACCCGGGGACCAGGTCCCGAGGTGCTTCCCATTGGCTTTATCCTGAAAGACAACAACAGTGAATTTAAAATGAAAAGTTTGTTTGACAAATGAACCTCCAACCGTGTCCCTGTCTCTACTCTACACTCACGCAATAAATGTTTCTGCAGATTTAGAAAAAGATTTATGCTTGTCAATGTTTCAGCGCAACAAAGGAACGGACGGAGACACGACAAGGCTGGTCACATACAACGAAATGAAAAACAGAACGCACAGAACAGTTGCATAAAATACATGACTATGATGCTGAAGCACTTTTGATATTAGTCTCATATTTAAATAAGAGGTGAGACCAAATCATCCAATTATATGATAAATCACAATTATATGAGTAATTACTTACTGATGTACAGATATGAGGCGCTTCAGTTGTATGTGTCAGATTCATATCAACACAACATAGATTTTATTAGAGATACATTTGTATAGATTTAAGAAACAAATTAAACTCTTAATCCAACAACACAAAGTGTTTCGAATTCACTTCAGGCCCAGCACCTACAACAGCTTGCACTGCATTACATTAAATATAAATAAAATATTTTATATGACATATTAGCAGCGACTCATTCTGTATATTTACACAAAAATGAAAGATAATGCTTTCCCTTTTCTTTGGAATAGAAACTAATCTTTATATGGCTCCTCGCCCCGCTGCTCAAAATGAAAACTTTAATGACACGCAAACCTCCTGACTAAAGATGAGTTAGCACTTACGAAACTTGTCAAGCAGTTTTCCACGAGTCTTTTGGTGAGTGCCGTGAGCTCTTTGGGCCTGCACAACGCTCCAGCTCCTTGTTTCTTCGTATCCAAGCTGTGCAGCAGAATCACCGTCCAGGCACACACCATTTTGAGAAAGCCTGCGAATCCAAGTGCACAATCATGAATTGGAATTAAAATTTGGAAACCTTGTGACATGAAATCGCACGTCGCGCTGTACCTGCTGTGGTCTTCATCCTGAATCAGCGCGATACTTCAAATGTGACTGAAGTAACCTCACCTCCATCACAGAAGATGATTCCTATTTATCTCGAGGTGGGCGTGTCAACTCACTGCTCAAGATAAACTTCCCCTATCGCTAACTTTGCCATATCCAACAAACCAATCTAGGCTGGGTTCTCTGACAGGTCAGCGCCCTGCACGGTAGGCTCAGTCAGCAAAGGAAATGAGCAGAGGATCCTATAGATGTTTGATTTGGGGGATGATTCTGTTTTGCAGAGAAGACTTTCATTTACGTTGCATGACCTAAAAACAAGTTGTTAATTCACTTTTTGCAAGTCGACTTTCACTCTTTAACCAATCATCACAACAATCAGCCATCTAATCTTGCAACTGATGCACATCCAAGTCTCAATTCTGACAAATGAACTTAAAATATACGTCAGCTGTTCATCACCCACTTTTGTAATGACATTAGTGTGATTAATTACAGCTCTGATCCCCCTCTCGCAACACTTCCTGTGCGTAGATGCAACTCTAACCACATTAACCAACTCCACAATATCCTCTGTCATGTCAGCCAAGTTCAGTCCAGTAACCTACATTCTCTGACTCTACATTGGTGATGTGATTTCATTATGATTTCTTTCTTTATTTATTTTTTTTATTTTTTTAGGATTTTTATGAAAAACTTTAACTTTTAAAGGCACTGAAAACAAAATGATGCAGAATATTAAGTTTGAACTGCTTTATTGGTTCATGAGGTATAAAATGCACATTTTAGGTTAAATAAAAGAAAGACTGAGGTTCATTTGTGCCTATCATTTTAGAAAATAAAAAATATTCCATTTCTTTTTCAGTCTTCACATTTGTTGTTGGTGTCGGTCCTCTGCTTTAATATGTGTAAATACAAAACTCTTTGAATTTACAATACAAAAAACATTTTACTGCTACCATCCCATATAAAGCGCATTGGCATTATGGGATTAAACTATTTAAAAACTATGCAAAATGTCAGTATAAACAGGCAAAATGACAACAACGACATTCATATATTAAAAAAAAAAAGTCTAATACAAAACACTGATATTAATATTACTTAATAAATGTGACATTAAAATTAAACATGAGCAAAAATACACACCCATGAGTGCACCAACATTTACTGAATATCATTTACAACGAAAAAGTTTCCTCCCACAACTATACAACAGTCAATGTTGCAAACCTGCTTTCACTGCTACTGACACAGCAGACGACTGAGACACTCACAGGAAATAAATAAAAGGAGGCAACTTTGTTCTTTTTTTCCAAAGGAATAAATTATTATTGAATAAATAGAAGATTAATACCTGAGTGAAATAATAATACTTAGAATGATGATGAATAAATAAATAGTTAAATAAAGATAAAGATGTGAAACTAAACGGACGCAGCCTTTGTGTTTTCTCACTGATCCTTTGAATCAACATGTAGTTGATCCGAAGAATCAGAAATGTTGTTTGTTTGCTTGTTTTTAGAAAATTTTACAGGATAAAATTAACTCAAGGCAAATATAATCTGATCTTCATGTGTAAGTTGGTGAAATGTCCCTTTAATTGGCTCAGCTCTTTTGATCACATCCTGCCTTCTTAAGTTCCTCCACCACGTTTTGAAGAAACCTGCTCAGTGACTTTATGACCCCCCAGCCGTAAACCTTTTTGCTGTAGTAATGTTCGTGGGAGAGCTGCAGCGGAGCCGGCGTCGGCTGGTCAGGGATTTCAGGGTAGGAGCTCTTGAGAATCAGTTTAGTGAGATTTGAAAGTTGTAAGAGTCTTCCCTTCACTTGCAAAATTATTTCCTGAATAACTTCGGGGCCTTTCCAATCGTTTTTCTGATATTTTTCTACTTTTGAAATGTGCAAATCAAAAAGCATGTTTTTAGTGACAATGTCCAGCAGCTTTTCAGAAAAATTATTTCCGGATATTTGGGAACCAGGAACATCGTCTGGAATATTTTCTGGGCTTTTTCCGTGAAAATTTATCTGTGAGAAAGGAAGAAAGGAAGAAAGAAAGGGATGGTAAAGATTTTGCTTCAGCAAATGATCAGTTATAAGAACTCTTGGAATAAATAAATGTAAACTGATGAGAAATTTAACTGCAAATTTAACTAAGCATAGAAAAAGGTTTGAAGTTCGTCAGCCGGCATGTTGTATCTGATGTAGTTACATTTCTAACTCATGACATTTTTTTGAAAAACCTGAAACCAAAATGAGCTTTGAAATGAATTTCAGGCAGCAGGTGAGCCAACTCCTTCTGTGCTTGATGGTTTTGGGAAAACTACCTCTCAGGGTGCTGCAGGAAAATTGGACTGTGATCGTAACCGTTATTGACTCGAGTCCTTCAATAAAACAACATGCAGTGGGAACAGATTCACCAACTGCTCTGCTGTATCTCTTATATCTCTGATCAAGGAGCTGCTCGGCAAGTGTTTACCGTTGTATTTCATTTCTGTTTCTGCAGTAAACACAATTACTGCCAAATCAACCAGGACTGAAGTCTAGAGAATTCAAACTTTCACGATTAGTGCAGCTTTAAACTAATTTCCTTCTTTCTGTCTTTCTGGTTTTTTTTTTTTTTTTTTTACTTGATAGATGAAGTGAAACCGCATGATCTCACATTTACAGTTAACAAAAGGAAGCAGAGTTTAAACAGAGATATCTGTAAAATGAAATTGTCTGCAAAAATTCCAGATATGGCAAGATAAAACAACAAATCCTCTAACCTAAAAAAAAAAAGAGGCGTTTTGTTTGTTGTTGTGGTTTTTTTTATTGGGACCTTGCTTGTCATGGTCACACTAATGGACATGGAGACTCAGACGTAATCAGTTCCTTTGCCATGGTTACTAATAATGACAGGCGGGATTTTAGATTAGGTTTCGGAAGCTGTTCGGAATTTGGATTAAAATAATTTGACCACTTTGGGAAAACAGTTACAATTACAAACGTCTAATTTCACACGGGAATCAAACAACACTCCTCCTGTGTCATATTCACACTGTGCACACTCCATGCACATTTTACCTCCTGTGATAGTTACTGCGACTGCTGGATTCTTCATAACATGTGCAACATGTCACATGTCCTTAACGCTGTGTTGGGCATTATTACAGCAAAATATGCAACATATGATATGATTGTATGATGGACTTACATATTCATTCAACAGGGAGCTTGTTAGGCCTGTCAGATAGAATGTTAGATTCCCGGTCCGGCGTAAGACTTCGCAGTTTTCATGGATTGGAGCAGAAATCACTTTGCTCTGATGGATTTCCAGAATCACAAGGACCAGCGCTGAGAAAAGAAGAAGGAGGATATGATGACACAAGTGACAAAATTAACCGTGAGCTATTTTTATTTACATCTGGGTTGAATAGAAGATGAGGGACTTCACTGCAGTGACTGTCAGTCGCAGGCCCTCGACAGCATACCAGTCGATTAATGTAGCTTAAACACAGTTTAGTGCACTTCAGATCAACGGGGTCCAGAAACCAAATCTGAGCGGTTGCTTATGCAATTCACGACAAGATAGAAAACCCAAAATTGTATTTCTGCCACACCAGATCATCAAATTTTCAGATATTCCTCTCAACTTTGTATTTTCCCTGACTTACTACATATTTTTACCTCTGAAAATGATTAAAATAGAAGTAATTTGAAAAAAAAAACAAAAAAAACAACACAAAATCAGAATACATGTTCTGTTTTTTCAAACTGTCAAAGATATTAATAATTATTCTGATAAGGTAAGTCCAAGTCAACATCTATCCCAATATATAAATATTTAAGGTGGCAAGTTCAAATTAAAATAAATTTAATTAAATCGTAATGTGCATCTGTACAGAAGTTTGCAAGTAACGTAATGTATCTTGAAAATAAAAGCTGATTGCGTGCTGCGCAATTGACAATGAAACTAACAGGTTTATACTTAGGTGTATTATTAAATTAATGAAATTACAGCTTAGCTATTACGTTTTAAAAATAAATATTGACAGATATTTACCACAGTGCAGGAGTCGGAGTCTGTAAACCATAGCTGCAGTAGAAGCGTTCAGCACTTTTTGATAAACAACAAAACAAAAAAAACAACCCAGCAACTTCGCAAAACTCTCGTTAATACTTACTCACTTGTTAAGTGTCCTATTTATACAGATATTGAAGTGCACAGTCATCTGTACACACCCACTTTGACACATGAACACACACACAAAATAAAAGGAATTACAATTCCATGATGCCATTTTTGTGCATCATTGATATTATGACATTGTGCTGCTTTTCTCATCCTGAGAGGCGTGACAGTAGGTTCTCATGAGCTTCTCTATCGCTCGCAGATAAGATTCTCACGCACTTACCTCACTATTAAAGATGAGAAGAAAAAAAAAACCTGACAAAATATTTGCAAAATTTAACACAGCACAGAATTCCCTTATAAAGAAATAAATTAAGTGGCAGACCTCCTGTCGAGGGGTTGTAATTGCTTTTTTAAATTTCCGAAAATTTTAGATGGAAAAAATATTTCAAAAAATCTTTTTTTTTTTATTTAGATTTTTTTTTTTTTAAATAGCATTTATAAAAACACATAAAAGGCTCAATTTAAAAATACATTCTTATTTGCAAAGTCAAAATCAAAACTGCAGGTCTTTTCTTACCTTTCTGCTCGGTCCACTGTGGTACCCCACGGTTCTGTTCTGGGTCCTGTTCTCTTTTCCTTCAACGTCATGTGCTCCTTCTTAGAAAACAAAAATCTAATTTTACTGCGACGATACTCCAATATACTTCTCATTTCAATCTCACCTAAATTTCTCTTTTCCCAACATTTTGTAAAAAAAAAAAAAAACTAATTTCATCAAGGACTGGATGTCCATCCTGCAGTAAAACACTAAAGTTTCGGTACAGACGTTCACCTTATCGGCCATATTGGGCTAAAAAATCAAAATGTTTTTGAGTTTAACCACTTAACTGGACTATGTTGCTTCTGCAGTGAGGATATTTTAGGCCTATAAAAAGGTTTGTTACATCCAACTACAGACTCAAACCAACAAAGGGCATCGCACCTTGGAGGTGCTGGCTCCAAGTCTTTCCTTTAAAGGTACGAGAGGCCCACAGCACAGGCTGTTCCCTAGAAGCCTTTTTAACAGTCGCCTCATTTCTTCCTTCCTCGTTGTCTTGTCATCCTGATGTCATATTGGAGTTGTCAGCTAATGATAATCTGAGTCACGGACATAGACATATGACCGTGTTTTAAGGCTTGAAGAATTTAAAAAATTTTCCATGCAAGATGTCAACATAAAAATAGTTATTTTCAATATTCTTTATTGAATGAAGCAGCACAAAAATTACAAATGTATTTGAATACTTTTACTTCATATTGTACAAAATGTAGTTGTACCAAAGAAAATGTCTACGTGATATTAGCTAAACTAAGTTTAATGTGCAAATAACAAAAAAGTAAGACGTAGTGTTATTGACCTTGGTTAAGAATTGCTGACCAAAAAAAAAAAAAAAAAAACTGTCAGCAATTAAAAAAATAATAATAATGAAAAGAAGAAGAAACACAAAATCTACGCTACTGGCTGAATTTGTAGTAGTTTTGATGTATTAGAACTACTTGCACATTCTTCTTAAAACAAAATAACTGACCGCTATTGTCCATTTTGAACTCTAAGGTTGTTTTTTTTTTTTTTGCAAGGAAAATAATAGTAAGGTCAAGAGTAACTGAACTCCCTCACATTTCAAGCTTCACGTTTTCAGTTTCACAACAAAAAAAAGAAGGAAAAAGAAAAAGGAAAAGCAGAAAACAAAATAAAAAATTGCAATTTTTGCAAATGGCCTTTGATTAAAAGTTGTTTAGAGACGTCGTTATGATACAAACATCACTGGAAGACTAAATTGGTGAAACACACGAGTATGCTCTGCTGTACGGAGCGAAATAATCTGACGACGCAACGTCTGGCCACACGCCACGAGATCCCAGGTCCTCTTTTAGAAAGAGTCTATCATACATGTTTATAGGTCTGGCTTTGTGCTTTTGAACTTGTGCAAATGTGTACGTCTGTTGGTCTGACTGTGTATGTGTTAAGGAGTAGTTGTGGATTTTGATGTGCATGTGCAAGCTTCATGGGCCCCCTGTGACTCAGTGCATCCTGCCTCGGAAAGGTGAAGACAGGAGGCCGCGCGGACAAACTGGATGTGCACACCACAAAGAAGTGCTTCTGGTGTTCATGGCATTTCAGAGAAGTTAATACTGCTGGCAATGCAGTGCTAGTCTAGGCACAGAGTTAGCCTCCCTTCCTTCTGGTCTGCCTCTCTGGACCAAAGCACCTGGAGCGGCTGGTCCTGAAACAAGGGGGAGGGGGGCTTCAGACATTAGCTGGTGGCCGGTTCTTTTCTCTGATGCTGCAGCATGTCTGTCACACTCACTATGTCCTCCTCAGGGACCTGAAAAAGACACATGAAAGCAGTTATTAGGTTTTCTACGACCCAGCAGACATGGAGGAACACTCACATCCAGCTGAATGTTTGCGTTTTTGGCCTAAAACTCACAAATACACTTTTATTCACGATCAAGGCTTTAAAAGTTATCTTTGTCTGAAGCGGCAACCCACCAAACACTCAAAACACATTAAACAGATTCTGCATCCTCAGGAGGACATTACATTTTGGGTCCTTCTTAATTTTTCTTTACTTGGACCTGTTAGCCTCATTTGTGGTAGCTTGTTGTGGTCGTGAAAGCACATTTCAATGATCAGAGTACAATCAGGAAGGCCACCAAAATGCCTACTGAATAAAAAGCTCCATTCTCATTTAAAACTAACCCCAACTCCAACCCCGGGGCCAGCGAAATACAGAATACATTCTCTTTTCACACTTACATCCACATTTATATTTTATCAGTGGTTAGAACAAAACTTCAAATAAAAGGAAACAAATCAGTTTGATGGAATACATTTCATCACATTCAGAAGTTTCCCTAAAATCCATTGGTGTCAGCAGGAACTTGCCTAAGATATGACCGAGGACAAAATGGTTGAAGTCACTGAGATATGAGGCAGACAGTGAACTCCCATCATCTTGTGTCCGTTCACATGTCCGAGTGACATAGCGCCGTCCTGCTGCTGGGAAATGTCCTCAACTATTTCTGTTATTGTGACCACTGTGAGCTTTCTGAATGATTCCCACTCTTCTCATTCTTCCTCTTTCTACTTGATGTTCAGAATGAAATCCCATTTTTGACGCCCAAAAAATAAATAACGTAGTCGTAGCATATCATAGCTGCAGTTCCACGCTTGGGCCTGAATAATTGGCACGGCAGAGATAATCTTCGATGACTGCATCGACCACACAGCTTTTCCCAGAAGTGTGGAATTTACTGTGACGTCAGCTTTAAAATTCATCAATGGAATTCGCTGCTGTTAGCAACGCTGAGTGGTTTCATTAAGCTCAGTGATGGAAGCTGAAGGCGGGTGGAACATCCAAAGATTCAACAACCGTGACGAAAGTGACTTTTGCTCATCTTTGTTTTTGTTCAAGGGCCAAAGTGAAGGGTTCCTTTTAATGGCATTAAAAACATCCTTTCAGGCGGAAAAGAATGACAATTTTAACTCATGACCAACAGTGAGATAAGACAAGTAAAAATGACTCTGACCGGAAGGTTGCATGACAAGAGGAGGCAGAAAAGACAGATGTGAATTTCATGATGGCTATTGGAGACTGCTCGGAGAATAAATCATCAGTCGTCTACTCACTGTTTTTATAAGTCATCATTCTTACCACCATTTGTTTGGGGAACCCTTCACACTAACTAGCTAGCTAACTAACTAAAGTGTTAAACAAAATTTCTGAATCAAAATCCAGCAGATGGTCACAAATCACACCCATTTTAACACATTGGCACCGCATTCCTGTTCATCTTTGGTTCTTTCCTTCAGAGCTCTGAACATCCAGGCTCAAAACACATCAGTTACCTCCATCAAGCTGCCTTCACACAGACACGTCCTAACCCTTTTGACTGTGAAGCAGCTTGGGACTAATGTCAGTGAAAGTATATCTAAATATCTATCTACGTATTTATTCCGAACAGCTGTCTTTAAATAAAAAGAGGCATACAGAGCATTCAGGAATCTCATGTGGCAGCCCAACATAAACAGATAATATTTAAATGCAAATTTCCCCTTACTCAATCGACACTCATTACCCTATATTGAAAACAGCTAAAATAAAAACAATTCCAATTAAAATCAAATCTAACTTCTTTACATAGCGCCAAATCACGACAGAGTTGCATTGCGGTACTTAAAATAATGATGATAAACAGCACGCATTTTGGGAATTTACTAAAAAAAAAAAAAAAAAAAAAAAAAAAAAAAAAGTGAAACTTGAAATGTCAGATTTATTCAGCTCAGCTGTTTCCTGTCTCTCATGTTTACAATTAGAAGCAGCCTTTGGAGAATTTAGCTGTGTGGAACTGATTTGGACAGATACGCACGTGTCTATGTGAAAAGTTCCACCCCTGACAACAATGCACGTCACTAAAAAAAAAAAAATAAAAAAATAAATTTAAATTGCACGTAAAATTCTGTAGTTCGTCGATGTTGCGACGTCAAACTGACAGTTTCACTTCCTGTTTTGAGTCTATCAATTCTGTCTGAACAAAAAGGAGAGGACCTTTTCAGCGATTTATACTTTCACCTTTCAAATGGCGTCATGGGAAAATAATTTCTACTGAAAGTGTGCAGACTCTGAGGCTGCAACTTCAAATGGGACCGAGGTGAAAGGTGAAAGCATGAATGTCAGGGGAGGTGAGGAACAGAACGCTCTCTGACCGCAGAACAATCTCTAAAGAAACCTGGGTACAGTATCAGTGATCATTTGAGGTGACTATTGGCACAAAGATGGTTCAAACGAATTCATCGATCGCTCATCGTGACATGTGTGGAAAATTTCTGGTTCAGTTGCTGAGATAAGTTTCTGGGTAAGAGTGAAACAATCGACCAAGATAAACTCTTCTTGGTAATTTTCAAGATAATGGCGGTAACAAAGGATGCTGACGAGGCTGACAGAATGAATATGAAAAGAAAATCACCACTGTGATCTGTCGAGTTTCGGCGCCCAAATAAATTGGTTATTGGCCTCACTTTCATGTGGCTATGCAGAGGGTTACGAAGGTTTAAGTCTTATTACTGAAAATGATCCTGAGAAAAATATTTAAATGCTGAAGTCTTTAAATTAATAGCTCATTAAGTTTACTAGTTTTTCTGTTGGAACATCAAATTCAAGGAGTGATTTATTTAAATATACGCAATGCTTTATCTGATCCTAACGTATTAGACACAATTCTATTGTTGCTTTTGTACAAATACATTTTGAGGTATCCAGCTTACCAGGGCCAGTCTCTCCAAATGTGCGTACAATTTCCACTGGCTGGCTCCTCTGTGCTCACAGGACGCACACACACAAAGTTTTTGTCTTACAGAAAATGGCACCATCATAGTAACACAACCTCTTCCCACACCCGTTTTCAAGTGCGCGAAATCGCCCCTTCAGCAGTTTTCTCTGCTTTCGATGACTCCATGACTACATTTTTCCACGACACACAGACACACAAAGACTCACTAGTTGAAATCTATACCAGCTCTGCTGTTTTGGTGACAGGGCCGCAACATTAGAATGCCCTCACAATGATTTGTAAACCCCTCCCTCAAGGCACTGAGTAAACCTCCGAGGAACTCTGTTTATAATGATTTATCTGTGTCCATCTCCCACATTAGGAAATGCAGCCCAGCCTTAAGTCTTTAAATATCTCAGCTGAGTGTGTCATAGACTTTTGTGTCAGCGCTGTAAAGATGCTGGACTCACCAGAGCGTGATCAAAACTGAAGGTGCTTATATAATAGGCAGAGATGTCACTTTCGGCCAGAGGCTGAGATATCTGAGCAACTATCCCACACTCGTCTGTAAAAACACAGGTGAAAGAAGAAATTAAATATTTGAAAGTCAGTCTCACGATCACCAGCATCTTTCATACTGTAGCAGAAAAAAATCCCACTGCAAGATAACGAATGCCAGGCAGTGCAGAGGAATTAAACTGTTTGTACAGTGTGTTATTAAAAAGCCTTACCAAAGCCCAGAGGGTGTCCCCCTATCCGCACCATCCTCCACAGCTCCCCGGAGGAGCTGGTGAAGAGAAGGTCAGCAGGAAACCTAAAGACACAAAGATTGAGGATTGATGTGGACCTGATGACACTCAGATCTACGCGTCGCTGACGGCAGGTGAACATGAGCCGACAGATCAGTGCGTGGATGCAAACCAATTTTCTCCAGTTAAACTCCGACGAAACTGAAGTCTGACAAAAGAGTTATCAGTCACCTCGAGACTCTCTCCCTGAAACCTAATTTTAGACTCAGACATTAACTTTGACAGCCGCATTAAATCAGTAACATCAGCAGCGTTTTATCATCTAAAATACATTGCAGGAATCAAAGGAAGAGTGTCTAAAGCAGACTTGGAGAGACTAATCCATGCGTTTATCTCCAGCAGGTTAGACCTCCAACAGTACATCCAGAACCAGGAAAGACCACCGTATTAGTCCAGTGCTCAGGTCTCTGCACGGGCTTCCTGTCGCTCAGAGAATAAATAGACTTTAAAGCGGCTCTGCTTCATGGTGGAGCACCAAAGTACATCTCTGACATGAACTAAACATGGTGAGGCTGCATTCCAGTTTTATGCTGCTAAAGTCTGGAACAGCCTTTCAGGCCTCAACTCTGAAAGCAGCTCTATTTAGGTGTGCGTATGACAACTGACAGCATTTTATCTGTGCTTCTTTTAATTCATTCCACGATTATTTAATGTTTTATATATAATGTAATGATTCTCTCTGCCTTCTTGTAATTCTGTATCTGTAAAGGACATTGAATTACTCTGTGTATGAATTGTCTTCTATAAATAAACTTGTCTTGTCAAGCGACCAGGCGATTACAGGATCAATACATATCATCCGCC
Source organism: Echeneis naucrates (assembly GCF_900963305.1). Lineage (NCBI taxonomy): Eukaryota > Metazoa > Chordata > Actinopteri > Carangiformes > Echeneidae > Echeneis > Echeneis naucrates. The sequence goes on along the minus strand of NC_042519.1, from coordinate 21,212,458 downwards.
AGATAAAGTTTACAAATACAGACAACACAGACAACAGCCTCAAACCAAAGACCCAAATAAAACTGATAAAATGTAGGAAGACACTGTTAAATGTATAATTCAGGTGTTGGAGTGGAGAAAGTGCAATTTTCAACGACAGTTTACGTCTTTCTTAATGGCTTGATAGTCTTATTGGTTTAAAAAAAAAAATAAAATAAAAAATTGCCATCTCACTGTTAGTCATAATCTAATATTTTCACGGTGGGACATTGAAATTGGCTTTCGTCATAATAGAGTCAGAGCACTTTCCTTGTGAAACAGCATCAGCCCTGAGCTGAACTGTGCTTGACATGCATCAGTGAATCAGACACAGAACGAGACTTTCACTGCTCTTTTGAGCCAACGGCCGCTCTCCCTCCATCAGCCCGTCAACCTGGAGATCATTTATCAAAGCAGTTCTAACGCTGAGAAAAGTGTTTTCAATAAAACACAATTCAATGCTCACTGTCTCTGGGCCTCGGTGTCCATCACCAGGGAGATGTAGCCGTCGATGAGGGAGAAGGAGAAGAACTTGATGCAGTCCAAGTCCTGGCCAGGAGACGACTGTGCATCCTCTTTAGGGCTGCGGAGGAGGAAAAAGGTTTCAGCAGATCAGCAGCATTCAGTTAATAGAGAATGAAGCCATTTTTATTATTATAACATTTAAACAGTCATTTATTTCAATAGCATAAAGACACAATGTTTTTTTTTCAAAACTCACATTATTAAAATATAAAATTTCTTTATTATATATTTTGCACTCTTGTGTGCGCTATATTTCTGTACATATAATATTATAAATAGTTGTGATAAAGATGTGAAGTCAAAATCCCACACAAGCATTTTCCAATTTTCAATTGAAAATTCTTGAATGAATTTCAGTTTCACACCTGAGGTCTACGTGACGGCGGTCAAATCTCCTCTTTGTTATAGATCTGTGTTTGGCATGATTCTCAAAAATCACTTTGAAGCTAGTTAAACTGATGTAATTAGGAATGATCTTATGGATAATGATTCATGTGCAACATCAAGCCGGTGAGCTGAGGGGCATCACGTGCTGCCACCTTGTGTTTCACCCAGGTACCACAGTAGTCTGACCTGCTGGAATAGAAGAGCACGTCTATGAGTGTGGTGGCGATGGACGGCAGCGTGTCCGGGTCCAGAGACATGACACAGAACTGGTTTTGGGGGATCAGCACCGGGTGAACAGTGGGCTGGATGGCTGGAGGAAGAAGGACAGTGCTGGGTTATAACTTTAAAACTAATTTTCTCTTCCATCAAACACTTTTTTTTTTTCATATTTTATAATGCCCACTGCCTGGATGAAGTCCTTTAACATTTCCTGCATTTCCGCCCTAAATAAGAAAAACAGGCAATAAAAACAATAAAATGCCTATTCTGTACTCAAATTCATGGAAGACGTCTGGTTTTTGCTTTAAACGCGTTAACAAAACCCCAAAACTGGAACAACACCCGTCTCGCACCTTCAAGTCAATCTTTCTTTTGTTTTAAACATCAGTGCATCTCCTGCCACGTTAGCTCACTGATTACTGATTGAATTCGGCCACACACCCAAACAAACCCGTTCTCGACACCTCTCTTCAGCGCCTTCATTACGTATGTCGTACAGTTAAATCCATCCAGTTTGTCATGTTTCGCCGTGTTGCCCTCAATGACCTGCCTGCTTCGTCGTGAAAACATAACGGCTGGGTGAAAGGTTTCTAAGCCGGCCTGACATTTGCGACCCCAAGCTGATAGCTCACAGATCCAAACATATGAAGGACTGAGACGGGGCGGACACGCTGTGCAGCGTGTTCTGTACTTTGTGGTGATGAAAAGAAGGCTTCCTGTAATGGATACTGTAATTCAGTGAAGTTCAAAGGTTCCTTCGTGGCTGAAACCTCATGAGCGCTGGCATTGTTTTGTTATATAATACCATAAACTGGGATGTTTGTTTAAGTCAAACATGGCTCTGTTCCATAGGACGGGCGTCCTTGACTTATCACTTATCCCTTTGTTGTGCCACACTCACATTCATGAGCACAATTTTTATAGACTTGTTAATGTAACATCAAGACCTGACACTAAATATTCCAGCTAACATAAAAAAAAAAAAAAAGTATTCTATTTTACGGGAGTAGATTTTAGAAACATTAAAGGTTCCCTGAGGAGTTTTAGATCTAGCTGAGCTCCAAGCATCTGTTAATATTACAGAGCTGAGCTTTGAAACAGAAACGATGTTTTTACTGTACACATAATATCGCCATACTTCTACCGGAGTTCTTCCTTCAGTTCCTCACTCCGTGCTATGTGGGATATGTGTGATTAGTGATGACTCCGCTGTAGATTTAGCTGAGGGTGGTGCTGGAGGATCTCAGACAGTCAGTGAATTTAGAGACAACAGGACCGCGACCTCTACCTTCTTTGCCGTTCTTCTGGAGGCAGCTGGAAACATCCTGGCAGAGCACGGGGACAGACTCTCCTCCCACCTCCCTGTAGATGTTGAACTCCTCCTCCAGACTGCTGATGACCACAGACAGGTCTTTCTCCCTCACCTACATCACATAATTGTGAAAGGTAAACACTGATAGGGAAATATTTAAAAAGTTAGGACATGGCACTGTGTCACTTCAGGGCCCGTTGACATCTCGTTTTAAGCAAATGTTTGAGCATATCGACAATTAATATACTTGCTGACAAAGACGTCTGTCTGGGTGTTATCCATTTTTGCCAACTTGACACTTTCACGTGTAATACATCAACCAACTATTTATAGCGCTGAGCTCCGTCTGGAATTAATTCCTTAACTGCAAAACTGGTGAGTGGACAAAACGCAGGCAGCGTGGCGTCTTTTGTCAGACTGAGCTCAGGGGGTGAACGTCTGCTCTGCAAGATAAGAGTTCAGGAGTTTTTACACGCACTCATCATGGGCATGAATGTCATATTCATTTGTGCTTTTAATGATTTATTAGAACCGTTTTTTTCCGGGGTGGAATGATTACGCAATGTGCATCTTCGATGATTTTTACAAACAGAGTTTGAATTTATTTTGGACTTTCGAGATCTTCACTGAGTTCCTTGGACTTTCCCCATTGTTCTGACTATTGGTCATTCCAATCAGTGCTGTCAAACAAATCCTTTTTACGCTGGCAAAGAGAACCTACCAGCTGCAGTCACTCATGATCACTAAGGAGATGTAAAGAGGGCTTGGCCTTGTCAAGCTAAAAGAAATGCTACAACCTTATTTAAAGATTTAGGTGAATGCGTGTATATATTCGAGCCTGTATGTATAATTTTGACCTTGTGTGAATTTGAGAAAATCCTAAACAAATAAAAAGACATTCATTCCTGTGATGAGTGTGCTGTACGTAAACTTCTGACCGCAGCAGATGTCTTTAGAGCGAGGTAAAAAAGGGGTCTCACCAGGATAAAGTCAGTCTGATAAGTGGAGAGCATGAAGACCGAGACATGCTGCTGGGCCAGGGGGGCTATGACCGACTTGGCGATCTTGGTGACTCCGACAGCCTGTGAGCTGCTGGAGGCGTTGCCGTTGGAGACCACATTGAGCGGCAGCCAGATGGAGTTTTCTACCTGGAGGTGTTCAGAGGGCTGGAGCTCTGAGTGGGAAAGGAGAGAGTGGGGGGGGGGGGAGTTGGTCAGTGAGTCTGCAGAAAGACGTAGAATATTAATACCCAGTTAGTGTTGGACATTTGCAGCCTGAAGAACACGACAGAATGGATTTGTCTACTTTCATTGATGCTGTTTAAGAGACACACTGCACCCCAACTCTTTACACACTTTACAGTTTATCTGTGAGCGACCTGTAAAAATAGCAGCATCGTGTCTTTTGTGGCTCTACAGGGACGTTTCTGAAGTCGGAGAAAACCTTTTTTAATCCTAAGACCTACATTTGACAGCATATGTGCAAAAATAAATTGGTGGCTTGGAGGTTGAAAAAAAAAAAAAAAATCAGAAAATCTAACTGGTCTGATGAAACATCACTCAGATAGTTTTTTTGGAACCTCATCCAAAGTACTTACTTTATTTCTTTATATTCATTATATTTATACTATATTTCTCTGTAGGAGCCACCCAGGCCTCCACAAACAATACTCCCACGAGGAGGAGTTTGTTTTTTTGGCCGGACCGAACTCATGTGAGAACATGAAGAGAGCAGCATACTTGAGGAGACGTAATCTCTGAAATCATGATAGCAGGTTCAACTTTACATGATATGCAAATTTACCAAACCCAACAAGCCGGCAGAGCTCTGAAAAAAAAATAAAGAAAGTGAATTCCTACGTGCCGTAACTTTAGAAAATTAAATCCTGTAAAATGGTCATTCATTACAATAAAAAAAACAAAAAACAAAAAAAAAACCATCAGGGATGTGGCAGATGTACTGTTTTTAAATCCATGACTGGGTGTCCTTTTCAACGAAGCGTTCATTTGCAACTCATCGCCACTTTACATTGTCTGTGATGCATCTTTATATTCAGAAGGTGCGCACTGCAAGGCAGCTTCCTGTTGTTCAGCATAATGTACACACGCTTCCTCTCTCCTTCCTCCCCAGAAGAACTAAAACTGCTATTTATATCGCCCTGCAATAAAAAGCACAATTTATGCTCAAGAGAGGCCAACACCACCTCCACCACCACGAGAGGCTTCGGCGTGACCCCCACGCCAGTGCAATGATGTGCTCAGAAGCACGGCTCCTGGTAAGTGGTAAGGTCAAAGTTCAAAGGGGTGAACCCTTTCCATGTGGCTGAAGCACCAAAAAAAAGGAATGGCAGGATACTCCAGTAAGACCTACGTTGAGGCAGCGACCTGGGAAACAGGTGTCCATGCAGGAAGTAAACAGGAAGTTGGACGATAGACAGATACAGAGGAGATTCTGGGAAAATGACATTAGATGTGTAGTCCAACCTTTTATAAAAGCTTCTGAATTAACATTTAGGTCTTCATGGAACATCAGACTTTTAAAGGGAGCAAACCTCTGTGCACGGAGCAGGAGGGTAAACTTTCCTTCAGATGAGTGATGGCATCAATTACCATTCAGTTAACCACAAACATAACCAAATTTCCTTTTTTGTCTTTACTCCCCTTCAAAGGGCCGCTGCTCTGGTTGGCAGAATTTATCTCAGACAGCCTCTCGTGGCTTTGCTACACCAGCTTTCACCTCTTAAAATAGGCACTCGGTTAGAAGGAGAGCGGAGGGGACAGAAAGAGAAACAGAGCAGCCAGAGGCGATCTGTGCCTTTAACAACCACTCTGTGTAGGACAAAAACGGCTGGATGATGATTAGATGGGACTAGAAGATGTACACAGAAAGTTATATTTCTCAGTCTTTCCCCAAGAGCACAGTCTAGAGGCATAATGCTGACACAGGGTTTGATTTACAGATATTTTAATAATCTATCCAAATTCAAAATCCAGAAAAAAAATGGAAACAAGTGTTCCCATCTGAGAAACGATTCCCTGATAATTTAATAATTCTTCCCACAAATCCAGCTCATCCCAGGCAACCTAAAAAAAAAAAAAAAAAAAACTGTGTTGGCTTGCACAATAGCTTCAGGTGTGTTTGTCCATGTTTCTGTAAATATGCACTCAAGTCTCTACAAATTCTGTAACCTAGATTTTTTCTCCATAGGTGCTGCTTTAACTTCATTTCCAATGCAAACTTTTTAATCGATATATATTTTTTTGAATTAAAGCTGAAATTGGGATGCAGCACGGTGACATAGCGGTCAGCGCTGCTGGTTGCTGTTGGTTAGTGGGGTCATTTCCCAGCCTGGGACCTTTCTGTGCAGAGTTTGCATCTTGCCATGACTGCATGTTCTGGTGACTCTAAACTGTCCGTAGGTCTGTAGGTCTGAGTGTTGTTGGTCTCTGTCTGTCTCTGTCTGTTGGTCCCGGGTGACTCAACGTGACCCCCCCCCCCCCTGCAACCTGGAAATGGATAAGCTTTAGAAGAGGAATGAATGGATGAAGCTGAAATCGACCTGACTGTATGTCATAAATCGTAGAAGCAGCACAGACAGTTTTACTGTCCACCGTCTCCCTCTGTGTGATGACAGCAGCGCGTCCATCCTTTATTTCCATTTCCTCAGAGGACAAAATGTACAATTTCCCACCGGTGAAAATAAAAGTTGGGAGTACAGCAAACCTACATCCTGTATTTGAGAGAACATGAAAAGCTGCTCTTTACTCTCGCGCCATTTAACTTTTTTTTTTCCTCGTTTATTCCCTATATTTTATGGTTGTCGACACCCATCCTACTACGTAAGGTTTGCGGGAGGAACAAGGAAGGAAGGAAGTTAACTTTGAGTGATAAGACAACAGAACGTTGTATCCTAATTCAGAACTACACACGGTGTGTTGTTGGGCCCTGGAGGAGCGACTCACAGTAAATGTGATGCTGAATGTTCGAACAAACCGTGTGACTCTCCACATGCCGTGTCCCTTTTCATCTCCACGTAGATTCCAGAAAAACGTGTTTGTTAAACAGTAAACAGAACACTCCAGCGGTTTGGCATTGTACGTCACAATACACCTTTTTATCTGCATGCAAACTGCTGGACACTATAGTTCCCATAATCCAGTGTGTCTCTTCTAGATCATTCTTGCTGGGAAATGAAGACTGTGATGCCGTGCTGAGATAGATCCAATGACATCACTTTCAGATAAGACAGAGCTCCTCCAGAAACGCAGAAGAGGTGTTTCTAGCACAAGTGGAAGTGTTTTCACAGCAACTTCAGCATCAAACCTTTTTAATGTACTTGTGAGAGCAGTATCCAGGTTTGGAAATGGAAATGTTAACTCAATGAGGTTAGCGTGCTAACCTGCTATCCGTGGCCTAATTGGCCCATTTTTTTTTTCCCCATTTAAGTCCAGGACGCCCTGAAGAAGGTGTTCAATACCGCCAGAGTCATCAATGCAGCATTGACTGTTAGTTCCTGTTTAACTTTGTTCTGTGGTTATTTAGATATCATGCTTACTTCATAGAGGTGTCTGAGTGTGGAAGGACAAAGATGTGCAAAAGTGCAATTTACCTTTGAATCCTTCCTCATCGAGGACAACTGTGTAGTTCTCAGGTGTCTCTGTCAGGCTGAAGAACTTGCATCTGAAAGAGGAGAGGACGTACAGATGAAGAGAGGTGTACTGTCAGAGGCTGAGAAAGACACGAAGGCGGTCAGTAAGGAGCAGCGGGGAGGGAGTGAGCAAGCAGAAGAACGTTATTCATTTGCAGCCAACAAAAGGAGGTTCATAACTTCACAGTGACAGATAGCAGGAATTAAATTAAGTGCACGGGATTTTCCAAAATATAGAAGGGAAAAAAAAAAGTGCACATGGTTCAGGACTGGCTGTGACTCAATTAGCACTGGCTGCAGCTCAGCATCACCGCTTTGTCTACAGCAAATGGTGGATAACACACCAAATGCCTGCACTTCTTCAGCTGCCATCTGCTGCATTTAAGAAAAGTCTGAGCTTCATTATTCGAAATGTGATGATGTTCAGAATTAATGGGATTGCTTTTCTATGCATCTACTGTGACAATCAAGTTCAGAACTTGCAGAAACGTCTGTGCTCCAGAATCACTGATGTATGAGGTGGAAGCTCTGCTATTAGCTTATCTTTGCATGATACTTTTGCAAATGGAACCACA